>NC_133810.1:10773786-11100661 GCF_043250625.1 Sebastes fasciatus
TTGACAAGCACTCAGTCAAGATGCATTTCTATTGCATTATTAAGACTTCCTGATACGGGCTTCTGACCTTCAGAATAAAAGCAGGGAATGTATTATTATTTTGAAAAAATAAAAAAAACTGAACTGTAGATACTGCAAATCAGCCAGTGAGAGTAGAGTATACATTGTACAATAAACTCAACACAAATTATGTCAAAATACCTATCCTGGCCTGTATTTAATTCTCAGATTAACATTTAATCTGTAGTTGTTTTAAAAAGGAAAATACAAACAAACTAAAAACTGTACAGTGGTGACATTTTGAGACAGTATGCTTTATTTTGTCATCACAGTGTGACCACTGGAAGTCTCGGTGCTATTTGACCCTGGTCTGCGTACTCTCCCTCCTATACATGTACTTGCTTCACCTCGCCTTCACTTAGAAATATTCATTCCTTCTTTATCTTTCCACTCAGGCATTTCTGTTATCGTTCATGTTTTTCTTTTTTACATCAACGTATCATTTTTGCTTACTGAAATGTTTCCAGGTAGCAGACAACTCAGGAAGCAAACAGAGCCATCGTCATCGCCATCTCTCTCCCTCTCTTGTGTTTGTTGTCACCTCTTGACTTTTAACCCATGTTTCTACATGTGTTTTTAAAATGATGCATACAGTCTCCGTTGTTTGTAAATGGTCTTACAGGAATATTCAGTAGTTGATTTGAGTTTTTCAGCCACTTGGGGGCAGAGCAACAAGCTGTGACAACATACTGTAATATCACCAAAGAAAGTTGTAATGTCCAACACTAGTTTTCGTCTTTTAGCTCTGGTTTGGTCTCCAACAAATCCTGAGAAACATATCTGGCGCTTTAGCTGCTAATCGCTCCACTATGTTCACCAGCTAGTTGTTAACTTTTTGATGGACATTAGGGCTACTCAAGGTTACGTCTAGGCAAAAAACTGAAATGAAAGAACTGCTATAAGTCTATTAATAAGCATCAAGTCAGACTGGAAAGTATGAAAACAGTATGGATTACTTAAGAATATACTCTACCAATTTGCTTGACATTATTTTTAGTTGCTTTAAATAGTCTGGATTGCTGACAAATTTGCTGAAACACTGCTAAATACCGAAATAATACAATTAGGACTGCAACTAACGGTTATTCTCTCGATTAATCGAGTGTGAGGCATTGTGCAAAAATGTTTTTGTAGACCAAGCTCAAATACAATCTAAACATGTTGCCAGGAATTAGATAACTTTTGGATAACTCCATAATTCGTCAAATAAAATAAAATAAGTGCAGTAAGAACAACAAAACAAAGCATTATTAATTTATCAAATACAACCCCAAAAGAGGGAGACCATTTTACATAATTGACTGAAGTATTATAATAATAAAGAGTTACAATATGATTACATTTCATAATTTATATTCATTATTAAATCAGAGTAAGGCTGCAACTAAGAATTATTTTCATTGTCGATTAATCGATTAGTTGTTTGGTCTATAAAATGTCAGAAAATGGTGAAAAATGTTGATCAGTGTTTCCCAAAAATGGCATCCTCAAATGTCTTGTTTTGTCCACAACTCAAAGATATTCAGTTTACTGTCATAGAGGAGGAAAGAAACCAGAAAATATTCATATTTAAGAAACTGGAATCAGAGAATTTAGATTTGTTTTCTAATAAAATGACTCAAACCGATTAATTGATTATCAAAATAGTTGCTGATTAATTTATTAGTTGACAACTACTCGATTAATCATTGCAGCTCTAAATACAATAGTGATTTCTAAACATTATAAAAATGTGCAGTGTATGTTAAATTTGCTTTGACACACCATACTCTTGCCTCCTCTAATTCCTTGTGACTCCTCTCTCTCTGTCTCTCAGGTGGTGTGTCAGCTTGGAGATCTTGTTTGTGACTGCAGTGTTATTTATTTTCTGGACAAGTGTGGAACAATGTGCGTAGCAGTGGCTGCTAGCGTCATAACATCAGTGACTGCTGTCAGTATAGGTGGATGTATCGTGCGTTGGCCATGGAAGTTCACACTTCAGATTTTAATCTTTTGGGGTTTTTTATTTTAAATTGGGGGTGGGGTTCTCAGGATACTGCCCAGGATGACGTTTGTTTTTCTTTAAGAGCGATGTTGGACATCTCTCCAAACAGCTGGGAGTACTGTAACAGGCTGCAAGGATGACACACATTTAGTAGATGCACACACACACATATACCTACACACACACACAGACACGCATGCATATACACACGCATGCAGATGCAAACACACAAACATGCTTTGACAAATCCAAAACCAAAGCCTGGGAAATGTTCTCTCTGCCATGCAGGGTAATAATAACGCGTCATTCACCACCATTTAGCCACAGTGGGGATTTAAACAGGCAGAACGACTCACAGACAACGAGGCAAACAAACCGACGGACCACAACTTCTTCTTCTTCTTCTTCTTCTTCTCTTCTTTCCTTTCCAAACCCGGAAGGACGTTCTTCACGAATGCGTGAACCTCTTGGTGATGTAGAAGCGAGCCAACTCAGGGCCCATGAGTGCAGAGAGGCCAGTGCTGGTCTCAGGTCAGATTATAATAAGGAACGCTAATGGGACATGGTGTGTCACCGGCTGGCCCGCCCTCGCTGCTCCCAGAATGGTGCTTACACAGACTGCTTGGACTCTCCAGAGGTTATACCTCGACAAAAGACAGAGCTACTGGTGTGTACAAACACTAAAAAGGGGGATACAGGACACTCAGGTTGACTTCACCGGACACACATAAGAGTGAAGAGAGGTAAAAAGAGAAAGAAAAAGATCACGGACACTTTCTGATCCAGAGCCTGGATCTCCACAGATTGTCGAACCGCTTCTTGATTTTTTCCTCAAAAAACCAGCAGACTGTAAGAGCTTTACTCTCTGGTTATCTTTCTTTTCTACAGCTCCCACCACTCAAATACTGTGTCCCAAGATTTCCACTGATCAAAACATCCCTGTTCTGTACTGTAATATATACATTTGTTGATATGTACATGTGTCTGAATTATTCCATGTAGTCTCCCCCCTTTTATTTCTGTGAATAGTTGCACTTTTATTTCACTCTCTGAAGCAGCTTGAACAGTTGACGTAGTTTATAAATGACTCAAATTGCTCTGTTTTATTGTGGTGACGGCTGCAAAAGATGAACTTTATTCCCTTGAGAATTATAACTTTAAAAAATCGTTGGAATATGAATGTGGAGTAACGAAATATTTGCCTCCCTTTTTTCCTTTTTCCTCCCTCTATCACACACAGTATACTGTATTTATGAATCCAAAAGTGTGTTGCTCTGGTTGACCAGCAGGGGGTGCTGGTTTCACCTGAGCGACTTTCAATTCTGCCCTTTAAAGTCACATGATCTTTTAACAAACTTGTAAATATTTTCAGACAACCTTGCAAAAATATCTTTATCTGGTCAGATTAAATTCAAATGTAACAGTTGTGTCATCAGTACTTCCTTGATGCACAGAAAATGGACAAAAGCTAAATTCATCAGTTGAATTTGACGGAAAAAACACAGTTTTCTGTCACAAGATCACTGCAGGTTCTCTGTCTTCTCCTGTTTTTTACTAACATAAAACGTCTTTGATACTAACAACCCTCTTTTACCAAACTCTACTTGCCACTTCCCCAAAATGAAACAGTAGAAAGTGAACGCAATGCAACACCTGCTCCACTTCTCTCCTGTCAAGCCCAGTCCCTGCAATATTTACTAGTCGACCGTGCTTGTTCCCTACGTACCTGAGCTAGTGTATCTGCCATCGCACCCCCCTTCTGGCTCCATTCACAGGTCTAGGGTATCTAGGCATCTCATTACATAGTGGACACCCACTCCATTCACTTTACCAAGGGGAATGACTGAGACTATTTCTGTGCAAACTCAGCTAACTAGCAGTTGCCTTAAATGCACTTTCCCCCCCCTTTTATTCCACTTGTAAGTTCCTTTTTAACGATTATTTTTTAATATTATCATATAATGTAATGTATATTTTTTGTCTTTATTTCACAGAGGATTTTTTATTATTATTATTATTATAATTATTATTATTATATTTACCCCGTCTGTCTTCCAGCGAGAATTTAACCCCTCCTCCTCCTCCTACTTTCGTCTAGATTATTACAGAAACAGAAAAAAGGAGTAATGCTGTAAAAAATAAAACAAAAACATGGCCTTTGACCTTAAATAATTGAATAAATTGTCTTCTTTTTGCATCTTTATTACAGGTATGCTTGGTAAGGGTTTTGTGTTGAAGGTGAGCATTTTTAACTATCCTTATATTTTTCTTTCATCTTTCCTTCTAAACTTTGCATTCAGAGTAAAAGAATAATGTCCGCTAAGGACGATTTGAGACAGTTCTCTCATTTCTTAAAGGGTCTCATATTGTAAAAAGTTAGATTTTCACATCTTTTTTATTATAAAGCAGGTTTAGGTGCTATATAAATACTGTGAAAGGATGGAAACGCTCAATCAATGGAGAAATACACACGGGCTGTATTCGGAAACTCTGCCTTTAAACAAGCCGTCAGGATTTCTGTAACTTTGTGATGTCACAAATATACAATACATATAGACCATTACACAGTTTTAAATGTAAACATTCTCAATGTGTCCCAGTTTATTCCCGGTTGCAGTGTATGTGAAATGGCATCATCTGACAGGAAGTAAACATGGACCCAAGCTGTTGCCTAGCAACGCAGTTCCATTGCAATTCCACTGAAATACGCTAAAACTAAGCATTTCAGCATAGTCAGACAGACAGTATGAGGAAAATAAAGGGATTTGAACATTACAGCATGTAAACATGTTATAGTAGAAACATAAAATGCAAGTATGAACCTGAAAAAAATGCATAATATGGGACCTTTAATTTGTCATATATCTACAATTTAATTTTTAAAACTTTACTTACTACATATTTAAAATGTTCTATATCCATTTTGGGGGGAAAAGTGGAGAAACATCCTGTTTAAAATGATTAAAAGACGGTATGAAGATTTTTCATTTATACCGTATTTGTATTACCAATGTCTCAGTATATTACATTGTCTGGCATTAATTATTTAGCTCCTGGATTGATCATAATTTTGTCTGACAAAACAGTCTCAACACAAAGTCCCTTTAGTAGCTTTTCTGGAGCTGTCAATCGTATCATATGATCTTCCTCAGCAGATGGAGTTGCTCAGTTGTCATGGAATTGTTTACTTTTCTGAGCACTTTAAGGACTTCTCATCCATGTTGTTTTAAGATAGGAGATTAAAAATGAATTACTGACATTGGAAACAGCAGTTAACAAAAGGTAGGGAGGGAGGGAGGGATGAATAGATTGATAGATAGATAGATGTACTTTATTGATCCCAAATTGGGAAATGATTGTGTTACAGCAGCAGGTTATCCAGGCAATGTACAGGAACAGTAAATCAAATGTACATTTCAGCACTAGAGATAAATATCTTGTCCAAGGTCAAGAATGAACTCTCATCATTTATCAATGTTTTTTTCTATGGTATCTTTGTTAACAGGATTTGATTTGACAACAATTCAATTGTATTGTTTGTGTTGCACCATATTGCTGCTCCTGTCGGTGTCTAGTAGTTGTATTATCAGTTGTCTCTGCTAATGGGGTTCTGCTTTGTTCAGGTCAGGAAGAGGGAAATAGGCTTTGAGCCATGGCTGCTATTGGTTATTCTTCCATCTGATGTGCACTGCACATGTTTCACTCAATGGACAGAAATAGCAATTGCATAAACTACTGCTGGTACATCCTTTGCTGACACAGGTCAGTACTATTGTTCAATACAAATGTCATTATTTTCTGTGGTATCTTAAAAGTTTTTCATAAAGTCATTCATAAAAACAGCTTAAACATACAAGGGCTCAGTGTTATGAAACCGTTTTAAGACTTGTGGTATATTATGAGAATCATAAAACCTTCCTACACTGAAGCAGTGAATATTTTTTGGGGGGGTTTATGCAGGACACAGAGTAGGGTCAGTCCAGGATAACAGTCTGTCTTTTCACTTTAGTCCTGACTGTCCTCGCCAAGCCAGAAGAGAACAAGGTGCGAGCCAGGTTTCACGTTGTGGACCAGTCCTGCCAAAGGATGTCTGTCATAAAAGCACTTGTATCTGTCCTCCTCTCAGCAGCCACACAGAGGTCACTCCCAGAGGTGATAGTGTGCACTGGCTGAATAACTGCCCTCTAAAACCATTTTAAAAGGAAAACAAAAGTGTGCCATTTTTTCTGTGATCTATACTAAATTCAGCATTTTTCTCAGTTACTGAACACATAATCCTAAAAGACACATTTGTTATGTGTAAATAGAAACAGCTTCTTCTGCAGAATGTCTATACTGTAGATGCTTTTTCAGCACAGCGCCTCAGCTAAAACTCTTTTGACACAACTCAAGGGGGGATAGTTTAAAACTCATATTTTAATTTAGTCATACCAGATGACATGAAAACCCCAGTGACATTCATTGCGTGTTACAAAGCCCTCCTCGCTGTAAGTTATACAACATTGAAATATCTGACAGTACATCCTCGGAGGCTCCTTAACCTTATTTCAGCAGCAGCTGGTCGGCAGCCAAACCATCCCAGGCGGATGCAGCTGCCCAGTCTGCTCCGTTCAGCTGCTTAGCAACACCGACTTCATGGCTCATACTCCTGTTATTAAACATGTGAGACCAGCCACCCACTTGGTTTCTTTTCATCTTTTTTTAACTATAGTGAGAGAAAAGATTAATTTCCAGCATTATAATAGATGGTGCAAAGCAGCTGAAGTGTGTCTCCTCCTGCAGCTTTGACCTCAGTTTGCCATTCTTTTATTATCAGGCTCATCCAAGCATCCGAAAAAAAGAGTTGAATGTGAGCCTTTGTCTTCACTCTCTCCTGATCATCCTCTGTGTGTTGCCAAAGGATCACTGCTGCTGGTGACTGTGTGCTACTGCGCTACTACTACTGCTCCATGCTGCTCTGGATAATGAGGGGAAAAGATTGCGGTCTGTTTTTCCCAGTTTCTAAAAATACAAAGGCTAGAAAAAAAGTCACAAATGAAGATGAGCCAAAAAGTTTCACCAAATATAGTTTTTTTGTTTTTTTTTATA
Source organism: Sebastes fasciatus (assembly GCF_043250625.1). Lineage (NCBI taxonomy): Eukaryota > Metazoa > Chordata > Actinopteri > Perciformes > Sebastidae > Sebastes > Sebastes fasciatus. The sequence continues at coordinate 10,780,919 of NC_133810.1, forward strand.
ACATTATATGCATTGTACATCATTAACAAAGAAAATTACATAATTCAAAACAAAACATTGTTTGTAAAAAATAAAAATAATTACTAATAATGATTATAAATACCCCCCTAAATAAATAAATAAATAAAATAAGAATAATAAAATGATTACTAATCATGATGATAAATACCCCCCTTGATAAATAAATAAAAGATCTAAAAATAATAATAATGATGATAATACGCCCCCAAAATAAATAAAAATAATAAAATTATTACTAATGATGATAAATACCCAATATATAAATAAATTCAATAGAAATAATAAAATGATTATTAATTATGATAATAAATACCCCCAAAATAACTAAACTAAATAAAAATAATAAAATCATAATCAATAATGATACAAAAATACCCCCAAAATAAAATAAAAAAATGATTACTAATAATGATAATAGATCTTCATGTAATACACTAGGGGTTGTTTTATTATACGGTAAAGTTACATAGAGTCTTACTTAAGGCCCTTGTCCAGGATACGTCAGTTTTCTCTTTAGTTTTCTAATTCATCCCTCCTTTTATTCAATTTCTTGAATAAAGGTGCTCCAATGCAGAACCCACTTGTCAGACCTTATCCATGCATTAGACGTTTCCCGTCTGAATTAACTCCTATTGACTTGCCTCTGGAACATTGGCCCACTTACTCACTTCTTCTCCCTCGCCGTGAGGCCTCTTGTGCCAAATCCATGAAGATCACTGAATGTGAATTCGCCAAAACTCTGTCCTATCTGCCGTCGTTCCTTCATGCCTGGATGAACAGGCACTTAAGCCAGTGGCAACATGAGAGCTGTTGTCTTATGGGGGACATTCATTTTACTAGCCGGCCTACCTTACATCCATTTTTAATACGGAGATAGGGGGATTGTCTCCTGCCTTGTTCTTTGTCATTGCTTTAAAAGCCTCATTAAGTCGGAGCAATATCCTGTTGGTGAGCTTCCTGACTGAGAGCCAAACACAGCCTTGTCACAGGTTGTCATTCAAAGGGTGCAACGTCAAATCTTTGGTCATTATTAGCTGGAAAATACCAGACAACCCATTATGTACTCCGAATTTTCTTTCTCTACAATCAGAGGGGTTTAGTTTGACAATGAAACCACTGCAGAATTCACCCAAATGAAATAAACAACTGTTTTGTTTTTATGGTTTGCAGCCGTCATGACATCATTGACATTGAAAGCCAGACAGTGTGAGCTGATGGCTCCACTGCCTCCCAGTCAGTCTGCTCTGTCCAGACCACAGTAAAGCAAACATCTGCACCAGCCTTTGAGCGCTGTCCTTGTTCTCTCACATCATTCTTTTCAAGTCATCTGAACTGGTTGGTGTCAGTGTATGAATGTGTGGCCGGAGCCAAAACACATAGCGGCTGCATGGGTGAAAATGTAAAGAATGCTGACAGTTTCTTTTTTTTTGTTTTGTTCCCCTTCTCTCAGCGTTATTTACTGTCTAAAGACACACTGGAGGAAGAAAGGACAGGACAAACACTCAGTAAGTCACCATTGCATTACAGAGGCAGGGACTTTTAGAAGGCTGTTGGCATCTCCACGAACCTTGATGCTTTAATCACATTCATGTGAGGGGACATTTCTGCTGGTCTGACAAGTCGCTGCACTAGATGCCAACAGAGCCACAGGAACTGCGACGACAGTGGTATTCAGCAGGGAATGTGTGGAAATAGAGCTACTTATCATATTTTACTCAGCTTCAATCCCTTGAAGAAATCTCCACTAAGCCATCCTTTCAGAGTAAAGTGCTTGATCATATTTCCTCTCCCCTGCATTTTAACTCTCTGAATGACAGTAAAGATCTGCAAAACAGGCAATGCCAGCTATGAAACAAAATAACCACACATAGAAAAATGATGACATCTTCTGATCAACCAACATTTGAACTGAAGGGGAAATGGTGCCCGATACTATATATTTTTCCTAAACCTAACTATTGTGGTTTTATTGCCTGAACATAAGCAAGTGTTTTTGTTTAATTCGCAACATTAGGCATCTCTTTGCAGCGACCTAAAAGTGACGCCAAGGGGTCTGACAAAGCGTCAGTATGTGACGAGTTGGGATGAGAACATGTTGTTTATTTCTAGCATTAATTCCCTCACTGCATTCAGACTTCGTCAGTTGTTCTCCTCTGGCTTACAAATGTAGAAATGTATTTTTGCACGAGTCAGTTTCTTCTGCAGGAGCATGAAAGGAAAATACTGGATGCTGGCTCGACTGCCGCGCCCCATGAAAAACAACCGAGGCTTTATCTCAGTTGCTGACAACCTGTTAGATGAGACCTGAGGATGTGGCCTGTGTGAGTTCACTGTAGTGTGACTAACCTTTCCTTGACACTCTTTCACATCTCTCTGTAGACACACACAGGCACACACACTTAGCACTTCCATGGGATCTGGAAGGCTTGTTATTTCTAATCCAGATGATGGAAATTTGCCATTAAGCCTCGACCTCACTGTGAAGCCATCCTCACATTGGACCAGACTAACCTGATGTTATTCTTCCAACCATTAATCCATAGCGACAATTTTTTTTTTTTTTTAAATGTTATTGACTCAATTAGTCCATACATGTATTTTGTTCTCCATGATACAAACTCATTTCATCATAAAATATAAATGAATAAGACAAAGAACATGCCATAAGATAATCATCATATGTATATACAAAAGCAGTATTTTTATGTGATTTAATAATAATAGCAATAATAATAATAATAACCATAATCATAATAGCCTAATGATAACAATAATAATAAACAAAATAGAAAATAAAAAATTATAATTGTATTTATTGACTCAATTAATCTATACATGCACTTTGTTTTCCAAGATACAAACTAATTTCATCATAGAATATAAATTAATATGACAAAGAACATGCCATAACCTAATCAAAATATAAATAAAAATCAGTATTTTATGTGAGATAATAATACAACTAATAATACAAATAATAATCATAATCATAATCATAATAATAATAATAATGATAATTATAATGATAATACAAAATACAAAATAAATTAAATAAAAAATATATTAAAAACATATATCATATCAACAATTCTTACAATTCTTAACACAAGGCACATACTGTATATAGCCTAGATGGAGCAAAATCCAGAGAAATCCTCTACTTCTCATCTTGTTTTACCTTTATCAGTAGCTACTATCTGGACCGACTATTCTGGAGACAAGACAAACAAAAAGACTATTTTGACCTCACTCCAACTTGTGAAACATGCTGATAAATGGCTGTTACATAATTGCATTCCTGTTAACAGAGTGACGGTGTTGACTGTCGACTCAGCAGTCTCTCAGTGTGAATCCTGCTCGTCACTCCACTGCTGCTGCTGACTCCATCCTGTCTGTCTCATTTGTGCTGCGTTGAGTCACTGATCACCGTAGAAGGAAGGAAGGCTCACAAGCACATGGAGAAACATCAGCTGTAGCCTATACTATGAGCTGTTCTCAGGTGTAACGTTAAAGCTATAGTTACACATCAACCTGTGGTGCTGAAAGGAAAGCGACACAGTGGACAGACAGCTCCTCCTCCTTGGAAACCTGAGTTACCTGCTGAGTGCGCACCTGTATCCAATCAGCTCATCATAGGTCGCAGACTGTTGGAACTGCTGAGTGACTTTAAGGGCCAATACAGTAGTTTGACTCTTTATCCAGCTGAATTAAACTGCAGCAGAAAGAAGAGGTGAGTATTTTTCTCAGTATTTGCAGAAAAAGTACAAAAATATTTAAGTTTTTTAAGTTTCCAGGTGCTCTTGAACCTCATATCCTATAGCTATAGCATCCATTTGAAAGGGTCCTCTGGTCACTCTACTGGAGCTCTACTGCATGTGTTTGTTTCCTTTTTTTTATACTTTATTTTTTCCTTTTTTCAAGGTTGTTTTCATATATGCAATTTACAGTTCGTAATTAAAATAGTTTTATAAACCAATTTTTAAGTAGATGAGCTTAGAGACAAACTCATTAAGTACACTACAAGAGAAAAGAACTTCAACATTCAAAATTGAAATAAAATTAAGGAAAGAAATAATAATAATAATGATAAAAAGAAAGAATAGAGTTAAAAAAAAAAACACATAAAAAACAACAACAATAATAATACAAAAATTCGACAGTAATAGCATGTGTTTGTGTTTTCACTCTAATAAAAGGGACTGTTTGTAACTTTTTACAAGGGTTGGTGTTCCATGCGCGTTCGCGTGTGGCTACGCTGTTCAGACAAGACTCCAACACAAACTACACGGAAGCACCGAAACCGCAAAGTTATATCTAGTGAAGCCCGTCTCGCAAAACAGTGTCAACTCTTCCTGCTCCATCCCCCCGACCACGGCCAGAAGACACAGGGGAGACCATAGCTTTGGTCTCCAGGGCCGGAGTCTCTGCTCCTCTGCCTGCTTGCCTTCACTCAATAACGTGCGCGTTCTCGCGCTCCACTCTCACGTGCATGCGCGCACACTACACACTGCAGAAGAGTTAGTTTAGCTCTGAGAATATCTAGTGAATGTACAGTGGACGTTTTTGCAGAAATAAATGCTGCAGCTCCTCCAGACCAACAGAGGTTTCCTGTGTCTTGTGAAGTGACGGGGCTCCGCAGCGAGCCTAAACGTCTCCGACCAAAACTCCGGTTCCCTCCGGCCGCGGTCGGGAGGCTGAAGCAGGAAAAGCCAACACTAGGATCAGCAGTGATTCATGGAGAGACCTTCGTCTGGTCAGCTAACATTACTGCCAAGCAGCTGAAATATAGAGTGATATTGTGGTTTAAGCTGACGTGTGTCGCCTCACTGTGTTGAGCGATGCTCGTTCATGTCTATGTAGAGCGAGCACAAGCGCGAGCCCGACACTGACTTTCGTTAACTTCACGGCCACAGGTGTCGCTGTTAACGAGCATTTCTGAAAGTTACAAACAGTCCCTTTAAAACTAAACAGTCATAAATCCACGGCTCTGTCTGCATTTAGGCTATTTAAACTACTGTAATTTTATTTTATTTGACAAAAAAAAACTGCTACCTAGGTACCACCACAGTGCCACCTCTGGCTTTAACTCAACTCCAGTCTGCTCTGGCTTCCTCACACACACACACACAGACGCACACACACAGGACTTCAGCACCACTTTAACAGTAGTCTTCCTCGGTCACTTGTGCAGGTCTCTCCAGCATGGCAGAGCGCAGAGGAAACCAGGACGAGCTGCCGGTTTATCTGGCCCGACCCGGCACCGCCGACCAGGTGCCCCGGCAGAAATACGGCGGCTTGTTCTGCAACGTGGAGGGCGCGTTTGAGAGTAAAACCATCGACTTCGATGCTCTGAGCGTCGGCCAGAGGGGCTCCAGGACACCGAGGACCGCCAAGAGAGAGACCGAGCAGGGGGCGAGGAGCCCGGCTACTGACAGCAAGATCTGCACCCCTGGTGTGGAGAGTCCTGCAGCTGACAGGCGACGAGGAGGGAAAGAAGTGTTGCAGAACCTGGGAGATGACAAGGTAAGAAGACTGTAACTTGCAGCATGTGTTAATGACAGGACAGGAGAGGTTTCTGCATTGGTAGTTTGACTTTTTTTTTTTTTTTAAGAGTGATGTTTAGTTATGTTTCAATGCTGAGCAATTATTCCATTAGTATTATTAATCAATAATATAATGAAGGATGGAGAAGTAGCCAACAATATAACAACCTTTTGAAATTGCAAATAACAATTAACTCACAAATTGACCCTGATGTTGTCAAACTGTGGACCACACCTAAATAAAATAAAAAATCTCTCCATCGTCCACCTATTCAAAGCCTCTTCAGGCTGGATTAATACATTGTATATAGTACAACATTGCATTAGGGAACTAAATTATGGATGAAACCCTAAATTGTGTCACACAGCCACGTCACATATCAGATTACTCACTGAAATGATATACACCTTCCTAAAGAAATGGTCAAGATAATTTAACAGCATTGCACCTTTTTATCATTTATTTATGGTGGAAAGTAACTAAGTACATTTACTCAAGTACTGTACTTATGCACAATTAAGTAAAATTTTGAATGCAGGACTTTTACTTGTAATGGAGTATCTTTACTTTGCTGTATTGCTACTTTTACTTAAGTAAAAGATGTCAGTACTTCTACCATCACTGGTTTTTAACGTACGTATATGAGGGGAAATGCACGGTGCCTGCCAAAATGGCTGGGAAATGAGACAGACTTACCATCCACTGCCAATTTTCATCAGAATATGTTTGGCAACTGTAGTAATTCTTAAACTCTTGAAGAATACTGCAGGAGAATTAACCCAATATATCAAGACAATAAAATGTAGGGGGAAAACTAGACTCAAGCAACCATAAGGCCACAGAGCACAGTATGACTGGAAAGCTTCAAGGTTGGACAAATGAATATTTCTGTCATCACTACAAGTCTGATCCACTGCAGACATGACTTCTGTTTAAGTGAAACCACAGAGCTGGCGACCATGATGCTAAATATTATACTGGGGGGAAAATGCAACAAGTGTTGCCCTACATATTTTGCAACATATTGACCTGCTGTCGTTTGAGTGACGACAACTGTAGGTCCATTAAAGCAACAAGCTAAAATATAAGAGAAATCATACTGTGACAACTACATCCAGGTTTGTATTTATTGCAATGTGCATACATAGAGAAGGTGATATGACTTCACACAGGTTAGAGATGTAGTACACATCAAATGCAGCTGAGAAATATGAGCATTTTCCTTTCTGGAAAACTTGCAGTACACTTTTATAGCGTGTGCATCTTAGTGGTAAATGTTTTTAAAAGAAAAAAAAAGCAGCTTAGAAACACCTAGTGCATCTGGCTGCTGAAGAAATCTAATCAAACTTGACACATGGCATGTAAATAACATCATAGTCGATTGGCAAACTAAAACAATTTAGCTGCAGGAATGTTGTACTGAAACCAAAATCAAACTCTAGACAAACCTTCCACTTAATTAAATACAATGCCTCAGACTGTAGTTTGAGGTACTTATGTGCTGCTGCATTTTTTTAATAGTTTTTTGATAGTTATGAAAGGAGGTGAGAGAGGGGATGACAAGGCTGTTTTCCTTCATTTTGAGTGAAAGGTTGCCAACATGTTCAGAGCAGTTGCTATGGTGTTTTTAGGTGGTTGCTATGGTGTTCTGGGTGGTTGCTATTGCACTGAGTGGTTAGAATGGTTGCAATGGTGTTCTTGGTTGGTATTACTAGTGATGTTGTTTGGTTGCTAGCATGTATGAGTATGGTGGTTGTGGCTGTTTTTTAAATGGAACTACGTGGTTTCTAGGATGTGATTTTAGGAGTCACACAGCAATAGTAGTAGAAGTAACGGTAGGCAGCCGTAGTCAGTAGTATCATTACTAGTAGTTACACAGGCTCATTATCTAAACCGATAATGTTCAGTGTGGTTCAGTACAGTGTGGTAACATGTTAAATACTTAGCAAGTTACTGGAGAACTATATTCTGGATAGGGCTTTTTTCACAGGAGACATTTTGACTTGTCATAGGAAAAGCACAGGTGTGTTAATAATCACATCACGACGGTGCGATAGTGTGCCAACGAGCACAATACCCAACCTGATATCACACCAAAGCGTGTAATATACCCATCTATCCACCAGTAGGATACGAGTCGGTGTCACGTTTTGCCTCGCCTAGGTGTGAATATTATGCACGTGCAGGAAGGTGCAGCACCAGCAGGGGGCAACAAAACCACTCACTTAGGTTTAGGAAAAACTTCATGGTTGGCCTTAAAATCAGAACTTAAACTGAGTAAAATACGTACAGAAACAACCTAACATAAATACGGAAAACACGTCACAAACGTCACTAATGTAACTTCAAAACAAAACACCGGTCTCCTGGTTGAAAGTCGTGTGTTTGTTGGACCCATCCGCCTCCCCACCCGCCCGCTATAAGCTCTCACTTTTGATTCTACGTCACTAGCTCTGAGCGTAGCATATTTACGTGGATGCATTTACATTGCAGTCAGTACAGACTACATGGCGTACAAATGACACGCCTAAAGCATAAACGGCGATTTTTTTTTCTTGGTTTTTGTTTCTCCAAAAAGATACAAAGAACTAATTTAAGGCAGTAAAGTTTAAAATGTGGAGACACTTTTATAGTTAAAGGTAGCCATACCACACCATTTCTCATCATGCCACCTGTTTTGACAAATTATATTTATATGTATGGAAGAGGAAGAAGAATGGGCCGATGCTATCAAGCAGGCACTCTAAATCTTCACCACACCCGCTGTCAAATAACTCTTGTTCTGAGGAGGAAAGTCGGTTCCTCTAATGTCAGACTGAGATCACTCTCTGGGCACCAAAAATGATGATTCATGTCTCTCTCTCTCTCTCTCTCTCTCTCTCTCTCTGGCTCTGGCACTCACACTTGCAAATTTTGGCTCAGAGAGAAAAGACGCTGTTAGACTAAGTGATGATGATTACTAGTTAGTCATCGCAGGGCTGGCCACATATTGGCACACACTCATACTGTACTCATATAACACATGAATGGAGCTGATACATTTTTATAAGAAGCAGGAAGGAGTTAAACATTAAGAAATTATATAATGTAATACAGTCACAGAATATATTAAAATGTAATTGAATTCTCGTCTGAAATCATCAGCAGCAACATTGGTATCCTCTAATGCAATACGCAGCAGCATGTGTACCAACCAATGACAATGCAGTGTCCTATTTAAAGAGGCAATCAGTGAAATTTAGTTTTTTCTTGATTGTAGGAACGTTGTTGAAGTGTTTGCACTATTTACTTTTCTTATTAGGAGACAGCAAGTTCAGTACATCATGGACATCTTGTTCTTTTAATGTCTTTGGAAAGCAACACTTACTGTGTCTCTAGATAAACACCTAATCAGCACTAGTGATATAAGCTTTTATGATTTTGGTAGCAGGATCTATTACGTAAAAAAACACATTAATTATATATTATATGAATATGATTATTTTAATAATTAGGGCTGTGCAGATTTGTTTTAACCCCACTAACTTCTTCAACATTTTAACGCATCTTGCGGTTTTTAATTAACATCTTAAAAAAACGACATATTGTTGTCGGGCCCGGCCGCTATTTGATCTTTCGGAGGTTGTAGCTTGTCGTGAAGGAGGTTAAATAACGCTCCAAAGTTGCGCTAAATTTTGGCGAGGAAAAACTGGCATGGTCATTTTCAAAGGGGTCCCTTGACCCCTGACCTCAAGATATGTGAACGAAAATGGGTTCTATGGGTACCCACGAGTCTCCTCTTTACAGACATGCTCACTTTATGATAATCACATGCAGTTTTGGGGCAAGTCATAGTCAAGTCAGCACAACGACACACTGACAGCTATTGTTGCCTGTTGGGCTGCAGTTTGCCATGTTATGATTTGAGCATATTTTATATTAAATGCAGTACCTGTGAGGGTTTCTGGACAATATTTATCATTGTTTTGTGTTGTTAATTGATTTCCGATAATAAATATAATCGCACATTTGCATAAAGCAACATATTTGCCCTCTCCCATGTTGATAAGAGCATTAAATACTTGTCAGATCTCCCTTTTAAGGTACATGGACAATCATGCAATTAATCATAATTAAATATTTGATTGACAGCCCTATTAATAATAAAATTTACAATCTATAATGCAAGTCCCACTTATTGTTTCTACAACATAAATACTGTTTGATCCGTGCAAATATAAAAAGACTGCTGCTGTTTCTGCTGTAGCGGCAGATCTCTCATCTGTTGTCCCCCATCGTTCATTCATTATCGGCTCAGCAGCGAGCAGAAGAGTGACACACCTGTTGTGAGACAACAAGACTAATGCTAGGGGACTGATTGAAGCCACAGAGCTCTGTTTATTTGAGAATATTGATAAATTATTTAAAGTGGAAATGACAAAACTTTTCAGCATTTTGTTTTGAAGGGCTTGTCCTTTATTATTTACACCTCAGTGATTCCTGTGCTGTTATTGATTCACAGCCTGACAGCAGACAGTTGGGACTGGGCCAGTGCACGCACAACTAACCTATCTGAATCCTCACATCATAATGATAATATATTAACTTTGTCTCTCCTGAATTCTAAATGTTACTTTATTACTGCCACTGTCATAATTATATAAAATTATATTTTTCCTCTAAGCTTTTAAGTACAGTAGATTTCTTCAGTATGGCAGGCAGCCAGTCTCCCCCCCATGTGGCTTGATACTGAACTGCAATATTGCACCTCCTGAGGCTCGGATGATTCAGCAGAAATCATCAGACAGTTAGACTGTGTGCATTTTCTGTTTTGTTTGGAAACTGTTTGAGGACATCAGACTGACAACGGAGTCAGGACGTGCTTATTCCTCTGGCATGATCTAGTACAGTCTGGATGCCAGTCTGGCTTAACATGAACCTTTTGATGATGACAAGCACAAAAGCTGACTGTTCATGATGTCTGACAATTGATTGTCTCTTTTTTTAACCTTCAAGTGCACCGGTTTCACGTTGAATCTGATTATTTATTTCAGAATGTAATATATGACATTATAATGCTGTAGTTGTCATTGAATTGTTAGGGTTCATTTGTGGTTATTTTATGGCTTTGGTAAAATAATTGAGAAGCTTGTGTTGACGTTGTAGTAATAGTAAAACATAATGATCATAATTAGAGTTTTGTCCAGTCTGGTGAGCTAATTAGTACAATCAGCTGCTGTAATGGAGTGAAAAATGGGGAGTGGTTAGCCAGATGTCCAGGGACCCCCCTCCATCTTTTTTATCCTGCATGGAGGAGCATTACGCACACTTACATTCACACTGACCCACACATACAGTGAACACAAGTATAATTAGCAAATTATGATGGCATCCTACTGGGTAGTTGTTAAAGCTGCAGCGGGTAAAAAAATGTTTTTTAATCCCGATTCACAGAAAGACTCTGGAAGAGAAAGAGCATCAATGGCCACTAGTTAGAGGACTACTCCACCAATTTTACACATTATGGTCAGCTTACTAGTCACAGGGAGTACTACTCAGCCTGTCTTCTGTAGATCCGCAAGAGCTTTGTCAGGTCTGAGAAAATAGCCCTGATGATGTCAAAGTGATGTCATCAGGGTTATGTCAGTCGCTAGTTTCAAGTCTTCTTCAATACAGCATGATGTTCATTTAGTAAATTATGGTCCCATTTAGAGTCAAATAGACCATAAAGCAGGAGATGCTTTAGGGCGTGGCTACCTTGTGATTGACAGGTCGCTACCACAGCGTTGTCTGGTCTGGGAGTTGTCCGTGTTTTCGTCTTAGAACTTTAACCCTCCTGTTGTCTTCCTGTCGACCATGCAACTTTTGTCTTCCCGGGTCAAAATTGACCCGGTCTGGTTTGACTGTTTTTAAAGCATACATTATAAATTATCACCCAATTCTGTATTACACCTTTTTGGCCAACTTCATTCCAACTCATTACCACAAGTTTAACACTTTTTTTTGGAATTCATGGTCACTAATATGAAATTAAAAAAAAGTCTGAAAAAAAAGATCTGAAAAATGTTTGAAAAAAAGATCTGAAAAATGTCGGACAAAAAAATGTCGGACAAAAAAAGATCTGAAAAATTAGGTGAAAGACATCCATATTTATGATATAATGAAGTTTGAAAACGTGTCAAATTTGACCCGAAGACAACAGGAGGGTTAACCCTTTCACAGTGTGTTTTCAGTTCATGAAAGTTAATTATAACATTTTTGGTTGCATAAATATATCTTATTCAGCATTCGGTTATACTTATCTCCACCCACTCATGTCACTTCTGGCTGCAAAAAAACAAGATGGCAACAGCCAAAGTGCCGAACTCAAGGTTTCAAAACAGCAGCCCACAATAGGTGACGTCACGGTGATTATGTCTACTTCTTATATACAGTCTATGACCTCAGCTTGCGCTTGGAAACTTAACATTTTTCAACAGAAAGACAACGTTACATACTGGCTGTTTACCACGGTACAACACGGAAATGCTGTTGAGTTGCATTATGGGAAATGTAGTATTAGAAACTGAGGATATCTCAGCCCCTGCTGCTTTGATGTTGACCGTCTTTTTAAAATCTGTCTCTTTCAAGTCCAACAAGTTTTTGTAAATGCATGACTAAATTGCTCGAGTAGCCCTATTTTTCCTTTACAGATTCGTCCCATTACTCAAATGCTGGTGTGTTACTGTATATTGCTTTTTTCAGAGAAAAAGAGAAAACAAAATCTCCTAAGCATAAAAATCTAAACCTTCACCTAATTATGGCAGTGGGAGTAAGCTGCACTCACTAATGTCACTGTAGATCATTTTCCTTCATGGTGATCACACTTTAGTAAACATGAGCATGCTAATTCAGTATGATTGCTGGGTATTAAAGTGAATATTTACCAGTTTGCTTTTCCATTTGGGGCCACCAAGGTGCTTAGTCTGCTGGTGCAGCTTTGATGACCCGACAGAGTGTGTTTTCTGCATCCTTGATCTGTCTGCCCCGTGTCTGTCTGTCACTGTCAGCTGCTTAATGTGTTCTGCAGAGGTAGCACGCCTGCAAACTTGAAGTGTGTTGTTGACGCATTCTCCGAGGGCCTGGGAATGCTGAGGTAATGCCTTACTGCCTCACTGCCATGAAAGGACATGTCAGCATGCAGGCGCTGCGTCCTCTTGTAGCCAAAGGCGGGAGGAAAACAATCAGTGGATATTCATTTACATGAAAAAATATATACATTTTTAAAGCCACCCAATATGTGAAATTTGTGATTGTAGAGAAAAGTACAGGGTGAGAGGGTTGTAGAAAAATACACATATGCACACACATTAAAAGCATCCACACAAATAGATACAAACTATCGAATGTCTCATTTACAAAACAAATAATTTAAAATCTTTACAATATACACTTTGTATAAGCCTCAGCATATGTTATTAATCACAAGGTTAAAGGGACAGTGTGTAGGATTTGGTGGCATCTAGTGGTGTGGTTGCACATTGCAACCAACTGAGTACCCCTCCGCTCACTTCTCCCTTTCCAAGACTGCGGTAACGTGAGCCACACAGTGCAAAACCGTGGTAACGCCATTCGCCTCGCTCAGAGGCCATCCTTACCGTAATAACACTACTTTAGGAGCCACGGAAGTCAGACGGCGGCTGGCGGTAGCACGGTTTTGCACTCTGTGGCTCACGTTACCACAGTTTCACAAGCATGTCAGAAAACTAAGGTGGCCTTCAGGCAACCTAAAAACGCGAAAGGTTCTCTAGAGCCAGTGTTTGGTTTGTCCATTCTGGGCTACTGTTGAAACATGCCGCTCCCTATGTAGATATGAAGGGCTCATTCTAAGCTAACGAAAACACAACCATTCTTAGTTTCAGGTGATAATACACTAATGAAAACATAGTTATGAATATTATATTCCATTTCTGTTAATAAATGCCCCGAACTAAAGTAAAAAGAGAGATGAGGTGCTGTCAACATAATACACACTGAATCTTCTATGTTGTAAATTTATATCTTTCTTGAAAACAATGAAAAGCATGTACTGAATGAGAGAATGATTTTCCAGTTGATGGTAGTACACACACACACACACACACACACACACACACACACACACACACACACACACACACACACACACACACGTAGACAGGCACACCCTCAGTCACATGCAGGTCTCTGAACCTCATTATGGGTGCATTAGTGCAGAGGAGGGGAGTGGTGGAGGAAACGACCGGCGGAGTGGAGGGGGATCCACTTTAGGTCCAAACAATAGAGACACATGGTCGGGTGGGGGCATGCAGAGAGCGCGTGTGTGTGTGTGTGTGTGTGTCGTGGTGAGTGGACATGTGGGGTGTGTAATGTGGTGGGCAGACTCTGTGACAGCTGCTACACCATTTTGCCCCTCCTCTGTGTTCAGAAAAACAAAAATCTCTAGGTAATTATTGGTAAAGATTTACTGTTTAATCTTGTATTTTTATATAATATTTCTATTTAAACAAAAAAAAGGGATCCTGAATTTATTTAGGAGTCATTTAAATGCATGTTATCTAAACAGATGTGCTTGTGTTTATGAAATATGTAGAGCTGCCCCCTCTTACGATTAATCGATCCTTTTGTTCTTAGTCATCTAAGGTTTCTTTTGTCAATTAGTGGAAGGAAATATGTTAAAAAGCCTTTATTAGTTTTATATTTATTAGCCTTTATAGTGGCTAAATCATAAAAAAAAAGCTTCATCTTCATCAGGGCTTAAAACAAACAAAGCCCAATGGGTTTATTTATTAATTGAATCTATTCATTCTGTGTATGTCCGTATGGTGAACAGTATTACAATGGTGCAATACGATTTTAAAGTAGCCAAATAATTTCAGTACCTAATGTTGATAATGAGGATGACAATAACGAGTATAATGATGGTGATTATTGGCTATACAGTGCCACACATGCTCTTCTAATCAATAAATCATGACTGACCTTCTACTCTGATTAATTAACTCCTTTGTGATTTTGGCAGTGATACACAGATACAGAATAGACCACAGACTGGTGAGTTTTAAATCAGAATCAGGTTGATTTCGCTAGGTCCACACATACATATAATTTGACTCTGGTTTTTATGCAGCTCTCTCAATGTACTTACTCAGAATAGAAATAACAGAATAATAGAATACAATAATAGAAATAAAATAAAATAAAATGTCTATATGCAAGTCAAGTGTTCAGGAGTTGTAAACAATACAAATAGTGCAAAGAAATAAATACTGGATGGATATACATGGACTAGATGATTATGTACAGCATGTACATGTGGAGATGTGTATATACTGTATGTACACTGAGTAGGAATTATATTTACAGTGAAAGGTACGTACATATTATTATATTTACAGTACATAAAGTTACATATGATATGTACATATTACAGAAATGTGCATTAAAGATTGTAAATTATAATCTAAAAATGTGCAACAATGTGCATTAAAGACTGTAAATTATAATCTAAAAATGTGCAACAATGTGCATTAAAGACTGTACATTATGATCTAAAAATGTACATTCAAGACTGTAAATTATAATCTAAAAATGTGCAACATTGTGCATTAAAAACTGTAAATTATAATCTATCAATGTGCATTAAAGACTGTAAATTATAATTTAAAAATATGCAACAATGTGCATTAAAGACTGTAAATTATGATCTAAAAATGTGCACTAAAGAGTGTTAATATATTCTAAAAATGTGCAACAATGTGTATTAAAGACTGTAAATTATGATCTAAAAATGTGTATTGAAGACTATAAATTATAATCTAAAAATGTGCAAAAATGTGCATTAAAGACTGTAAAATATGATCTAAAAATATGCATTAAAGACTTTAAATCATAATCTAAAAATGTGCAAAAAGGGCATTAAAGACTAAATTATAATCTAAAAATGTGCAACAATGTGCATTAAAGACTAAATTATGATCTAAAAATGTGCACTAAAGACTGTAAATTATAATCTAAAAATGTGCACTAAAGAGTGTAAATATAATCTAAAAATGTGCACTAAAGACTGTAAATTATAATAATCTATAACAGCAGCAGGGGCGTATATTTGGTGTTAAAGGGTTATTGACAGTGTACGACTGATTGAAGTGTTCATCAGAGTGATGGCCTGAGGGTAGAAACTGTCCTTGTCTGTCTTGTTGTGTCTTGTCAACCAGCTCAGACACATTTTTATAAGCTGTATATATGTGCAAGGAAATATGCAAGACAGCTCAGTAATGCAGACAGCTGAGCTTGTTCAGCAGCTGCTCCACTGCGCCCTACGGTGGAAAGATTGCGACACTGCAGTCTTTTTTCCAAATGGAGCTGTGGAGTGGAGGGGAGGGGCTGTTGAGTGAGCACACAGAGAGAGCCGCTCCTATAGCTCTCAGTCTGCGAGCCACTTTACCATCGCACTGACACAGTGGCCACCATTCCCTGAAGCTCCCATCCAGGCGAGGGCCGCTGCAGCATCCGTAAAAAAAAGAGGGAATACCTGCTTTTCACAGCTTCATTTTGAAAGGTGGAATCGAAAGCAACATGTATAACCAAGGAAAAAAGAACATCCCAAAGATCACAGTGAGTAAAAAAAGAGTTATTTATGCTTCAACTGTGCTGTGGGAACTTTGATGCCTGCTGTTTGCAAAATCACCATAAAACCA
The DNA here is from genome assembly GCF_043250625.1 of Sebastes fasciatus. NCBI lineage: Eukaryota > Metazoa > Chordata > Actinopteri > Perciformes > Sebastidae > Sebastes > Sebastes fasciatus. The sequence continues at coordinate 10,797,181 of NC_133810.1, forward strand.
CCATGCATGCAGCACGACTCGAGGCTTTTTCTTTTCCTATTTGTCTATTAGACGTGACCAGCTGGAAAAAATACGCACTATGAAAATGCAGGCATGCCCGGCTGCCATAGTGACAGCCAGGCAGAGAGATGAGGCGTTTTCTTAAAGGTGTCCTGCATCTTCTTTGTTGAGGCGCTCCATGCTGTGTGGCTCAGCCGGCTCGCCCATAAAACCCCCCACTGTAGGGACTTTATGCTGTCTGCAAGGCATAGATGATGGCTTTATGATGATCATATTTAATAATGATTTATTAATATAGTTTGATGCCATATATTTATAATATTGCATTAATGTGCTTTATATAGGCCATCAATTCCCCCATGCACACCCTTTTATATTTAGCACAAAAATATCATTGTGATGCTTTTTCCATGATTAAAATCACCTTTTATCCATTTTGACATGAATGTGTTCAGCCCTTTCTCTCTCAAAGGGCCTTATTGATCTCTATGTATGGGAGGATCCATTGCACAGTGATGTGCAGACTCATTTTTCACTGAGCTTTTCTCTGCCATTTTAATAATAATAATAATAATAATAATAATAATAATACATTTTATTTACACAGATAAAATGATCATAAAATCAAGGACATCATACAAATATAAAATATACAATATTATTATTATAGCATTTTTGATGCTTTTAGTGATATATTTCAAAGTGGGCCTAATTATATTGTCCTGTGGCTAGTAGTTGGCAAACAATTGAACAAAAGTGATTACATTTTTTTTGTTGTTGCAATTTTTGTGCATCATGTCATTATTTCCACAAAGAGTGTTATTTATTCTTATTACTATTAATATTAATATTAAGGATTTAAATGTGTCCCCTTGCAGACATGAGCTACTGTTCATGTTGCAGGCTGATGGTGCAGAGGAGAGTGGAGAGGAGGAGAAAAGAGAGGTTGGGTGGGGGGGGGAACCCACGCCCATTGGTGATGAGCTGTGATTAGCTGGCCTTGTAACAGGGCCGCTTGTACTCCTGCATCATGGCAAGGAGAAGGATTCAGGGCTCAAGTCAGAGCATCGAGGGTTGGAGGTTGAATGCAGTTCAGGCTGGTGTTACGCAGCCAACCAGCTGGGTTGCTGGTGTGTGTTACAACTGCAGAGAAAAACCTCTCCCTCTCTCCTTCTGTCTGTGTGTGAAAACGCCTTCCTTCCAGTCCTCATTGTTGCAGCTCACAGGCTGCAGTCAGGGGTGTGTTGCTCGGCTGTGGGAGACACAGCCTTTGTCTCGTCTCCTCAGCTGATAATACACCCAAAGGCCTGGTTTTTAGGGGACGACTTTGGCCCTGCAGAGTTCTTGTATATTCTGCATCTGAGCTCTTGGTGTCATTACCCTTAAAGTAGGGCATGCCTCTGTAATATGCTAAAGTGGGCCAGAATTTTCCATGGCATGTTTTGCATGGTCATTATAGGGATGGGCATTTTAATGCTACCAACCCCCCACAGAGAGGTCGTGTGTTTCTTTTCCTTTACCTTTCCTTTATGGTTGAAATTTGGTGTTAAACTTGCAAATGGCATGATATATTTACGTCACCCATATCCACAGATAAAATCAGTTAGTGATGCTGCAACAGAGAGCACTAGACTCACCCAGATAAGATCTGTCTGCTCTCTTCATAGTTTAATACTGAGGCAGGAAATCAAGAGTTTGATGGCCTTGAGATGTATACGCCATCTGGGTTACAGAAGTTGAATTTTTCAGTTGTGAGATTGTTGTAATCCTCAAAGACGAGCTTCATTCAGTTGAAACCAACATGTTAATCAGCTGTAACCACAGTATAAAGTATCTCATTGATGTCCTTGACCAAGAGCAGAGATAAAGTGGCTTCACACCACTTCAGTTCACAGGGGACTAATTCATTGGTTTTCAAACATGATGCAATGAAGAAGCACTGTATTCACCACTTAAATCAGTATTTGCTTTTAACATATCACGGTAGCAGTCTTTTTCCCAACGTATCAAAGTTATAATCCTTTAATTCATTGTTGATCTGGCGACACCTGTGGTTACTGGTGGTAGTGGCAAGTGTGTTTTAATAATACAGGACACAGTTAGTCTCACGATACCAGACAATCGGAGATCTCCACCTTCAGCGTTTAGAGACTGGAAATGATACCTGTATCAACCACTAGGGACAGCAAACATGCTTGGCTACTCAGAAATACAACAGAACAATGCACATATTGGTTTACAGTTCATAGACTGTATATAAAGATGGACGACGCGTCTCCACTTCCTCTCACTGTACAGAAGTGAAGCCAAAATATCCATCTTTAGACGCAATTTGGAGCCAGAGTCTACGCATTCGTGATCGGGCGGTGGAGCTGCCCTATTAAGGTCCCGCCCACATACCCACCCGAGCCAATCACGAGCCGAGCACTGCCGCAGCTTGTTGGTGTGAGCCACCTATATGCTACGTTAGCACCACGATAGCTGTTTAGCATGAAAGACACAATAATAATAAGAATAATAATATCTTGGATTTATATAGCGCCTTTCAAGAAACCCAAGGACGCAATTAAATATACATACAACAACATGGCACATGTTCTATTACACAGACTCATGATGGCTGCATTACTTCACTCAGAGCAGCTGTCAATCATGACGTCTCGCCCCCTTTTTTATAGCATCAAATAACTAATTAAAGCCAAACTTATCAGGAAAATTATCACTTGAACATACATTAGTGTGATAAGAACTACCTAAAATGACAGAAACCATCTTTGGGGAAAAATGTATTTGAGGTGTACTTTGACTTTTTAGTTTGGCTCATGTCCCATCCACTAACATGGAGGGGGCGGGCTTTATGAGCTATACTGCAGCCAGCCACCAGGGGGCGATCCAGATTTGGCTTCACTTTTGGGGACAACTGTGAATCTGTTATCCTGAAGACATAAACACAGTGATGGTGTAATATTGGTGACATTGGCCTGAGAGAACTATCATCAGTTGGAGCAGGAATACTCTACCAGTCTGACCATAAGATGCCAACCACATGTAAGTGGTTCTGAATAGTTCCCACTTGCTCCATTGCTGGTCATCAACTTTACCAGTATTAATAAGAATCCACACCCACTTAATTTACTAAGTAAAATGTATAGTTTTGAACAGCCATACCAGAGTGAAGAGCTCTGTAAGTGGACGAACAATAAGTGCTGATGTCATAAATCATCTAGATCACTGCCACCAACAGCCTTATTATCAGCTCATAACCCTCCCAGACTCTCCTTCTGTATTTCCAGTTCTATTCCAGTTGTTTCTGTGCGTCTACTCTCCGCCAGTGGCTCTGTCAGATTTCTAGGTGTGGTTCTTCCCTTCCCTCATACCCACTCACAGCAGCCTCAGTGTTGTTCCAGGCCGGTACATGTCATCAGTAATCCCCTCCAGCTGGAACGAGCATCTGTGGGCATGAAACAGTGCCGGCAGACGGCGGGAAATGAAAACCCGTTCCCCTCTTGCTGACGCACCACAAAACAGGACTCCTCCACCGCACCAGAGTGTGCCATCACCACCACGCAGGGCTGCAGCAAAAAGTGGGCAAACAAAACACCCCGAGGCCGCCCAGGCGTTGCCGTGCGACTCACCATGGCGACCGACATACAGTTGCGACGGCAGGAAAAATACAACCCCTGTTTGGTTTGTCGTGTGCATGGGGATGTGACTCGACACACACTTCAGTCACACACTTCTCAGACTTCTTGACTGAGAGAGTTTATTTTTCAACCTGTTTTGGCTCAATCGGATCCATATTGAGTTTTTTTCTTGTCGCCATGGTTACACGACTACAGCCTATCGCAAGAACAACAATCCAGACAAGCAGGATCTCTCTGCGACCGTGGCTGACAGGAGCTATTAATTTAGATTGATACGTCTCATTGTTTTCACTTTTCCAGAATGTGAAAATAATCCTGTGCAGTTTGGGGTGAAGAGTAAATATTTTTTTGCGCGCTAGGCAACAGGGCTGAAGCAGAGGAACTGGTGTGCATGTGCATTCAGGATGACTTCCCTCTTCCACTGGTCCCTGCCTGCCTCCCACACAAGGGGCTCTGTCACAGCTAATGGAGGTCTCCTTTCACAGCCCCTCTGGCCTTTTTCATACCATTCCCATTTATTAACCACGGAGAATTGGCTACTAGTAATTTGCATCCCAGTTTATGAGCTTCTCCCTCGAGTCTGCTGGAAGTGGAAAAAAGTTGTCAGTGCATATCAGCGTAGTAGCACAAAAATAACATCCTGTCGTCTATTTCTGATCACCCCTGCTGCCTTGTGTAACAGAAAATGACAGTTTCCTGTGCTTCGAGAGGCGCTTTATTTTCGGTGCTTTGTTTTTTTCTTCAGAGTCGAACGATGAGATATTTTTTTCCCACCTGAACTTCACTTTGTTGCCAGACATTTAATAGATGAGCTTGTCAGCACTAGAGGGAGGACGCAGTTGCGGAAGGTAAAAAAGAGCTTTAATTATTTTTTTTTTCCAATGACTTCCAAATTTAGATCAGAGGAGGAGTAAAGCAGATAGAAGCACATAGTTTCCTAAATCACATCTAGTATCAGTTTAGATTAATGACAGGCGTTAGTATACTCCAGCAACTTGGAGCAGATCTTTTTTATAAACATGTGTGGTTGACCTCAGTCGTGATTGCGTGATGTGTGTTAAAGCTAATCCTCCTCCCAACTGTCTGAATTTGTCGAAACACTAAATCCTCCACTGTTTACCCAGCAACCGCCGATAGTAGGTCACAGTCACGCACGCACGTAAACAAGCATGGAAGTGAAGATGAGTCCATGTTTCCACCACTCAGGGTTTAGATCAACTGAAATGCGTCGCTTCATTGGATCTTTGGTGAAACATCATTAGATATTTTTAATTATTTCACTCTCCAGCTGTGCAGGTTATGTGTTTTGCCACCTCAATTTGTACTGCACAGTTTTTTTTATAGGCCAATAACAGCTAAGCTTAGTGCACTATCCTGTCCTTGACCAAAGAAATTCTTAGTTGACTACCACTTAAACGATTTTGTGAGTTAGTTAACCACCTATATAGCTAGTTACCTAATGTCTCTATAGTCTATATATTGTCTGTTTCTGGCGAATAAACGCGTACTGCACAAACTACAATGACTACAGTGTGCAGCTCATCCAGTAAGATCATTTTTCCTTCCTTCCAAAAACTGGGCGCTGTAACAGAGATGTGATTGACAAACGAGGACATGGTCAGTGACCCTGGAAGGTCAGAGCCAATCAGAATCAACATCAACAGCACCATTGTTGTCTTAACCCTTTAAGCTAATATGAATCTGTGTGGTCTAATATAATTATGTTATAGATTAAAGTCGAGAGACATAATATAAAAAATTTGGAAAAAAATAGATAGAAATTGGTACTCTGAGGAAACCCGGTTGAGATGAGATGACAAAAAATGGGGTGATTCAAGCTTGTTGTGTCATAGTTATAATTCATAGCTTTTTAATAGAATATAAGATTTGAACACAAACAAATTATAGTAAAGACTTTCTTTTGTTGGGTGTTCTGGTACATGTAGGCAGGATGCCAGCCACGCAGTGTACAAACGATTGAAATGAATCTCTTTAGAACTAGATAGATGTGCATACATGAAGGCTGTTCAGTCTGGTTGTACCTCTACTCGACATGCTCTGCGGTTGTTCTTCACCACTGTAGCTACTTATTCTGGGAAACCCATAAATTACTATTTTTGGTCAATGTCTGGTCAATGGGTTCATCCCAGATTGAGAGTTACCTCTTCCAGTTCAAATCTGTGATGATGATCCAATCTTCTAATATTGTTTTGTTCAACACAGGCCATTTTGGTAGACTATGACAATGGAATAGAAATAATTCTGTCTTACTTTTGTACAGCACTTTTTAGGCAGACGTTTTACTGGCGTCCGGTAGTAGGCGGAAGCGTAGCTTTGCTGCTGGCGGCTGATGTTGCAATGGAACAAACAATTGACTTTCACTTTGGCAATATACAGTACGTTCTTTGTTTTATAGACCAAACAATCAATCGATTAATTGATGAAAATAATCCTTAGTTGCAGCCCTTTGTTTGTCTAAAGTTCCATAAAAATCCAACCAGTGGGAGAAGCTGGACACTTTATGAAATTCCGATCAGTAGCCTCTGAAATACTGCGTCTTGAACAGGCAGACAATGACTGATGTGTATCCCTGGTCCTGATTTTATTATGGGAGTTTTAAAACAAGGTAGGGAATATGAAAATCAATGTCCAACAAGGATTCAGGAAGAAGTGTGGGCAAGAATCAACTGAAATCAATACCCATTATGGTTGGCGACATTACCAAGCAGAGTTGAATTTCATTCTTGCCGGCCCGTCCTCATTCCCAGGGCATCAGATACTGACGCTTGTCACGCCTCTTGGCTTGTGACACCAACGCACAAAGCACCCTTTAGCGTCTGTATGAGATGCACCGTGCTTTCAAGTAACTACACTGGTAATCTCTATAAACAGATTCTGAATATGCATATTATGTATATATTCATGTGAAGAATCTGTAGGCAACGGGACAAGATTTTGGTGTTGGAAGCGTTTTGCTTTCCGTTTGTAGTCCGAGTCCAATCATGGTCAAGCAGGATTTGGTTGAATGCAGGTAAACAGTCCATGCGGAGAGCGAAAGAGGCAGAATTTGGCCGAAATGCAATCTGGGAACCCACCGGCTATCGTCTGACGATGATTTAGCTTTTTATTGGTTTAAAATGAGCTTGTAAACTGGCTACTTGTGGAACAATCTGGTCGTACACGTTGTCCAACAAACACAGGGCTTCCATCCAGGAGACCGCTGTTTGAGTCCTGTGTGAAACCAACAATGTGTTAGGTTAGGTTGGTTAGGTTAACCACATAATAGCACACATGGTTTTGACTCAAACAAGAGGAATAATCAGGAAGAAATTTCTTATAATGTGAAATTGTAAAAAATGTAATGAAGTGAAGTTGATGGGAGGTTTTCCTGGTGCTATGGTTGGCTCGGGTGCTTACCCACAATACCCCCCACTCACCACTTGCCACGTGTCATATCCCCCTTCTATCCCTCGTTTCCTTTTATTAATAACAAAATAATGCTGAGAAATCATTTTTGGAAAGAAATGACAGAATCCTGGATACGTCCTGAAACAATAAACAGTCTTCTGGCACTCATTGACTACATAACCGTGGCAACGTTTGGAAACAACATGCTGTCACTTCTTATGTTTTCTATTGAATGTTGGAAGTTTAACATATTGCTGTTTGTGGTGGAATGACATGAGCGCTGGGAAATGTGGCGGCCTGTTTGTCATATATTCCATGAAAAAAGCCACAATAAATGCTCGGTCTGCATTTAGATTTATGAAGTGGGAATAAGAAGCGTTAATGAGGAACTGCTCTTTCAGATTATGTGTCTTCGAAAAAGCATGACAGTTTGCTCACCCATACTGCCTTGCCAAAGAGTACTGCCACTTACAGTTACGTAAATCATGTGTTCTTGAAATTCTTTGACAGTTAACATCTAGTTTTGTAAATAACCCAAGGCTATTAGCAAATACAGTTCACACAGTCATAGCAATAAATTATGTATGTGACTGGCAGATGCACTAACTGAGGAATACTGAAATCAGCAGATTGACAGTTGCTGTGGTTTTAATGGAAATGTTATTGATTGGCAAATGATTGTGGTCTCTTGCATGCTGTTAGGCGAGTGGGGAGGAACTGACAAAGGGGGAATATGTGTGTGTGAGAGAGACTGCTGAAGCACTTCAGTAAGGCACCCATGCATGAGGGCACACCCCTCGCTGCAGTATTATAAATCAGATAAAAAAGTCTTTACTCGTCTGATGCAGTCATTGCCGCTGATGACTGTGTGTTGTAATGTGTTGCTTTCAGGGTGTGGTTTCCAAGGAAAGCTCTGGGCTCTGTTACACACTCCTCCATCACCATCTACATCTCACACACACACCAATATACAAAGACACAAGAACACACAAACACACATTAAGTGTGTGATTATGAGCTCAGCAGATATGGAGCTTGTATCAATTGAGCTACATACAAAACCGTATTATGGTTTTTTTTCCTCCTTTTTTTCCTGTTGTGTGAGGGAGTGGCTGCAGTTCATTATAGTGATGAAACACTGGGTCCACAGCCAGGGGTGTAAATCACTGCACACATGTGCTGTTGGGAAAATAATGTGGAAGTCTGTCCTTCTCAGCAGAGCGAGGAACTGCCATCTTATAGAATGTGAATGTATTACTGAATCTATACTTGTTCAGGGCACAACCTAATATCATCAGTTTTTTAATGTCATAAAGGTTGAGGCTTGCCGTTTCACACCAAGCACGGATTCTCGTCCAAAAAATTTGCACGAGACAGAGTTGACAGACCGAGAGACGGCGGAGGATTTGGTGTCGAAGCGAAAAGCAAACACGCCTATTTGGCAATATTTCAGATTTAAACCCAATGCTATAAGGGAACCAAACCGTTATTGAGGCAATCGCCGTGATGAGGACGGAACGGTCGTCATCCTTTCTTGTAAAATGTCTGGTGTAATCGGTAACACCGGTGCTGTCACAAGTTTATTAACCAGTGGGAAAATGTCCTCACCGTCACATCCCTAGACTGCATCACCCTGAAGGGGTTTATTTCACAATAATGACCGGCTCGCTGTACATTATTACTCACACGACCCTGCGGAACATTCGTGCGAGGGACAAAAAATATTAAGACGGATCTTGATTTCAGCGGATTTCCGCCTGCAGAAATATATGTTCGACCAATGAAATCCTTTGTTCCAACTGATCGCCGTCATTTTGCATAATAAATAGCCATGTGCCTCTGTTTGTTGCACGGAGAGTGTATTTTTGGAACAATGAGGCATTTTTCGGACGATTGTTGGTGTATCAGAATAACAATGGACCGTCCCCTTCTGAACATCGGATAACGTACGACAAACAGGACTACCTCAACAACCAAATAACGGACAATAAATGGCTTGAGATCGCCCAGCAACTGGGATATGATGAAGATGGTAATGTCGCTGATATGCACTTGCTAATGTTATATATTGGTCAGAGAATGACGCTGGCAGCAACAGCTAACGTTATCAAATTTGGGGTCTGATTAATTTATGTATTGTGTAGTTAGCCCCTTAGACATTCTCTGTCTGGATAGGTTTTTGTTGTGTGGAGTGGACACGGCACTATTTAGGAGGAAACTCATAAAACAGAGAATTACAGCATGTGTTTCAGCCTATCTTCATGTGGCCAGTCGATTTACCACCATCTTAAACAAAGCGTGCCCACAGATCCCCAAACCGCCTCTACCAACTAACAACTCCCCCTCTATCCATGTATTCTTCCATCCTTGTTCGGCAGCCAGTTGTTCTCTGAAGTAGCTATCCAACAAGTCAGCAAAACCAGGCGCCCAGTCTCCCCTCCTTTCTAGTCCATCTCCCTGCAGTCAGCCGCGTCGCCATGGCAACGCCCTGCTAGATTCAGTCCGTGGTGCAGCGGCAGCAGCAGATTTGATGTCTGACTGTGTGGCGTCATGGCAACGCCCAGATCAGACCACATTACGAAATATAAGGTTGAAGGGTTTCTCAGATGTGAGGACGCTCTGCAGCTTCATTTTAGAGCACCGATCACATTCAGTGACAAGGATGCTGCCCTCAAATGATCAATAAGCAATATTGTCTTGTTTAATATATTATTTGGTCTGTTACATAAATGGATTAAACTGAGAAAACAGCATCCAGTTGCGTAACACAATCTGGATAGACGTGGTTAAGATGTTAATCCATGATCAGTCCTTAAAAGCAGCTTCAGTTCTGCTTCCAACAGCAAAAATGTCAGCCTCCCAAATGTTACCACCATGACCGGTCCAGGGGAGTTACAGTGAAAGCTTCCCTGTCTGTCATTATGAATACCGTCTTCTGAAATTAGATTTAATATTTATCATTATTACTTGGTAAAATGTGTATCTCAGATGAAGTAGCTGATTTTGTGAAGCATACATGTGATCAAACTGGCACTCCCAGATACGGGTGGGGGGGAAATCTATACAGCATAGTATCGTGATATTTTGTGCGGCAATATTGTATCAATACACTGACGTCAAGTATCAATCTTTTATTATATTAACCTCTTAACAATCCGACGGCCTGCTGGCGGACCCGGGCACTATTGTGTCTTTCAGAGGTTGTAGCAGGCTCAATCTTAAAGCTAGAGTGAAGATACTACTGTAGTATAATATGAAACTAAGAAAAAGGATGAAAACCTAAAAAATCAATTGGTACCAACCATTTCATACTAACTTGTCATGAAGAACGCTTAATAATGCTTCAAAGTAAATGTTATCTTTGCAAGCTGGAATGTAGATATCATGATGACATTTGACAAAGATGATGATCACAAGCATCACTTTATGCACCAGTAATCTTATATTAGTCACTGTATTAGATCAGTTTTAAATGGGCACACTGACCTCAGAGCAGACAAGCGATAAAGAAAAGCAGTCTCACAAAAGCAGCACTTCAGTGTTTTAGACCATTTCCTGTTGAGTACGAGACAAACATCCTAACATTTGGTGTGGACTATAATGAAATTCATAACATTTTTAATTTAAAATAACTATGATAAGGTCAAAACGGTGACACTTGTATGACAAATGTATGCAAAGTCAACAGATGAAAGCTAAATTACCAAAGTTAACACAATGATTTTCATGATGGTGCTGGATCATGCTTGCTTTTTTTTTTGATAGACTCATTTAACAACAATGTTGAGAAAATGCTGATGTAAACCATAGACTGTATAAGATGTGGATGTAGTCACCGTGACGTCACCCATTTAGTTTTGGTTTGTGGACCGCTGTTTTGAAGCCTCGAGTTTGACATTTCGGCCGTCACCATCATGGTTTTTGGCCATCGTCATCCTGGTTATTTATAACCATGTGACTCAAGAGGGTGGAGCTAAGTACAACCGAACGCTGAATAAGACATATTAGGCGACCAAAAAGGTTATGATTAACTCCAATGAACTGAAAACACACTGGGAAAGGGTTAAAGTTGTAAGATGAAAACACGGATAACACCGAGACCGGACAACGCCGTGGTAGCGACCTGTCTATCACAAGGTAGCCACGCCCTAAAGCATCCCCTGCTTTATGGTCTATTTGACTCTAAATGGGGCCATAATTTACTAAATGAACATCATGCTGTATTGAAGAAGACTTGAAACTAGCAACTGAAAACATAAACTCATGTTTACAATGTTTACTAAGGTACTAAATCAAGTGAGAAGTAGGGTCATTTCCTCATAGACTTCTATACAATCAGACTTCTTTTTGCAACCAGAGGGGTCGCCCCCTGCTGGCTATTAGAAATAATGCAAGTTTAAGGCACTTCCTCATTGGCTTCACTTTTCAGACCCCGGAGGTGGTCCAGAACAAGACCACAGGGAGAGCTGGACAGGCAGACCCACAGGGTGGTCCATAGCTGTATGTGGTGTGTTTAAATGGGACAACACTGACAAACATGCCCTGTCTCTTCGTAGTCATGAATGAATGAAACATTGTTCATCTCCTCTGGGTGGAAAAAAGAAGGACATAATTTAACTACAGAGAAATAGAGCAGCATTGTCCAGCTCTAAATATACAACAGAAATGATCAGGCCTAGTAAATCGTCCTCTAATTAAACTTGCTTACTTGAGGATGCTTCAAGCCAAAGTGGGTCTTTTGTTGGAAGAGAATTGCATTGAATCATAACATTTCTATTTCTCCTCCCTTTCTTCCCTTCCCTTTCTCTACAGAGCGACAGGCTTCTGATCAAGGGCGGGAGGATCGTGAATGATGACCAGTCCTTCCATGCCGACATCTACATGGAAGATGGCGTCATTAAGTAAGTCCTTCACTGTCCTCCTTTCTGCTCTGCTTTTATTCACTCCCATTTACTTTCATCCCCCCCACCCCCAACTCGCTCTCAGGCTCATCATCCATTTGCTATTTTTCACTCAAGTTGCTTGTATCTCATCTGTTCCCTCTCCCTCATGTTAAACTGAATCTTTCTTATGAGCGTGCAGGTCGCTTTTTCAGAAATGAACATGTTTTGATTTTGCAAAATGTATAATAAGACATCTTGATCATTCCATCAGATGAGGCGGCCAGGTGAATTTGAGTGAATGTTGAAGGGGAATTCAGGGGGCCAGTTGCATATAGATAGACCTAGTCTTTATTTTAAATACAACTTTAAGTCAGACTTGCTATAGACACTTAAATCTAATACAATCTGTTGCATAAAGCTTCCCTATGAGTGACTAACTGACTTAGGGGCCCGTACATATGCCACGTTTTTTGCGAGCTCAAATCTATTGTTGTCAATGTAGACCTGCGGCAGGCACGCTCAAACGCAAGAGTGATGCAAGAGTGATGCCAGAGTGATGCTAGAGCAACGCATAAGCATTCCCAAGCACCTATTTTTCAGTTCGCGAGTATTTTACTGCTAAATTACTGCCACATCGTCATCGCGGTGCTCAGGTTTTGGTTGCTTAGTAACATATTAATGTGTTTAATTATGATTATAATCTGTAGAAGAAGGGGGAGGAGACGGGTTAACAAAACGTTTTTTGACCTTGAGACGGGTGACACCAGGTGTTGCATCGCTCTCAGTGACACAAAGAAACTTTAAGTCAAGTGCAAATATTGCAGTCTAGGTTAACCCAAACTAAATATAGCAGTCTAATGAACTCTCCCGCCAGAATGAGTTATATGGAAACTTCGATGAATAAATGCATGAGCACAAGCTGCTTGATCAGGCACACAGTGTCCTGCTGAGAGTTTGTTCCATTGGGTCAAAGACAAGGTACGGTGGTAACAGCCAGTCTAGTCCACAAGTTTATGTGTATGAGCTTGTTTTTGTCCCACCAGTTTGGGTGAATTCCTCTCTCTGTGTCTCCCTGAATCAGTCTGTCCTCTCCGTCATTCTCTTCCCCCCCTCCCCGGTCCTTTTCTCACTTGATTTTCCAGTTACAGGCCTTTTGTCCCCCCTGCCCTCTTAGCGAGGCAGCTCAGAGAGAGGCACCCATGGAAAGCCTGGTGTTGCATAATAAACACCCAGATGCCTGCTGGACCATTGGGCTGCTGGCACAACTCACAGAGACACTGGCTTCTGTCTGGCTGGCTTGTGTCCTCTATAAAATCTGAACAGCAGGGTTTTTTTTTTTTTAGCAGGGTTGAAATGTTGATGTGTTGTCATGGTCACAATGTGCTGCTTCAAGCGTGGCTGCTATTGTTTTTGGGCCAAAGTTAAAGTTAAATGAATAACTTTACATATTAAGAAATCAGCCACATCCTGCCGGCATTGCTTGCTTTAAGCATTTGTTCTTTACTTGAAAGTGTATCAGCATAATATCAATGTAGTCACATCCCAGATTCAGACTCTATTCGTTGTGCTATAGCACAAATCAGAGGTGTGGACTCGAGACACATGATTTGGACTGGAGTCAGACTTGAGTCATAAATTTGATGACTTTAGACTCGACTTGACAGAATAAAAAAAGACGTGCAACCTGACGTGGATTTTAACACCAGTGACTCGTGACTTCACTTGGACTTGAGCCTTTTGACTTGACAATACTTGATACCTTACGTTACTGAGCGGCAGTTGGCGCCAGTTACTCTGTTGTGAAGATGTCATCACATTTGGTGAAGAGCGCATTATGACTTGTTTACGACTCAAAAACTCAGTTTTAAGACTTGGGACTTGCCTGTCTTGACTCAGAACTTGAGTGCAAAGACTTGAGACTTACTTGTGACTTGCAAAACAATGACTTGGTTCCACCTCTGGCACAAATATTAATAGGCCCAGAATTTTTTTTTCTGCTGTCTAAACATCTTTTGTGAATGCAACATCAATAATGACAACATCCTCTTCCCCTCGACAGGCAGATCGGCGACAACCTGATCGTGCCCGGTGGGGTGAAGACCATCGAGGCCAACGGGAAGATGGTGATCCCCGGCGGCATCGACATCCACACCCACTTCCAGATGCCGTACCGCGGAACCACAACCGTGGACGACTTCGCTCAGGGATCTAAGGCTGCTCTCGCCGGGGGCACGACCATGATCGGTAAGGGCTGTAGGAAAAAGGTCGTAAACACAATAAAGTTGAGTTTTAGATACAGACTGAAGCTAAAAAGAGGGGGAAAAGGAAAGGAACAAAGGGCTGAGACCCGAACAAAGGAAAAGAGAAAGAGATGGGAAGCGGTTTTGGTCTGTTTTTGGGCAGCACTCCAAAACAGGAACCATACAAAAGACTGAGTGTAAGGGGGCAGGATCGGGAAAGGGGGAGTGAAACACTGCTACCAGGGAAATACAGCACCAGTGTCTGTCAGCATGTACATCCACGGGGATGTATGTAGCGGACAGACAGACGCTATCACAGCTAACAGCTGCTAGGCACCACAGTCTCATTAATACCATTAACTTCTTTAGAGCTGCCCGCCACTCTGCTGCTTGTCTGCCAGTGTGTTTAAACGGACACATTCACTAACAGACGTGCTACTGTAGTAAGCTCTATTCATGGGGCTCCATTCATTGAGGGATTATAATCCAGTGGGTGTTGAGAGAAAGTGAAAACCTGCACTGGGTTGTGTATCTTTTCTGTGTGTATTGTCTACTCTATATGTCTGTCTGCACTAACAGACGATGTTGTGTTTGTGGGACGGTGAACAAAATAGTAGTTCAGATGGTTGGACATAGTAAACAACATTTTTTTTTTTTTTTTGGTGACTGCTGTTTCCAGCTCTATCCTATTAAACATGCAAAGACCAGATAAGCAGATTGGCTCATCTTTAATAAGATAAAGTCGCCAGTCAGCTGGTGAGCCAGCAGGCGGTCTTATTTTATTACAGCTGAGTAAGATGAAGCGGGATATATTCTGAGCACGGGGATACTGTTGTGCATGATGGAGGATTTACTCTCTATGAATAATTTCAGTGAAAACAGACAATGAGGATGGATAATCACCTTACAGGCATGAACAAAGGAAAGCACGTTCTCTCTGTTTTTATATACACAGTAAATAATGCAATTATTAATCATAATTATTATTATTTTCAGTCGATTAATCTGTCGATTATTATCTATAAAATATCAGAAAATAGTGAAAAATTGTTGATCAAGATGACGTCCTCAAATGTCTTGTTTTGTCCACAACTCAAAGATAATCAGTTTACTGTCATAGAGGAGTAAAGAAACCAGAAAATAGTCACATTTAAGAAGCTGGAATCAGAGAATATAGAATTTTTTTTCTTAAAAAATTACTCAAACCGATTAATCAATTTAGCAAAATAGTTGCCGAATAATTTTATAGTTGACAATTAATCGATTAATCGTTGCAGCTCTATTGAACATAATCATTATTAGCTTATCAATTACTACGATCTTGATGAATAGTAATAATACATTTTATGTATAGAGCGCTTTTCATGGAACTCAAGACACTTTACATAACCTAATAAAAAAAGAATTGCTTTAAAATCTCTTTCAGCTACGATGGCCAGGTTTTTTCCTCATCCAAATTTCCACTAAATCTTCCTGGCAACACACTAAATACTGTAACACAAGAACTTCCATATGTTTCAGTCACCCAACGTGTGGGTGGTCTCATTAGGGTTGTGTGCCAAACTCTAATCTAAAGAACTGATCGTGGCTACATAACCAAAAACAAAAGTTTGAAGGACGCCAGCACCCAGACACAGATGCCAAAAATGTAATGTGACATCTGACAAGGTCGGTCTCCATCAGCTGAGCGCAGCAGGAACTCAGACAGACAGCTGATTATGCAAGAGAGTAGAAACACCGGCGGACAAATCCTGACATCACCCTGTCTGTCACCCTGTCTATTCATTTCACCTGCCACCTCTTCTCTCTGCATCCATCACCTTCTTCTTCTCATAAAACCCTTTTCTCCCTTCTCCTTCCCTTCATCCCTCTCTCCTCTACCGTCCATCTCCTCCAGTGGACCACGTGATCCCAGATCCCGGCTGCAGCCTGATGGAGGCCTACGACCAGTGGAGGCAGTGGGCCGATGAGAAGAGCTGCTGCGACTACTCCCTCCACGTGGACATCACCCACTGGAACGACAGCGTGAAGCAGGAAGTGGATACCCTCATCAAGGAGAAAGGTAACATAACATCTACTTACTATTACTACTAGTACTTCCTCTTGCGATATGTTATCGATACACTGGCGCCAGATCAAGTCAGTGTGTGTGTGTGTGTGTATTAAAGAGGCACTTAGCTAAGACTCTATGCATTTTGTTGTACATTATTTCATCTCAGTTGTCAAATTTCTGTGAAACTGACACCACAATGCTGTGAATAAATACATGATTCCTGCTTTTTGCCCTTTTAGGGTATATTTCCTTCTTCAGTTACTCAGATATCATGATGTATCGTAGATGATTGACTTGCAATGTACCGAGTATCGCAGAATCGCTGGATCGTGATACCATTATCGTGGGCGGCGTATCATGATAGGATCGTATCTTGAGTTACTCTGTGATTCCCACCCCTGCTGTATAGTAGCTGTCCTAATACTAGGATGGGATAAATGCAGAGACTAAATGTCATTGTGTGCTGTGCTGTACAATTGTGTGACAATAAAAGTTGTTTTACATTTATATTTTTATATCAATCTTTCACCTTTCTAGGGGGGTTTAAAGTATCACTTCACATATGTTATCTTCTGTATTTCTTTGTTACAGGTGTAAATTCTTTCCAGGTCTACATGGCTTACAAGGACTACTACCAGATGAGCAACAGTGAGGTACAATAACTTTAACTTAGTGTACACTTTAAAGGATGCAATTTCTACTTTCTCTCCATACTGGCAGCAAAGAGATGGGGGATCAAAATCCACCGTTCTCCCTTCGTGAATTAAGCCACAAGCTAAAGCGAGGCTTCTGCAGTCTGTCTTACTTTTAGTACAAAATTCCCTTTTAAGTATAAATTATCTTTCCACTGCAGCTCAGCAAGGAAGCTGGAATTATTTTGTACTAAAAAGACTGTAAATTTGTTGGATTTCCACTTGATTTTGCTACGTCAGACTACTGAGGTCTGTGGCATTTCCCCCCACTCATTAAATTGGAATTGTGTTAGGAAATTATCTCTTCATGGCTGGTATGAACAGGAGGAATTATTTCCGCACCCAAAAACTCTTTCAATGCACATATGGATATGAGTATTCATTAACACAGACCAATCAGAACCTATCTTTTAACATCTTTAGTGTCAACAAGTGCAATGCATGTGTTTATGTGCTGTATGGCATGTGTATAGCTGCATTCATTGCAATTGCTCTTATTAGATTACTTAAAGGGATAGTTTGGGTGTTTTGAAGGTGGTTGTATGAGGTACTTATCCATAGTCAGTGTATTACCTACAGTAGATGAGGGTCAGCACGCCCCCAGTTTGGAGAAGCAGACAGAAGTTACCGCAAAGAACCAAAGCAATGTACTGCTGTGGACGGGGCCGGCAGCAAAACACATTTTAGCCACCAAAAAGAAAGACCCACCTAAATAAATCATTATCAGTTTTGAGTGTACGCTATATTTAGAATATTTTCACCGCTTTACCTTGCTGTTAGGCAGCCCTTTTTGACGGGGAACTGAAGCCGTTGTATCCATCTATGCTCTCTTCAAAGCTACCAGACTCCATTGAAAAAAACTGTAATTTTACCTCGCAGAACACAGGGGTTGCTGGTCAACCGCTGCCTCGATTTGTTAATTTGGTTGTGCTATTGTGTGACTTTGGTGAATCAGAACTAAACAAAGTCACACAAGAACACAAACAAACTAACCTATCAAGGAAGCGGTAGACCAGCTACTCCCGTATTCTGCGAGATAAAATTGCAGTTTTTTTCAATGGAGTCTGGTTGCTTTGGCGAGAGCATAGATTATGGCTTCAGTTCCCCGTTGGAAACATAGACTGTATAGCTTTCTCACGGCAAGATAAACCGGCAAAAATATTCTAAATATAACGTACACTTAAACTGATATGGATTTTTTTTAGGTGAGCCTTTCTTTTAGGTGCTAAAATACGTTTTGCTGCTGCCCCCGTCCACAGCACTACATTGCTTTGCTTACGTGCGGTAACTCCTGTCTGTTTCTCCAAGCTGGTGGCGTGCCAAGCATCATCTACTGTAGGGGATACACTGACTATGGATAAGTACCTCATACAACACTACTTCAAAACACTCGAACTATGCCTTTAAGTAATCAAATAAGAGCAATTGAAATCAATAGAAATCAAACACTGCCGGGAAACTGAATAGTCAAGAAGCATGCAAACATGGCAATGTTTTTGCTCAGAGCAATGACACAGTGTCTAAAAAAGTGAGTAAATTATGAGTTTGCGTTCCCCATAATACACAAAATTTCCAGCTTAGTGGGTAAAGTTTTAGAAAAGCATGAATCTGTTTTTCTCCCTTGAAACACTCTGTCCTTATGTAACTTGAGGCCTGTGATGCATAACATAGTGAGTTCATACTGCAAGTTTAGCTGGTGAATGCAGAAAAACAAAGTCCAGACGGTGTGAGGCAAGACTCTCGGTGTTTCTCATGCAGCCGTGGCTAATTCGGTCGCTCTGAGCAGCACATGAGGCAACTCAAATAGTCCAGCTTGAAAAACTGATGTCATGCAGCTCACTAAGGAGCTGTGGTGCAGTGACATAACAGCAACTGCAGCTCATCCCCCCTTCAGTTTAACCATTCCTGGAGACCACACACACTAATCACAGCGTGTCGTGGTAGACATCATGTAAATTGTGGGCTTCTTTTAAATTGTGGCTTCGGGTTGACCCCCGGGATAAAAAGGAGTGTCTGATTCCTGTGTAAACAGCCAGGCGGGATTTTAAACATAAAAACAGTGCCACTGTAATTTCTCACTGTTTCTTTCTCCTGCAGCTCTATGAAATCTTTACCTTCTTGGCGGAGAGGGGAGGCATCGCTGAGGTCCACGCTGAAAACGGCGAGATCATCGCTGAGGTAAAGATAAAAGATAAATAAACTGACACATAAAGCTCTTCTTCCCGTTTCTCCCCTGCCTCGTATGCTTTACTACCCTCTCTTTAATTACTTGTCTCGTGTCCAACTCTCTGATGTGTTTTGTTTTAGTGTGATTTATGTCAGTTTATTTCAGCTTATCGCAGTGAATCTCCTCTACCTACAGACTAAACACTGTCACTGATGAGAGGGAGAATGCGTTTCCTGCAGGGCACTAATGTGTGGGTGTAGTTTACACAGGGCTGTGCTGTGGTCAAATGAAAGTGAATGAAGCGCAATAGTTGGTGGATTGAGAGGGTTGGTATTACTCAGAGCTCCAGACCATGCCTGGATTCTGTCACTGGGTGTGTGTGTGTGTGTGTGTTGGATCCGATTCATCGTAAATCCCAGATCTCCAATCCAGTATTAAACTAGGACATTGAGTGAGTCTGATTTCCATGAACCCCCAGATTATGTCATGCTCTGATTTTACTTTAGAGCTCCTGAGATAGAGAGGCCTTGTTTACACTCGTGTGTGATAAATAGTGTTAGTGTGGTACAGAGGACATGTTGTAACCAAGTGACAACCACCATGGATACGTGCTGAAACCATTGCCAAAGTGTCTAAAGTGACAGTCCCTCTTATGACCACTAGATGCTCGCTTGAGGAAAATTCAAATTTCCCTTCTGAAATACAAATACAAAATGCACCTTTTTTCACAAAGTTCACATCTTATGAGTGAATTTGTGTGTGTTGGTACAGTAGCAAATTTTGAAAAATGTTTTTCCATCAAGAAAATTCCAATATTTTTCAACCTTGGTCTTACTCTCATAGTTGTGGCCATTCTTATAATTGGTCATGCTAACTTTTTATGCAAACTCTCTGGAGAAATTGGGTTAACATAGAGTCAGTCAAAGGGGGCAAACAGCACAAGCACCTTTAAAGTAAACAGAAATGAAACCCCATGGATTAGCTCCGGTAGCTACCTGCATAGGCATCTACTTGTGGAAAAACTTGCTGGCTGACGTAACTAAACATTTTTTACTAATCATTTCATAAATTGCATGGTTCGTTTCAACAAGGTAACACAAAAATGTCCTTAAAGGTTCTCAATTAGAAATTCTGCCTCTGCACGGCTCTCAACATGGTGACGGCTAACCCGGCGGCTAGCAGCTAATGGTGATAACAGTGCACACTGACATGCACGCACGGCCAGACCACGATATTACGAATCCTATATAGCGAAGGCATGACCCGCCCTAAACTGCCTCACTATGATATTCTTACCCTAACCCTAACCAATCTCACTCCTCATGCCTAAACCTAACCAATCCAACCAATGAAGGCAGCGACTACTAGCCAATCAGAGGCAGAGTAGGGCGGGCCATGCCTTCGCTATAGCAGGATTCCTAATTTAGTGGCCAGACTGGCTACATAAAAGCACAGAGAAGCTCTGATTACAACACACACAGAGGGAGAGCGACTTCATTCTCTGCTCAGGTAGACATTACTCCTCTATAACTTTTGCATAGCGAATAGTTGTTTGCTGCTGTATTAATGTTCTGAATTTGAATTGAGAACCTTTAAAGGACCATTATGGAGAGCTGACTGTCCTCTCCGAGCAGCAGTGGACGCAGGAACGCAAACAGTTTCTTCAGTTGTCTTGTGGGTTTCCTGTATCTGTACGACGGCAGTAGTGAGCATGACGCAAAGTGAAAATGGTCAAATTATGAGAATAAAACCCAGGTTGAAAAATACTGTAATTTTCCTTTAACGCTTAAAATTAGCCCTTTTTGGGCAAGCATGTCCTCATATATCATCCATGGTGACATGACAGATGCTACGTCTACTCTAAGTGTCTCCATGCAGGGGTCACCTCTTGAGTTTTTGGGAGGTAGGTCTACTATACATGTATACTAACACCCTCTACAATCCCTGGATTCCCACAGTCCTCTGTGTGTGGCCTGACCCAGATAATAAAACTGCTGCTCATATCTTTCACACAGGCGGAGAGAAGCAGAATATCATTTTGGAGTGTGACCAAAACTTTACATCCGCCCAAACACTCAAACCACTGAACGCTATAAAATTGTCCCACATATATCATCTCTGAGCTAAGCAGCCTACTTTTTACATGTTTGTTGAACAGGAGCAGGCCCGCATGCTGCAGATGGGTATCACTGGACCGGAGGGACACGTGCTGAGCAGGCCAGAAGAGGTATAACACACACTGTACATACACCTTTATACTAAATACATTAAATTATTTTAAACACAAAGGCTGTATTCTGCATGTATAACTGCATACTATACTAGTAATACGTACTGACTTGGCCAAAGTGTAGCCTGTAGTATGCAAACAAAAGTAAAATCTCCAGTATGCCAAAAATACCCAGATTTCGTTTTGATTTTGAAGAAATCTCCAGTATACATCGGACCAGTCTAACTCACCTGCTGTTCGTCAGTAGTTTGTAGTAGGCAGTTTTGAATACAGCCATAGTCATGAACATTTTGAAGACTGAAACAGCCAAGTATATCTGTTTAGATACAGATATCGGCTGTTTTAATGTCTTTTAATACCTTTATGTTTTTTTCCGGTGATCATACACTCACTCACATCGTCATGATGACGTTCCTGGACTGGTCTTCACACACACACACACACACATTGTTCTTGTTACACCCATGTGGTTTCACATTAGAGGCGTTGGGTGAAAACTATCTGGTTCCCCCAATTGTTGCCGCTCATGTTCCTTCAACAAACAGCAAGATGAAAGCCAACTCAGCAACTTCTCTGCCTTTTAGCTTGACTGGTATTTTCCACTCTGTGCTGCAGCACGGTGGAGTTGTCCCTCCAGTCTTGTAGTGTCACGCAGTTAAGTGGCGTCTTAAGGATCAAAAAGCTCGGTAACGTGATTTAATTGAGCAGAGACCGAGTTGGATTAGTGTTTTATCAGTATCTGGTGTCCTGTTTGGTTTTAATTTATTGGTTATTGGACCCAGGTTGAGCTTGTGGACTAGAACACAATAATCAGACAGCATGAAGGAGACAGTCGTCACATCTGGAGGCATAACATTGACCCTCTACTGGCAACCGCTTTACCATTTTGTATTGAAAGTTGTTTCTTGTATCATAAACATTTCAGGAATTTAATAATCAAATTAGGGTAATAAAACACAATGTGGCACTCTCGTCTGACCTTCATGTTACTGAATAAATCCCTCACCTCTCCAGTTTATGATGTTCAAATTATAAGCTTCCTCTTGTCATTTTGGTTAAAATATTCAAATAATACGGCTCCAAAAATACATAGTTTTCTGTGGTTAACATATTTGAAGTGTATTTGAGAACTTCCTAATGGGAAAAACATTCCCAAGTCAACCACAATGTCCTGTCCCCTTCTGTAGCTGGAGGCAGAGGCGGTGTTTCGTGCCATCACCATCGCCAGCCAAACCAACTGTCCTCTCTACGTGACCCGGGTCATGAGCAAGAGTGCCGCTGACATCATCTCACAGGCCCGGAAAAAAGGTAACGAGCGGCATTTAGACTTCACCGCACAATGCAGAATATTTTAAACTACTGTATGTGTTTATATACAATGAGCATTAGGTTCATTTAAAAAAACAAAACGGTGATTGCCTGATATGACACTATACTTACGTAGTGTCAGTATAAACTAACAAGAAACTTGCCATTAAAATAATGTATAGTCTAGGAAAAGAACATTACTACTTTGCTGCCCACCTTTTTTGCTTTGAATATTTATTTAGTATTGTATTTCTGCTCATTGGTAGCCATCTTTCCGTCTGATTTCTGAGACGTTTGGAATGCACACACCAGCATCGTTGCACCTATGCCCTTATAAGATGATTTTACTGTCTGTCCTCAAGCTGCTGATGCACACGGACTTTGGCTCTGCTTGACATAATGAAAAAAGATGCTATTCTCAAAGGAATTTCCAGATTTGTCATTCAGGTCTTTTTCTGTGGTTGGGCTGTCACACAGCCTATTCCTCACAGTCCCAGGAAATAGCAGAGGTGAACTGAGGGGGCTGCTTGGCCGTGATGGATTGTGAAATATACAGTTTTTGAGAATGGAACAGGAAAAGGGGAGAGGGCAGAGAGGAAGAATGTGTGTTTAGATGTCTTTGGCAAAAGGCCACATGAGGTTTTAACAGGCTGACCCCAGAAAGACTTCTCAGTCATGTACACCCTTTACATGCCTTTATGGGCTTTGTTTGGAACTATTCCCAAACATATTTCCTGACATTTAAACCAAGAAGGAAACAATGAGGTGTGAGGGCAAAGGGCCATGAAGAAACACAAAAGCAGACAAGTGTTAGTGGCAGGAATCAAACCCTAACTTATCATGCACGGAAGAACAAGTTCCACTACAATAGAGTCAAAGTGAAATATGTACATTGCCAAGGGTGATGTCTGGCTTTTTAAGAGATTAGGCCTGGTTCCTCTGCTGCAAACACTTGAATTAATGAATCACCAAAGCTTTTAGTGAGATTAAACTGCTGACAAATTAATCAAGCTTCATTGATGCGACTCATGATTTTGTAATTGCCAAGAATCACTCAAATAAATCAATTTAATAGGCTTTACATTTGAGATTTTTATGGTTATTTCTTTCCCCAGGAAACGTCGTGTTTGGGGAGCCAATCACGGCCAGCCTGGGGACTGACGGGACGCATTACTGGAGCAAGAATTGGGCCAAGGCTGCTGCTTTTGTAACATCACCTCCTCTCAGCCCCGATCCCACCACTCCAGACTATCTGAACACACTGCTGTCCAGGTACGCATCACAGCATCTCCCTCTGGTTAGGTTGTTTTTATCATCTCGTGCTCGGCCGAGACACGATGCGACACATTATCATCTGATATTACAACACTGTGCATAGATAGCACGACACAAGGCAAAGCAGGATACAGTACAATTAGACAGATCAGTAATTAGCTCCATGGTTCCCGTACAGTACGTAGTGGTACGGCAGCAAATAAAGCATGACTGATTTAATTACAACACTTTTCTCTCCAACCGTTCGCTCATCAGAAGGCGTTCTAGCTTGGTGATTATTGTGAGTTAGGAATCTTAAAGAAGAACAAAGAAGTTACACGAATAAGCTCCCACACAGGAACTATGACTGATGAAGATCCTTGAATAGAATTGCAGCTTGTAATAAATGTACCAAGTGTTGACAGTGTGCAGGGGCTTATTTTTCATGTTGTCACTATTTATGTATCCTACTATGCCATATATATATGTGTGTGAAAACGGAAAAATAAGAAAACTGCCTTTTGTATAAGTTAAATGAATGCATATGACTGCAGTTAGAGCGTCATATGAAAACAGAAAACATTAGTAACGGTATCTGCTCGAGGCATATTCGTTCTGTTTTGTTGCGCCTCCCCTGCTAAAGTAAATAAAGATCGTTCCTTGTGATGCAGAATTTAACTTGTGTTCACAGATTGTGCTTTCCTGGCATAATTCCCTCTTAACTCTGTATTTTCATGTTTTCTTTGTCCCGCAGTGGAGACCTGAGTGTGACCGGCAGTGCTCACTGTACCTTCAGCGTGGCCCAGAAGGCCATCGGCAAGGACGACTTCACTCAGATCCCAGAGGGTGTTAACGGAGTGGAGGAGAGGATGACCCTCATCTGGGATAAAGCTGTGGTGAGGACGAGGGTTTTGTTTTATTTTTAGCTTTTGAGCTTTTTCCATTTTCAAATTTAAGAGGAAGGAGAAAGGACTTAAAGCAAACAAATAATGAGAGATCCACATAAAGATGTACTCTAGACTTTAAGGACGCTTTCACAAGCCACAGTCCATTTGGCTATTCTGAATTAGAGTGAAATTGATACTTTCGGTTTGTTTTCTACTCTAGCATGGTTCAATTTCACAGTGCACAAATGAAAGCGGACCAAATTATTTCCCGAGGGGCGCGTACAAAGAAGCAAATTTGTATTTTTCGTCTATAGAGCTGCCACTTCTCTGCAGGGAATTGCATCCTTCAATATAATGTTGTCAAAGTGTTTTCACTTTGACTCAGCACTGATCTACTGTGTGCACGAATCCCTTCTCCTCCAGTTTATCACAAATTACTTTATAAACGTCTCTATTTTTGTGGACTTTATTTAGCATATTTTGTATGTTCTCTTCGGCCCAGAGGTCAAGCAAACAAGTCAGTCTTTACCTGTGTCCATCTCAACAAACGGCTGCTCAGGCAGCCTGCGTTTTGGTTCACTTCTTGCAGTTGGGTCAGATTATACTGTATTCTCACTGCAATTGAACCACACCAGGGTTTGCTTGGAAACCGAGACCGCTTGCGAGAGTTGGTCTCAGACCGGTTGTTTTTGTCCACACCAGAGTATGATTACTGCGTTCACAACTGCCCAAACGAACCGCACCAGAGTTTGTGTAAACAGACTAAATGTTGGCTTATTAAAAGCTCCCTAAAGGCTCTTGTTCTGTCTCCCTCTTCTTTATCTGGCTTTCACTGTTTTTCCCTACATTACTCGCTCCTCTCTCTCCAGCTTTATTTCACTGTCTTGTTGTCACTGTCTCTGCCTCGCTTTGTCATTTCCTCTTCTATCTCCACATCTGTCCTTTCCTTCACCCTTGGCTACAGCACACTGCCCTCATTTTTTTCCCCCCCTTCCTTCTCTCTCTTGTTATCACTGCATCAGTGTACTGCTAACAGACACACAGCATGTAGCTTTAGACAGCTGTGGAGTGCTGGGCTGCCTGTAAAAATGTACTCTGAATCTATTTCCTTTGGGTAGTTACTTAAAGGGCGGGTCCATTATTTGAGGTTTTTATATCATTCTGTAGCTTCCCAGAGGTGTTCCTTATGTATTCAAATCCAAACATTAAAATGTTGGTCCAAGTATGTTTTAGCATCAAAATGCTATTTTCCTAAGCTCCTCTAGAAACTTTTTTGCACATGACCTGACGTAGGTTTCTACATGATGACGTTCTACATATATATATACATATATGCTTATTCATAGTCAGTGTATTACTTAGATGATCAGCATGCTCCCAATTTGGAGATGCAGATACAGATTGCTAACAGCTGAAAGGGCGTTTCCGTTTTAAAAAGAACGCAGATGGACCCGCTCTTTAAAGTCAAAGCTCACACTAAACTTGGACTGAATGCAGCTTTTTATTTTTTAGGGTAGCTAGTTACCTGTTTCCAGTCTTTATGCTAAGTTAAGTTAATCGCCCCCCTGACGACAGCTCCATACATGACGCACAGACATGTAATGGTAATGGATCATCTCTTCTAAATCTTGGCAAGAAACTAAAAATAAAACATTCCTTTAACATCTTGCTCATAATTTCTGATGTTAGGTCATTTATAGTTGGCCATTTTATCAGTGGGATTAAGAAAAACACACCTCAAGACAACAACGTGTTCAGTTCAGTTCAGTTTTTTATTGTCCCACTGGGGGAAATTTGACTTTCACAGATAAACAATGATAGTATACACATAATAGTACAACAATAAAGACTATAAAAATAAAAACTGGTCAGTTGCTTCATGCTCCATGCTGTCATCTCTCCCACATCTCTCTTAAGCTGTCGTTTTCTCTATCAAACTCTGGACGCACGCTAAACAATCAATTTGATTTGCTCAATTGAGTGCAACAACTGCTGTATTAACTGGATTAGCTGTGACCGCGGTCTATAGCCGCGACCGATTCGTGAAGATTATTATTTATTGTCATTCGTTTATCAAAAATCGGTCACGGGTGCGGATAGAACCGTCACTCGGTCCGGGTCTAACAGCAAGATTCAAAGAGATAACAGTTTATTGGCTAAAATGAGTGGCTGGATTGTAATAAAAGCAGATGAAAAGTCAATAAATAAAGGTCTTGCATGAGTTTTTGTGTCTTGTAGGTGCTTATACAAATAGTGAAGTAAAGTGGCAGTTGCATACTCAAACCCTCTGCGGTGCTATAGATGAAATGCATGGGGTCTAGTAAAATGCATTTCCACCATTGTATCCAGAAACCAGTCATCCTTTTTTGACAATTTACTTACTCTTCCCTGGTTGTGCTTATTTCCCTCCCAGACTACAGGCAAGATGGACGAGAACATGTTCGTGGCGGTCACCAGCACCAACGCAGCTAAGATCCTGAACCTGTACCCGCGTAAGGGCCGGATCGCCGTGAGCTCTGATGCCGATCTGGTCATCTGGGACACAGACTCCATCAGCACCATCACTGCCAAGACGCACAACTCGGTACGTACGGCGCGCACCGGTCAAAGGTCGCGCTTTGTGTTTGTTTCAGTTAAATTCAGCTCACAAATGATGTCATTTTCCTTTTGTTCAGTAGAGCTGGAAATAACTTTGACACATATCTCATCATTTAAACTAGTGAAACCATTGTTTCACACCGTCTCAGTCGGTCTTACTTGGCTAGAGTGGATGAATGCAGAAGGGAGTACACCAAACAACGAGGGGACTTTTCCTTGAGTAATGCTGTTATTGTTACAGTAACCATGGTGGCATCAATCCATATGTTCTTCTGTAGCCGGGGTGAAGAAAACATTCTGAGACAGATGAGAAAAAAAAAGGTAGAAATTAAAAAAAGCTGTTAAAAAGGGTTTAATCTTCAGTGGAAGAGTAAAGCAGATCATGAGATAAGAGATAAGTGTCTACATCTGTGTGTGTGTGTGTGCAAGATATACTGTAGAGAGAAAAAAAAGAGAGAGAGACATGGTTAAGGAGAGAGAGCACATTTTTGAACAGCGTCCAGAGGGCTCTCAGTTCCTCTGAACGGAAATGAAGTCTCTGTGGATGTTCACTACTAATACGACTCACTCTGTACTCGCCACATGACCTGCTCTCAATGTAAAGCCGAGCCTCACTAAATCCATAAACCCTCAGCGATGATTTGGAAAAAAATATGGATTATCCAGATACAACAAACATTACGTCAGTGTTGCAAACAAACAGGGAATCTGTGCGCTGTATAATCAAGCGGTATTTCCTTTCTCTACATATGACACTCGCTTGAACTGATCATCCCAAAAATTTCCATGATTGGTCAACCATAGTGGGTTTATAAAGAATGTCATTCATTGCACAGGGTTATGCAACACTCATATTTAAAATACTTTCACAAACCCCAGAGATTTTGGAACATCTTTGCTTGACAACTCGTCGTCTCATAAAGTGGAAAACAGTTGATGTCATGGGAATCATCTCATGTAATCAGAGTCAGAACTGGTGGTGCAGCGCGACCACCGTTTACGCCGTCCTCCATAATTGCAATCCACATTGCTTTTCTTTTTATTGCGATTTGGGGTTTAAAGGTGGCGATCATGAATCACAGCTGGAAGACTAGCCAATTCTCATATAAAAAAGGGGCTCTATGTAAGAATCAGAAATTGCTTGTTAACAGTTTTTTGTTTTTTTTCCGGAAAAAACATTCTTCACATTAAAAGCAATCTACAGGCTGATAGAAGAAAGGTCTTATTTTTTAGGTTAGGTTGCAATCTGTTCACACATTAGCAATAAAAAAACATTTATACGTGTACTTACTTAAACTGACTACATACAGTCTCTTTAATATTTGAAAAAATCTATTGACCTGGCAGCCATTTAACCATGTGTAGCAGACAATCTACTGCCTGCTAGCGCTGCTCTCCTTTTACAAAGTGCATCATAGTGAAGATAAATGAATCATCTTGTAGTGCAACTTCTGAAACAAGTGAAGCTACATTAGAAACATGTTAAACTGTGTTACGTACGTCAGTGCAGACAATTTTTGAACTCACTCTGAGGGTCTAAGACAAGGGACATCCTTCCTTAGTCACACACATTTACATAATGAGGTTCCTACCATTACACACAGACACCAGAGGATCCCAGAGAGGCCGCTCGGCAGCAGAGGAAGTGTCCGCACAGGAAATTGAGGCTTCAGCAGCCCAGCACAAATCCTGCTTATCCAGACAAACATGAGTGAGGAAAGAATGCATTTACTAGCAATGTGTGTGGGGTTTTTAGGACCGATGAAGTGAAGTTTGTAGATTTTAATTTGCCTTGCTTAAAGGCGGCTGTTTAGTAGGAGAGAAAAGAACATTGCTTCGTCTCCAGATGGAGGAATGGAAAGAGACAGAGAGAGCTGGACTAATAATACGTCTTCTCCAAATGTGGAGTACATCCACTGAGGATCCTCGGGTTCTTACATAATGATGTCACCCTTTTCATTTCCTGCTAGTCGTCCTTCCAGATAAAACAGAGGAGAGCAGAAGAGCACGGCAGCTCCCAGTTCCAATAAATCTACCTTAATGGATAGTCTGTCACCAGGCCAAACAGGAGCAGCCCTGTTTACCAGCACACTGTGTTGGGGAAGTGTAAATATGACTGTGCCGTGTCTCAGTTTGTCACCAGTAAGCCCACATCTGGTCTGGAGTGGTTGTTGTCGTCAAAATAAAAAATACATAAATGGACATAAGGATATTCTGAGACAAGAACAAGCAGCAGCAGCAGCAGCAGCAGCAGCACACACTCCGATACACACTCAGCTCAGTCATGACATCATGTTTGGCATGCCGTAAGTCTTAGTTATGTCCTGTTCTGGCCTGGATTTGGACGGCAAGCAGAAAACCGGGCCGTGTGCAGAGGAAGTAAGCAACAATGGAATGAGGGGAGGGGACCATCACAGATCACAAACATGTCGAGGAAAGAAAGTTGGCACAAGGGCGAATTGGACGAGGATGAATAGTGCAGGGAGAGAAAGACAGAGGATAAGAAACAGACAGAAAGAGGGATAAATGGATGAAAGGGGACAGACAACTGGAAGGAGAGAAAGAGAGAGAGAACGTGGTAGAGAGTGAGAGGAAGGGAAAGAGAGTGAGGCATTAAAACACCAGCTGGATGATGGCAGCTGTTTGTACATGCCAAACAGACAAGTGTAGGAAACAAGGTGATGAATGATAAAGAATGGGAGAAAGCGAGCGTGGGATTAAGGGAGCATAGAGGAGAAAGAGAGTTTATGCTTCCACTTCCTGTCTCTTCATCTGTCCTCTCACAGCTCCCGCTGTTGTAGTCTTCCTCATCTCCTCCGTCCCTTCATCGGTCGTTTAATGTAACAGTGTGTAACGTTTCAGGGGATCTATTAGTAGAAATGGAATAACTGTTTTCATTAGTGTATAATCACCTGAAACTAAGAGTTGTGTTTTCGTGAGCTTGGATTGAGTCCTTCATATCTACATAGGGAGCGGGTCGTCTTCACGGAGTCCAACATGTTTCTATAGTAGCCCAGAATGGACAAACCAAACACCGACTCTAGAGAGAGCCTTTTGTGTTTTTATCTTACCTGAAGGCCACCGTAGTTCTCCGACACACTTGTGGAACTGCAGTTACGTGAGTGCAAAACGATGGTACCGCGAGCCGCAGTCTGCAACCACACTGCTAGATGCCACCAAATCCTACATACTGTCCCTTTAAGGGAAGGTTACAAGAGGTTGTATTTTATTCGTTTTGTTTCCTCAAAATTAAATTAGATTGATCAAATTGACTTTGATGAAATTTTCAGAATCAAAAAGGTCCTAAAGCCTCATGACAAATATATTGAAAACTCCACCCCGTTAATTTTTACTATCAATGGAGTTATTTGTTCAAACTTCTGCTTCAGTGTAACTTTAATAAAATTATCTTTCTTTTCTTACAGCTTTGTTCCTCATCCTGTTCATTTTAAAGTGTGTCAACCTTTTCGCCCTTCTTCTTCTTCTTCTTCTTCTCCTTTTTCTTCTTTGTCTGCTTTGTCTTCTTCTTATTTTTCTTCTTCATCTTCTTCTCCGTCTTATTTTTCTTTTTTGTCTTTTTTTTCGTCTTCTTCTTTTTCTTCTTCTTCTTTGTTTTCTTCGTCTTCTTCATCTTTGTGTTTGTATGTTTTTGTGAGAGCATACTGTGTTAGTGTATGTCTGTTAATATGATCATGGTTTACATTTACATAACACGTATGTATTACTGTCAGTGTGTCTGCTTTTGTAGTTTTCACATGATAATTTTTACATATTTATATAACTGTATGTCTATTTTGCATAATTTCTCCTAAGTAGCAGTGGGTACTGCTGTAATAAATATATATTTATTGACGCCACAATTGTTTCATTTCTATGTCATAGCTTCTGTTTCAAGTATCTAATAGTTTTATGTTTGTGCTTTAGGCTGCTGAGTACAACGTCTTCGAGGGCATGGAGCTGCGTGGAGGCCCACAAGTGGTGATTTGCCAGGGGAAGATTGTCCTGGAAGATGGGAACATGCACATCATCTCCGGCGTGGGTCGCTTCATTCCCTGCTCTCCCTTCCCTGACTTCGCCTACAAGCGCATTAAAGCCAGGAAGCAGGTAAATACAGGTTATACCTCTGTCCCGGCTACTAATTTATATACACCAGACACAGCGATCATTGTGTTGAGGCATACCTTTAATGATTTAAGAAAAAGCAGAACAGAAAAGTCTTCAGCCTTGATTTAAAAAAAGTGAGTGGACGGTATGAGTCAAGATCTTTTGGATTGTAAGTGAGGAAGTATGGGGGTTTGGTCTGGAGTAGAAGTTACAATGGTGGAGAGAAAATCTATGGAGGCAGTGAAGTGGGATGTGGGGGGGATACAGTAAGTCTGACATCAGCCTCCAAGGTTCAGCCACAGGGCGCTGGTTGGCTGCACTTTTACACTGTATAGTGCAGTATGTCCATGCAGTGAGGGTGGTCGAGGCTTCGTCATCATGGGTTTAAAAAAGGATATAGTGAGTCTGGATGACTTTCCCAGAGAGACCTACCACATACTGTACAGCAAAAGGGTTACCAAAATCTACAGTTGAAATAAGCTCCACATTTACAGTTTTGATGTCATCTCACAAGACTGATCTGATTCTAAAAGCTATTTAGGAAACAGGAAACAATAGGAAAAGCCACAAGCTAGCCAAAGCCTTTCCTGTTATAGAAACATTATAATATGAGAAGATAAATAACATTGTAAGCGTGCCGTTACACATATTCATTGCCCTCATATTCCTGTTTAGCACATAAGCCTCTTTAAACCACTTTTATTTATTGGTGGCAGCCACTAACACAGATCTCACTGTCTCACTGTCCAGTAGCTGTACCTCATCAGAAAAAAATATATTAAAAAGGTCATTCTTATTTCCTTCAAAGTATTAGCTAACCTAATTTAACCAATTGTTTTATAACAATTTAAACTCAAAGCAGACCCTGCCGTCTGCTCTCTCGCCTTCTCATCTCATGGGCCAAAAATCTCATTGTACAACAATTTCCTAATTTGCAGCTGGCTGGTGATGAGAACATGGAGCTGTAGTAACAGTGGGCTGTTTATCTTGGTGCTGTTGGAGCTTTCTTCATTCACAGATGTCTCTTTTTAACTCCTGACGGAGCTTCCAAGATTCCTCTGAGTCACGCCGCTGAAAGACGGACTGACAGACAATGGCTGGTTCACTACCAGTATAAAGTTTCAACTTGCTTTGAAAACATACTGTAATACTGTATGTTGAGTTTTTTTTTTTGCTCTAGTGTGTAAAAGGGGTTTGCTTACTTGTGTTTGTATGTCTATGTTTGCGTGGATGTGTAAATCTGGAACTGGTTCTCGGCAGGAAAAATGCATATAGAATTCAGACACAAACGTCACACAAACAATCATATAATGTAAAACAGGTGTGGATTTGGTTACATTAAAGGGATAGTTTGGGTGTTTTGAAGTAGGGATGTATGAGGTACTTATATATAGTCAGCGTATTACTTACAGTAGATGACGGAGAAGCAGACAGGAGTAACGGCACATGTGGACGGGGAAGATTTTAGACACCTAAAAGAAAGGCCCACTAAAAAAAATCTGTTTAAATATACGCTTTATTTAGAATTTTTTCACTGGTTTACCTTGCCGTCAGACAGCACTTTCTCGCGGGGAACTGAAGCCGTTGTATCCATCTATGCTCTCGCCAAAGCCACCAGACTCCATTGAAAAAAACTGTAATTTTACCTCGCAGAACACGGGGGGTTGCTGGTCTACCGCTGCCTCGATCGGTTGATTTGGTTGTGCTATTGTGTGACTTTGGTGAATCCGAACAAACCAAAGTCACACAATAACACAAACAAACTAACCTATCGAGGCAGCGGTAGACCTGCAACTCCCGTATTCTGCGAGATAAAATTGCAGGTTTTTTCAATGGAGTCTGGTTGCTTTAGCGAGGGCATAGATAACAGTTTCGGTTCCCCGTTGGAAACATAGACTGTATAGCTTTCTGACGGCAAGAAATACCGGCGAAAATATTCTAAATATAGTGTACACTTAAACTGATATAGATCTGTTAAGGTGAGCCTTTCTTTTAGGTGGCTATAATACGTTTTGCTGCCGTCCCCGTCCACAGCAGTGCGGTAACTCCTGTCTGTTTCTCCTAGCTGGGGGCGTGTCAACCGTCATCTACTGTAGATAATACACTGACTATGGATAAGTACCTCATACAACCCCACTTCAAAACACCCGAACTATCCCTTTAAATCTTTCGTGATACCAAACACCATAATGTCTCTCTGTGTCCTTACCCATCCCAGCTTCTTTATTTCTCTCCTAACCACCTCCATCTCTTCTCTTATCGTTTGTCCTGTAGCTGGCGGTCCTGAGGGCAGTACCCAGAGGAATGTACGACGGCCCGGTGTCTGAATTCTCCATGTCCCGCGGTGGCACCCCATCAGCTTCAGCACGTACCTCTCCCACCAAACAGCCTGTCAGAAACCTCCACCATCAGACTGGATTTAGTCTAGCAGGTAACCCTGCACCCTGCGGTGAGCCCAGTTTCTTAATACAAACTCCACCTCTCTGTCGCCCGGTGCTCTCTTTCATCTCTTTATGGTCTGTATTGATTTACACCGTATGTAGGAACATCAAAGGAGCATGCATGTGCATCAGTCGATCCACCATCACGCCCCCCCTTTTATCTCAACTCAGCTACTGCGTCATGCTGTGAAGGACAACAGTCATGTGATCTTTAGCATGTTGTTGCTCTGAATGATGCTTTCACATCTCTCGGCGATAAGCCTCAAGCCTGCAGAGTGACCTAATAATCTCTCATTATCCTGTTTCATACTTTGTGATGTGCAAAGTATGGCATGCGTTTGTCTGCAGTTATATCACGTTCCTTGGAAAAAAAACGGTTTATATCATGTTTATATGGCCATTTGTCTGTTAATGCACGTCATTAAGTTGCCCGTTTTAGCTCCTTTGAGTTATAACGAGCCACAGTGCAGACAGCATGGAGTTCAATTTGTGTACAAAATAGCTCTTTTATGTTGATGAGTGGTGAAGAAAGAGAGAGAGAGCGGCGGCGACGGGAGCGAGTAACATTATCGTCTCCGGCCCAAGCAGGAAAAGTTAAAAGAGTTTGGTTTGTCCGTTCTGGGCTACTGTAGAAACATGACGGAGCAACATGGCGGACTCCATTGAGATGGCCCGCCCCCTATGTAGATATAAACGGCTCATTATAAGCGAACGAAAACACAACGATTCTTATTATCATGTGATTATACACTAAAGAAAACACACTTACTAATATTATATTCCAATTCTGCCAGTAGATCCCCCGAACTTTTACACACTGGCCCTTTAAAACAACTATGTTTGTAAAGTGAAAACTGAACATTGTGAAAAAACGATACAAACGAAAGTTCGTTGCGTCTCATACCAGTGCTAAAGTGTGCTTTGTGTGGCGTTATCAAACGCCAACGACCGTGACAAAGCTTTTGTATTTCACGCACTGGCACATTATAGTAAGCAAACTATGGCTTCTATTGTCCTACATTCACATGAAACATATATTTTGCACTACTCAACTTCTTATCCATTTAATCATCCTATCTCAGTTAGATCAGTCATTCTCTTTAATGACTCATCTCTAAAAAATGCACCTTAAATCCCTTTCTCTGGCTGAATCCCTGTCTTACAGCATCTCACGCCTCTCACACACATGAAATACTCTTTATTGCTCTTTAAGACACTGTGACCTCTAACTACATCCTTTCTGTAATGTCAAGCTACATTCAGAAATTAAGTGTTTTCCACAGTTCCACTTGCTATAAGTCACGCTGGATATGAGTTTTGGCGCGAGGCCCTAAAACGTACAGCGTACAAGATTTCAGCCCAGGCATTTGGACACGGTCTATTAAGAAAGCCTATCTAATGTGAGCGATCACAACACATTCAACATCTGTTCCATTACGCAGCGCTACTGAGTGACAGGCTGATTGTGCCCATGTGTAAGCCTTTGATTTAGAAAACAAATGTGAGAAATCGTTTTTTGTCAGGCTACCAAACAGTGGAACTTTGTAGACACGGTAAAACCAGATAGTCAGTGTTTCCACTGTTTTACAGTCAAACAAAGCAGTCATAGCTAGTACTGGAGCCAGTTATTAAATCCTCCACGACAGACTAAATGTGTCTAAATCAATGAGAGCAACCCCGCCTCACCTGGACAGAACGCAGCTGTGTCTTTGTGAATGCATGTGGTATTTTTTATGGTGGATAACTCATTTTGAAAGTCCACAGAATAGAGTGCTACAGGAATGAGTCCTTAAATCCAGAAATCCCCCCTTTAGACATGCCCACTTTTATGATAATCACATGCAGTTTGGGGCAAGTCATAGTCAAGTCAGCACACTGACACACTGACAGCTGTTGTTTCCTGTCTGGCTTGAGTTTGCCATGTTATGATTTGAGCATATTTTTAATGCTAAATGCAGTACCTGTGAGGGTTTCTGGACAATATTTGTCATTGTTTTGTGTTTTTAATTGATTTCCAATAATAAATATATACATACATTTGCATAAAGCAGCATATTTACTCACTCTTGATAAGAGTAACTTGACAAGTCTCCCTTGAAGGTACATTTTGAACAGATAAAAAATGTTAATTTGCGATTAATCATGATTAATCATGATTAATCATGTGATTAACCGCAGATTCCGATTCTGCAATAATACAAAACCCAATGGAAAAATCCTATTGGCTTCTTGTTGAGGAAACCAGTGCGATGCTATCTTCCTAGCTGGCCTACAAAGATACGTCATACCTGGAGCACTCTATGAGGTTCAGCCTTTGGCTCTATTGAGCAACCTGTCTTTACAAGCATAGCTCATGTGTGATACCTCATCGATGTAAAAAAGACGGTGACCTCCGCTGGAAAGAATTTCCACATTTGAGTACATGAATTTAGAGGGTAGTGAGGCTGCTCCTGTTTCCCAGGCTTTGTAATAAATAGTTATGTGTGTTTTTTGTTGTATGTGTGTGTGTATATTCTTAGAGTGAGTCAATCTATTTTAGTTTTCCCGGGGCCACCACCTGCGGAGTTGATTTACTTGTCTGGAATGAGATGGGAAGGATTGTTTGCTTAGATACAACGTATCATAGTCTGACATCACTCTACTTTGATAATTTGTTGCAGCCGGCGCTCCTGGCTCATCCTTTGGAAACACCGTGCTTTATGTCAAACTCTAGCTTCTTTTGTTAATGTTTCAGCAGCACTCATACAGGACGCGGTCTGCCGGAGTCTGAATTCCCCTGTCGTCTCACTGACACATACCATATATCATAGACAATAGTGTCTAATGTGTCTTAAAAAACCTCTGGTGCCTGTAAAGTAATAATGGGAGTTTATGACAACAATTATTTTTGCCTTATTACGATATAAAAGCTATTATGTGTAGAAGTCTGAAGGGATTGACAAAATGGGACAACTCGTGGTTTTAAGAGCAGAGATAACTTAAAGTAAAGTACAAAACATTTGGAGGTTTTATGCATGTGCTCCACACATTATCATATACATTAAATTCACTTAATTTGTCCCATTGAGGGTTCACACATGGAGTTTCCTGCATTGCAACATTGACTAATCAGCATGCAGGTGGCGATATTTATACATAATTAAAGGCTAGTATCATAAAAAAAATGTATTTGGAAATCCATCTCTTTTCTCCATTTCTTGTCATACACAGTGTGTAACATTTAGGGGAATTTATTGACAGAAATGGAATATAATAATAAAAAAGTGTTTTCTGTAGTGTATAATCACCAGGATTATTATAGTAAACTACAACAAAAATAAGCAGAGAAAATTATTAATATTAAACTGAAACTAAATAAAAACTAATAAAAACTTAAACAAAACTAAAACCAAACAAACTGAAACGATATTGCCGGGGTAAAAACTAATTAAAAAAGAACAAAAAGAAATACATTTTAGTTGTAGTGTTTTAGCTACAATCCCTGCCGAAAAAAGATGACAGCATGAATTTCCGTCAATTCTCGTGATATTGAACCACAGAAATTGAACAGACTTGACCTTTATATCTACATAGGGAGTGGATCCTCTTCACGGAGCCGGCTGCCATGTTTCTACAGTAGCCCAAAACGGACAAACCAAACACTGGCTCTAGATAGGACCTTTCACGTTTCCTCGCTGTAGTTCTCCTACACGCTTGGCACACGGGAGAAATTTCAGTTGGTTGCAATCTGCAACCTCACTGCTAGATGTCGCCAAATGCCACACACTGCACCTCACTTTAATTCTCTCTTTGCCCTGGTTTTCACTTCGGCCTTTTTTTCTTTTTCACCCTACTGCCTCGCATGCTCTTTTTTCTTCTTTTTGTAACATGCTTTATCGTTCCCTCCTTTTCTCTCTGTCCAGGTCCCCCCATCCCAGATGACATCCCCATCAGGCCTGCTGGCCGCCGTATCGTAGTGCCCCCCGGTGGCCGTTCCAACATCACATCCCTCAGTTAAACAGCAAGAAGACAAAGGGGACGCATCCTGAAAACGACAGCAGCCAGAGTGCAGGATTGAGGGAGGGAGGGTAAAGGGGAGGGAGGGAGGTTAAAGGGGAGGGAGAAGGGGAGGGAGGGAGGGAGGAGCAGATGCAGAGGACCATGATTAGTTAAAAATTAAAAGAGCAAAACACTGAATCCTCATGCCTTACCTGTCACAACGCTACCTGGCTCAGATGAGAACATCGTCCCTTTTCCTGGAGAATTAGTACTGAAGTGTTACCACCAAATCACAACACACATGACCAGTCTTTAGCCTCACTTATTCTCAGTATAGAATACACCAGAAACATTCAACCAAGTAAGAAAACAAAAGTTCTCAAAAGGAAAATAGATACTGCTTTTCTCATGAATGATGCCACGGTTCTTTCACCCTGTTTGGCTTTCAATGTCACCCCCTTTTTTCAGTAGCCTGCTTCGTCCATAGTCAGCAAAAAAACATAACACTAGATCCCACGTTAGCCATGTATTATCATGCAGTACCATTGACTAGCTCTAGGTGGCATTGTATATACGGTAGATGTAATGTAGCTTTGTGAATGATGTTGTTGCAGCCTGTTTGGGTTTACTGGACCAAGTAAAAAGGTGTTTATCAAAACCTCAGAGCAGGAGTGCTGTTGGACATGGAGCTGCATGGGCCACAATGACATGGGCGACGTGATCCATGATCCCCTGAGGTGCTTGATGAATACCGTCCCCATGATGTATTGATTGAGTAATTATTGATGTTAAAAAAAGGAAGATCTTGTGAAGACAAAAAAATAGAAAAATTTAATTTTTAGAAAAGGTTTTACAATTCTTTATCCCCAAAAAGGTTTATGTGCGTTTTTATTTCCTGCACTCCTTCATCGCTGTATAAAAAAAAGAACATAAGAAACTGTCCTTTGCATTTGCTTCTAGCTTATTGGCTGCTCCTGTCATCCTCAAATCATCTTGAAAAAGAGGAATAAAAGATTAAAAAAAAAAAAAAAAGAAGTACAAATACAACCGTCCCTTGTAGTCACTTTTAATGATGAGCTTCGCACTTGAGGTCAACCAAGAAAACCAGATGCAATTAAATGAATAAGTAAGAAACACCTGCTTTCAGATAACACCTCTTGCTTTACTTTTTCATTCCTGACAAACTGGGCTCACATTTTAGGACAAGAGGAACACCATCACTCCCTTGTCATCCCAACGTAGCCCTCTAACGCAATCCTGACTAATTCAACACCAGCCTGAATATAACTCTGGGCCCACGTTAGTTTACAGACGCACTCTAGATGTGATTGTGTTGGGGGGCCTTAGAGCTCTTTCTGTCTCTGCTGTTTTCTGATAAGGCAGAGGATCGCGGTGCAACGAGGGAAGTTTTTATTTTGTCGCTGTCCCACTGCAGGGGGGAGGGAGGAAAAGGAGATGGCGTTTTTATTTTGGCAGTGGCGGGGGACCGACTCTGAGGCAGGCACGAGTGGTGGTTTGTTGTATTTATGTTAGTTTGACAACCTTTTGTTAATGTTTTTATGTTGTTTCTTTTTTACTGTTGTATCAAAAACCCAGAGATGGCAGGTCAAAAATAAGGTGTGTTGTTGAGGTATGATTTGTTTCCTGAATAAACATGAGTTGCAACTGACCGACTGACTGAGAACTCTTATTTACATTATTCAATTTAACAAAAAGAAATATACACTAAGGTTTATGTAATATGTACATACATTTGCATAAAGCAGCATATTTGCCCACTCCCATGTTGATAAGAGTATTAAATACTTGACAAATCTCCCTTTAAGGTACATTTTGAACAGATACAATTATTTGAAGTATAGAGTTATGGTAACAGAGTGTCTCTCCACCTCCCTACAGTTGTATTTTGAGTGCAATTCATTTGCCAAAAAGAGACAAAACACACAATAAACAAGATGAATTCATCTGATAACATACATTTTTTCAAATTTTCCATAGATATTGTGATAATATTGTTACTGTGAACTATTTTGGCCATGATAATCGTGTAGTGAAAATATGATATTATGACAATGGATTAACTTTGCACTTTTCTCAATTTGCATACGCTTTAGAAATACAGTTACATTTTAGAATTTTTTTTGCATCGGGTTAAATTTTTTGTACGATTTTTTGAAATTGTACCGGTTATTATTATATTTTTTAACTTTTCTATTAATTTGCAGAAGCTGCCTGTAAATTAAATACACCATGTATTCTTACCACCATCCAGGCAGATGAACTTTACTTGCTCCTATAATTGATATAAAACATCATTACTCATTTCTCAATAAACCAGAATTTCTTAAAACCCCAGGGCATTATATAAATTATATCTTTATCAACATCTATTCTGGGTGTTTATACGCCTAAAGTTTCCACTTTATTGGGCTCTATATCTCTCCTTTTATGGTGTATGAACTGCCTATTTATTCAGACAGTGAGTCATGGTTGTGACTGACTGTGAACAACGCAGACAGAGTTGAGAGCTTTTAGTTGAATGATGCATAATAGAAGCAACATTGGATGAGGTTAAATTGAGACCATCAGCATCTTTGGGACACTTCCTGTCACAGTCACAGAGATGTCAGATCTGTAACAATTCTAATAGCCCATTAAAAAAAAAGAAAATACTTTATTATGCTAAGTTAAATATTGAGTCCTTATGGCAAATATTCTTACCAATTAGTTAGTTAGTTAGTTAATTAGGATCTCCATTAGCTGAACAGAAATCACAAACAATTATATACATTATATACATTCAAACATCTCATACAAAAATCAACTGAACTCACATTACCTAATAAAAATGTATAAAAATTATACCAGCAATCTCCATGCAGTGAGGTATACACATTTTTTTTTATCTTGTAGCACTCGATAATAATTATTTTCTTGTGCATACAAAATACAAAAATGTATAAGTGAAGTTTCCATAATCAAACATCATTTTGCATATTGAGGACATTTTACTTTTGCTACTTTAAGTACATTTTGCTGGTAATACTCTAGTAATTTTGCTGAAGTAGAATTTTGAATTCAGGACTTTTACTTTTAACAGAGTATTCATACAGTGTGGTATTGTATACTTTTATTTAAATAAAGGTTCTGAGTATTTTTTTTCCCACCACTGGTTCTTACCACTGGATCAACAGCTCAAGCCCCACAGCAACAGTGTATGCTCCTATTGTTATGCAGTTCCCCTGGCGGCCACCAGTAGGGCAGCACTGAGCAGCACTGAGCAGCACTACACCGCTATAGAGCGTAGAAGAACACCTGCACTAAAGTAGTGTTGTCATGGGTTACACCTCAATTCTTCACGTGTTAGCTTATTCAAATGAGCTGTTAGCAACATGCTAATATAAGCACACACGTTGTTGCCAAGGCAATTCCCACCAATAGAGGAGGAGGTCCTACTCAAGGTAATTTTTTATTCATATTACAACATTGTTTTTAGTTGGCAACAGCAACACTCAAGACAATAATAATGAAAACTTTCACAACTGTTCAATGTTACAGAGTTGCTTGGTTCTAGGTAAAGGAAAAGATAGTTTGGCTGCTAATAGCTTGATCCAGGTCAGTTTGTCCTGTTAAGACCTTGAGACAGTTCTGGTGTGTTCATTAGAAAGTGCTGTGAGATCTGTCAAACACTGCGAGAGATTATAAACCTGTTGGTTTCTCTGGCTACAACTTCTCCTCAGTGAGGAGTTACAATTACTTTTCTTTCAATCTGTTTTTCTAAACAGAGTGTTTTCCTCAATGTGTAATTTAACCAATTTATTTTCACTGTTTATGTGTGTATTTTTGCTGAATGTATATTCACATTGTGTTACAAATAGTGTTAGAAATATTTAAAAAACAACTATATAATATGATATATAATGTTTGTAGTTTTAACCAGCTGTAATATATGTTTTACTTTAAATATCATCAATAATAGCTCAGCAGTTAAGTTTTTGTTAATGCAAACATAACACTTCTTGTTGCTGCTTATCTATAAAATTATTGTGAAGCAGCTAGGGCTGGGCGATAATTGATTATGACAATTTATCGTCTTTTAATGGAACCATATCGTGATGAAATCATATATTGAGATATCGTGATACAGAATTACGTCATCTAAATCGATAATAACAAGCACATACTAACTAATCTGATCATTTTGCAATAAAGTTCTTAATTAAATGAGAAAATACTCTGTACTTTTAATTTGTCAATCACAAAACCATGTGGTTATTTCATTTAGACTTTTTATTTATTAAATGAATATAAAACATGCTATATCATGATATATATATATATATATTGTTATCGAGATATTGTGATACACAATTTCGTCATCTAAAGCGATAATAACAACACATACTAACTCCCAGTTTATCAGAAAATCTGATCATTTTTGCAATAAAGTTCTTAATTAAATGAGAAAGTACTCAGTATTTTTAATTTGTCAAGCACAAAACCATGTGGTTATTTCATATAGACAATTTATTTATTGAATTACCAGAAAACATGCCATATCGTGATATACTGTATATTGTCATCAAGATATGAACTATGTCATGATAGAAGGTTTTGGCCCTATCGCCCAGCCCTAGAAGCAGTAGCCTTAGTGAACAACATTGTTGAAATTTCTGGCGTGTAAAAGTACAGTAGGTTTCCATAGACATCTGGAAATTTTGGTGTTTTCTTTGTCAATATTGCAGGGAGGAATGGTAGAAGAAGAAAACTGTAAGAAGAAGTTACAGTGATCCTACAAGATGAAGCTGTGTATGTGCCACACGCTTATGGCAGTTTGGGTGAACATCAAAACTTCAACAGCTCACAAAGGTAAGTCTCATCTCTTACCTTTTTTATCTGT
Source organism: Sebastes fasciatus (assembly GCF_043250625.1). Taxonomy (NCBI): domain Eukaryota; kingdom Metazoa; phylum Chordata; class Actinopteri; order Perciformes; family Sebastidae; genus Sebastes; species Sebastes fasciatus. The sequence goes on from NC_133810.1 coordinate 10,839,968, forward strand.
CGTATGGATAACCATAAGGGCTGTTCCAGCATCACAGACTCTGATCGTATTAGTCATCGGAGCCTATTGTGTATCATACTGGCAAGAAAGGTGCACGTTGTGAAAATAATTGAACAAAACTACTCATTCATGACACTCTTACCGTGTGGTCGAACTAATAGGATGACTAAAATATCCACTCAGTCCCATTGTGTTCCCTAGAGGTAAGGGTTATACACACACTCACCCTCACTGTGAGGTCCAACAGTAAAACTACTGCTACGTCCCTCATGCATTGTTTAATAGAGAGAAAATGTCTAATGACATCATAGCAATCATGTCAGATGGCAGAGATGACGATCGTAAAATGCCGACTAGGTCTGGAACAAGAGATGAGTCAGCAACCTCAATCTAAACAGGGGTGGTGTGTTTGCTGATTGCTTGTTGGTGTTGTTGGTTACAAAATGTGAAAGTGTATGACTGTATTGAGAAAATATTTCCAGAGAGGATAATGTAGATTAGTTGTTACCCAGTCCTTTCTTAAATGAGCCTTTGTGTGTGTGTGTGTGTGTATAGCAGGTAGATAAAAGTATATTCTCCTTAACATTTATGTGGTCGATATACTGAGGTTTGCTGCTTTTTATCTGTGGTGATTCCAAGCAGATTTGGGGAAGCATTTATACGATGAGAATCGCCCCTCAGATCGGCCATTAATGTGGAAATGTGCTGCCTCAGCTCGGCCCGCTGTGGAGGAGAGAAGGGACTGTGCCTTTTTAGATGACCTAGGGAAGTGTTAACTGCGGATGTGTGTAGGTGAGAGAGAGAGAGGCTAGGAAAAGCATGTGGTGCATGTCTGATGCTGAGGGTGCATTATCAAGGAATGCTCTGGAAGAGAGAGAGAGAGAGTAGAAAGACTATGTTAAACACTTTGCTAAATTAGACTAGATTCATGTGAAGATAAACACCTCTCCTCTTGTCGTATTTAAAATGTGTTCAATGCTTGTACTTGTGACTCAGTTATATCTTTATATGTTATTTTAACCATGGATGTTCATACAATCCTTCCATCCTTCTGTAGGATTACTATCTGTACTACTCGTCAGTTAACACTAGGGGGCAGTATTACAGTATAATTAGGATAGTGGAGAACAAACTACACATACTGTACACATCTTATATTTTTGTTTAGAATAAAGAGCATGATTATTTAACACCCTTTTCCCTTTTTACATCCTTTCACTATTCTTTATTTTGATTAAAAAAAAATACTTACTACTATTTATTACTGATACTATTCTTTGTCCCGTTTTTGCTCCTGCAATAATTTTGCACATGTTGAATTTTGAACATCTACATTTGCACATTTACCACCTCAATTATTTTTGATTTAAAAACAAAATGTTGTAACTTGCACACTATTCTATGTTTATATTTTAGATTTTTTTTATGTTAGTTGTAGTAGTCAGGTATATTTATAGAGTATTCCAATGTTCTTTATATTGTGTTTTCTATAGATATATTCCTCTAGTGTTGATATGTAAATTTTTTTTACTGTTCCATTGCATTGCCTGGATAACCTGCTGCTGTAACACAATAATTTCCCAACTTGGAAAAGTACATCTATCTATCTATCTATCTATCTATCTATCTATCTATCTATCTATCTATCTATCTATCTATCTATCTATCTACTTCACTTATAATCCTGATTCAATAAAATATGGTAATCCAGAAAGACATAAAGTGAAATAAAACACAAGGCATAGTCAGATTGGTTCAGACAAAGAAAGTCATTATTTAAGGCACACCTTAATAGTTTGCAACTCCATCACATTTGAATACAATAAACACACAGTGACAACTGAAGGACAACAAAACCTTAATAAGAATGAAATTCAAAGGTGTGGAACAAATCTGTTCCCAGACTAAATATTTAGTTTAGGTCGGTAAGTTTTGTTGGAAAATGGTATTACCTCGGTCAAATACTATTTGTCAATTATTATTTTATATGTTCCCTTTTTGGACGGGTTGAATCTGCTACATCAGATGATTATCACAACCCAACTGGTACTCCTATTATTAGGGCAATATTGTATCGATACACGGACGTCAAGAATCAATCTTTTATGATATAAACTATTAACCTCTTAACAATCCAACAGCCAGCCGCTATAAGAAATGTTGGCGAGGAAAAACTGGCTAGGCCATTTTCAAAGGGTCCCTTGACCTCTGACCTCAAAACTCTGAGATGAACAGAGTGAAAACTGTATCTTATTAGATAAAACAGATGTTGTCAAACTGCATAATTTGCATCTGAAAAAATTTAATAAATCGCAAAATATCTTATCGCGATAATCAACATATCGAAAAATGCTTAAAATCACAATAAGATTGTATTGTGACTTAAGTATCTGGATAATATCGTATCGTGGGGCCTCTGGTGATTCCCACCCCCTACCTATTATATATGAATATATAAGATAATCATTGACAAATATAATTTACCCCGGGTATACCCCAGATCACTCCATCTGTTTAACTGTCCCGCTATATCTTACAAGTTATACAGGAAACCACCTTTGGATCGGTGTAATTACATCAATGACAACAACAACAAACACAAAAGGTTAAGTCAAAACATTGTACCCATTTTCAATAGAAAAGTGCCAACAGTAATGAATTGAATAGAGTGAAATATATTTTGAATATAATTACAAGTATCATAGACTTGAAAGGATTGAGTCGTATTGCAGATAGATAATATCAAGGTCAATAGACATTAGTAGAAATCACATTTACTTACTGATTTTGAAAAAGAGCTCAGGTTTGTTCTACCTACATGTATAGTTTAAAGAAACCAGCTGTGTGCCATATATTTGGTATAAGGCATCCCTCTGCAAACTTCAGAGGCAGGTGTGATACAGTAAATCTGAAATCGTATGAACAAGGGGTATTGCCTGGCCTGGTATTTATTTGTTTATGTCATTGTTTTCTTGTTAACAACTTTGAATGTGAAAACCAATATTAAGATTTTCTCCCACTGCGTTAGCCAGCTGGTGCTGAATTACTTATGAATACCATCTGCACGAGAATATTGCCGCAGAATGTATTATTCTATGGGAGCAATTCATTTTCGAATACAAATTTACAGACTTATCTGGTGGCACATGTAATTGGTTGTATTCAACACAAAAGAGGAAGGACGTAAACAAATTATTTGACAAATTTCAATGCAGACAGTAACTGAAAATAAATCTTATAGGACTCAGCTTAATCCTTGTCTATAAAACCATCCCTAAGGGAATAACTCACAGCTTTAGATTTTTATTTTTCTCTCTGTGCATAAATGCTACAGCTGATGAAGAAGCATGTGCAAAAGCAAGGTTCAGTGCAGAACATATAGCATCTACCGTCTACCTTTTCTACGTTGTCATAGCTATAAACCTTTATTTGAAGACCTAGCTGGTCATTTACAGATTGAGGCAAAGGTTAGTCCAAAATGTCAGTGTTTTAAAGGACTTTAAAACCAGTTTAACATCAGAAGGTCTACTTAGGCTGCGTTCCATTTACCTTGGAAATCGGAAGTCGGAGATGCGAATGATTTCACACCCGAGTTGACCGCGTTCAAGTCGGAAAACTGAATGGGGTTTGCTCCAGCAGGGTTAGCCTTTGTTATCCACTGGTAGTAATACCAGTGGATAACAAGGCAATACACTGGTATTTTGTGCATACAAACACCGTAGCAACATGTCCACAGATAGAAGTTGGTCATTACTGTGTGTATGACTGATTTAAAGATGTTATTGATAACTTTTTTATGTAGAAAAATATTAAGAAAAAAACAAAACATCCACAGAGCCTTTAGAAAAGTGCCGATTAAAAGTATGGCTTATCCTGGAAAATGTTAATATGATTGCGAATTAATTATTAAAAAAAATGTTGGCGGGTCTAAAATGAATGTTTTGTTTATCTCTGTGGAAGATATCTGACGTTCGGTTCCCACTTCTTACAAGGCTTGTGAACCAATAGTAAAACAACGTTGGTATCACGTGGTATCTCTGGGTCGTCAGGTGGTGTGGAAAAAAAATGGATAAATGGCTGAGATTGATGCTAAGTGACTGGCATCGACTTGTTGTGAAGTAAATGCAACGGAACGATGGAGGCAGAATGAGACATGTAGTGGCTGAATGCTATCAGTATTATCAATTTTACATTTAATTAGACACAAATAAGACAGAAGTGCAAATAAACAGTATATTACTGCAGTTTTTTTTACTGTTGATGTGCGGAGCAGCCATCGTGGATTTTGAGTTCGGGGTTGGTGAGGTTCATCCGACTTTCCGAGTCGGAAATGTGACTTCAATTGACGTCCCAGTTGGAAAACTGGGAACTTGGAAATTCTGACTTCCCAGTTCTAATGGAATGCAAGGTCAAGAGTGGACCTTCAAGGTTAACCTTAAAACCAATGTTTAACTGCATTTCAAATTTCTATATTGACTCAATCGTAACTTAAAAGTATAGGCAAGTGAAGAAAACTTGCAGCATGTGTTGCCTCTATCAGCAGCTGATGAACTGGGACATACCAGGTACCAAATGTTGCAATCCTACAATCTTTGTTAGCTTGACTAGCAAAGCTAAGCATAATGACTAAGACAACCATGAGTCTGCTGCTATGATAAAGTTTGCCATTCACGCTCAAGCCTACAGTTCAGCTCTTCATTTTCTATCTTAGAGGAATCTGTGGTTGCCGTCTTAAAAACAAAGGCCTCATTTTATCTTACTAACCTCTCCGTTTGAATGAGTTGGACTCTTAATGCCATGCTCGAATCTCAAAGCCGTCCACCCAAGCGTTTGCTTTTCAGTACCCGACTCCTCATGCCAATTCTTGTAAGGTCCATTTCCGTAGCACTGGAGAACCATTGTTATATTTAAATAACTGCAATTAACCAGAAAATGCATCGCTGAGATTAGAAATCTGAGTGTCCCGCCAAAGACAGCAACAGTACTTTCAGCCAAAGCCGACCACGTCAGACTTTATTTCCTGTAACAGCTGAGCCGGGGGGGTAATGTCTCCTTTTTTTTGGCAAGGGAGTGACTTCCTTTTCACTTCAGCACACTGCCCAGAGTTGAGGCTGAGCAGACCTTAGAGCACCAGAGTGATGTAAGGGAGCATGATATGAGTGACACTCTGCGGAGAGTCATTCTTCTTAATGACAGGAAAGCGAAAAGCCTGGGTCTGGCATGGCTGCTGCTGCTCTTGGAGTCCATTTCACTCCTGCAGCTCTGGAGCTCTTGGTTTTTGTTTTTTGTGGGTGGACGGTGAAGCACAAGTACATTTGTGTTTGTACAGACGACGTAGTGGTGCAGGAACATTGAAGATGAGAGTGCCTGTGCTGATAGGACAATAGGTGTCTGGGTGTTAATTGCTGATCTACAAGCCGTGGGCAGGTGCAAGTGATAAGGGACTACGTAGGGATCTCGGGTCTTGAGACCTATCCTGATAAGAAGGTAGTCGGTTCAACATTGTTGTTCTGTCCGTCCTCTATTTGCTTGTTCTTCTCACTCGTGGACAGCTCAGGCGAGTCTGAGTCCACCGACACATTCTTTGACCTGTTGCATAAAGAACATCATCATTACAACATGTTGTTAACATTTTATCATTTTACCTTTTGGCTAGTGATGACTAAAGATAGTGGCTAATATTAGACATTTTATTATTTTACGTTTCCCATTGGGCCTTTTGTTATAGGTTTTACTTGCTAGTTAGGTTGGCTGTCTGTCTTTCTTTCCTCTGTGTTGTTGTCACAACCAGTAACTTTATAATTTACTTTCACCCAATACTCATTTTTTTGCTGAATAGAGCTTGAACACATCATACTGTAACTCAATGCAACCTCTGTTAGCTGTTATTTAGCCAAGCAGGACTGTGCTGCCCACCGGCTGCTATTTAGCAAATATTTCCCATCGTCCCCGGGATGACGGGATAGCGTTAGTCTCGAGCCCTGATCCCCAGTACCTGTGGTGGCTGTAGAAAACGAGCATGTCACGTTTTCGACTTTGTACCAAAGTATCGGTTCTTGTGACATCCCTAATGCTTCTACTTTTATATTTCTAAACCACCAGACAATCTGATCTTTAAGACATTTATCCTCTTCTAATCGTCAAGTACAATCGTTCAGGACTGGATGGCCATCATCACCTTTTTCAAGAACGGCGCCCGTCTCAAGCTATTTTCCTCAAATTCGTCCATAAGTTTCAGTATCTACTTGGTATGCCTTTTGTGTCTACTCTGTTTAAACATTTACTTATGTAAATCAATGGTGTTATCTCCTTGACTCATCTTTAATTTAGTCAGTTTTTGGATTTACTTCCAGAAACATCTAATTTCCAACATTAGGGGGGAACCTGCCGCTGTGTTTCTGCCTTAATCACACACTCCTACATACATGGGCCAGATCCTCTGCCACAAATAGCCACATTACTGTCCTCTCACACCATCCTACATGCCTTCACCAGCCAGCAAGGACTACTTTACAAGGACTACAGCTCTGTGCCTTGTACACAAACCAGTTAGCCGAGCAGAGATGAACGCCCAAAAGAGAAGCCCACATTTCTGGTCGGAAGGAGAAACACACCTACTTTTAAACATTATGAATGCACAAATTGTTGTGCATGTAAACGTAGTGAGTGAGAGGCAGTATTGGTTGTAGAGAACATGTTGTGCAGGTAATGGACGTTCCTTACTTTTCTCTGTTGAAGATGATGAAGTCTCTCTGGACGTTATCCAATCTCTGCTGCAGCTGACCGTTCTGGATGAAAGACAAACAAACACAAACTCAATTATCACTGCTGGCAATTCTGAAAAAGCAATAACGAAACCTGGGCTTATCATAAGTTATTATTGTTCCCAGTGACACACAATATGAATCAGTTACATTTAATGTACACACATAGTTGTTTTGGTGTCACTGGTTAGAGACATAAATTGGCTCACACCCTCGCACACAGTATAGCGCAAACGTTCAACAGGCAGTACACACTATATCAGTTTCATCTGCTTTAATGAGATGCCAGCAGAGGAAATTGACCTAACTTTAGAGGACACTTGTGCTCTGATGTCTCCACCTGCTCCGTGCACTCATACATATTTGGCCCACTTAATCATGTGAGAACATCCGGCTCTGTCGCGCCAGGCGGTCCTCACAACTACTGTAGTGCCGAGACAAGTAGACAGGTGCTTTCTCACTCTCCCAAGGAGGCATTGAAGAGAGAGATCATGGGGATACATCATCATTATGACACTGAACTGTGTTTGTGTGTGTGTGTGGCAGAGAGACAAACAAGCAGAGACACAAGAACGAGAGAGAGAGGGAATGAACAAATGCAGAAGGGTTCGTTCATTTGCTTGTGCAGATGATGATTTTACCAACCAAGCCTTAGCGATATTACCTCTTTGTGTACATACATCTCACCCTAATGTAAAATTAAATACAAATTGCAAAATTAAAACTCCAAACTGGCCACTTGGAACCTCCAAAATGTCTTCTCTTTGGAGGTTTTCCTCAACCTATTTAAGGTTAGGGCATCCAAGGGCATACTCCTCATCCTCAAGAAAAAGTGCGAAAAGCGCGCACACAAGTATGATTACATGCCGCTTCCCCTCCAGCCTGATTCCAAGTTCCTGGAAGCCCCTCCAGTAGAGAAGTGGCTGACTCCCTGCCCAGAGCAGTCAGTCACAGCCCAGCAGAAAGGCTGTGTACAGGTGCTGTCACAGTGGGGGGAGCATCCACTGGCAGACTAAAAGCCATCAACTAAATTAGGGCAGGAAAATAGAGAGGAGAGGGAGCTGTGTATGACATTTGAACAAAAAGAACAGAAGGTGTAGTGTGTGCATTGTGTAATAATTTTGCATGCATGCAGTGACAGTCAGTGTCTCTTTTCTCTGTGTTTTTTTCTGGTTAAGGGACCCTTTCACAGCAGTATCACAGAGAAAAATGGCAAATTCACATGGACACAGACGGAACATAACTACATAATCACCAAACATCCAGACAGAGACTGTCTGGGAGAACAGGGTGTGCTTGCTTGTGGGTGGGTGATGCAGACTACCGAAAGGACAAAGAAACAAACAGACAGAGACAGAGGAGGAATACTGTATAGAATTTGTCGAACATCAGTGATTGACGTGATACACAAGAGATATGACGGATGAGACGTGTGGTATGACGTAGTGTCTCTCTGATGCGGTCATAATGACATATTCTTAGATCTAAAGGCATGAGAGAACCTGACGATAAAAACACCACCTTTGCGGAACCTTTCCCCAGTTCATTTACAAAGCACATCTCCGGTAACTCTTTTTTAATCTTGATTCAAAGAACCAGGAACAGACTTTATTTACAGCAATGGCAGTTGAAGGAGGCGGTCGAACACCAGCTGCACTGCTGAAAGGCTTGCAGTGCAGCTTCTCTGCAGTGCAGTCAGGGTTCATTGCCTTTAGTTAGACTTTACTAAATAAGCTAGAGATTTCAACCTTAATGCAAGCTAAACTTTTGAGGTACTTTTGCTAGTGATTTAGAGGCATAAAAGACCTGAAATAAGGAAAGATGTAAAGAAGTAAGTAAGTAAGGAAGAAATAAGAAAGGACGTAAGGAAGGAAATAAGGAAGAATGGAAATAAGGTCCTTCCGTCCTAATCTTTATTTCTGTAACTCATTCCTTATTTCCTTCCTTCATTCCTTGCTTTCTTTGAATGTAATGACCCTACTTCTCACTTGATTTATTACCTCAGTGAACGTTGTAAACATGAGTTTATGGTCTCAATCTCTAGTTTCAAGTCTTCTTCAATACAACATGATGTTCATTTAGTAAATTAAGGTCCCATTTAGAGTCAAATAGACCATAAAGCAGGGGATTGTTTAGGGCGTGGCTACCTTGGGATTGACAGGTCACTACCACGCTAATGTCCGGTTTTGGGTATCCGTGTTTTCGTCTTACAACTTTAACCCTTTCACAGTGTGTTTTCAGTTCATGAAAGTTAATTGTTACATTTTGGTCGCCTAAGAGCTCCACCCCCTCATGTCGACGGCCAAAAACCAAGATAGATGTCACGGTGACTACGTCCACTTCTTATATACAGTCTATGCTCCGGCCTTGCAGAGACAACAGTAACATTAACTAAAGGCACTTCACCACTTGTTTTTTCTCTCTCTCTGTCTCTCCCTCTCTCTCTCTCTCTCTCTTTATTTGTTGCTTTTAAAAAGGCAGTTCAGAAGCTAATTGCTTCAACTGCTAGATTAAACTTTCCATTTAATGAGACAAACCAACAGGGAGTGCTCTGTTGGACGAGAGCCTAACAGGTACATTTCTCAACGTCCTTATCTGGGCTTACCATATTTCTGCCTGAAGCTGCTGGGGACAGCTTCTGTTTGTAATGTAACAACTAATTTATGTTGCGGTTGAAGTAGGACTTACGTGTTATTTAAACAATCTATAATACATTAAATGATATCCCAAAGAATCCCTGATTCTTAACTGAAGGACACTGGACAAAAAGCAAAAGGTGTCTGCAGAGATCATGAGTGTGCACTAAACTAAACAGTCCAGACACATATTTTATGTCAACATTTTCAGCTTAGTCTGCCGTTCAGTGTGAAACCTAAAACTAGTTCTACTTTGTGAGCTACAACTGATTGACTGCTGCTGTTTGCCGATGATATTCCTGTATTCAGAACTACACCGAAGAAGCTCTGACTGCACTTTTAATTAGCGGCCCACATGGAGCTGTATCCTCAGATACACATGCAGCTCTCTGTCTCTTCCGGTGGCCCATTGATCTACCTGACTTAAATACTAATTAAGTGATTTTTCCAATACCTCTCTGCAGCTTCTATTTGCTTAGCAGCAAGCACACATACTGTACATTTTCATCAAATTTAAATTTCTCTTGAAGAGAATAATTGGAAAGGATTGTGAAGAATACTAAAACACTGCTCTACAACTTTATCATACTTAAAGCTACAATATTCATTCATTCTGCTCTTTTTAATGTTTTTGTCTACTATTCAATATGGAAAAACAAGAAATAACCTAACAATTCAGAGAGTCTTACTGTTAGCATATCTCATTCCTCTTATTACTGTATTCGGCCACAGGATGGTGTGAGAGAAAAACTGTTTATGTCCCTTACCATGGAACCAAAATATTTAAACCCAGTTTCACTTTGTGTCTCTCTCCATGGTGCTGAAACAGTCCTCTTTCTGTCTTTTATATTCATTGTCACGTGGTTTTACTGCATTTTTCAGTAACCTGCACTAACTGATTTTTTTGCCCACTTGGGGGCAGTGGAAAGGAGCTGACAACTCAACATTCGACATAATGATCTTTTAAGTTGATATGGTGAACTTGTTAGCACACAGTATTATTGTCATTCATTTGGAGGGTTTCTGGCCACCTGGCAAATGTAAGTCCTGTATTCACTCTCCTTTTAGCTCTGTTTTTCACGTCGCCGAGAATGCGATCAAACGATCTACTGCGCATGTGTAGAGCGCGTTCTTCGAGCGGGCAGTATAAACAGAAGTACTGCGTCCCTGGTGTCCGCAACTGTTCGTGTACGCATCCGTTCGGGAGCATAAATGCTTGATACTTTTTGCTTTATTATGGTAGTCATAACTGTTCTTAACTGATCTGAAATTCAGTTATATATGCGATTTTAAGTATTTACTAACCCTAACTTAAAAGAACACAAATGCAGTGTTTAAAAATCCAAATCCTCTACATTGTCTACCCTCTCTTGAGTTGAAATTATTACAGTTTGGTCATTAATGTACTCCATCCAGACACCCACATACATGTACACAGATGCACAATAACCCTTCTGCATTTTGTCCCTCTGTACTGGTGTTATCTTGAATGTACCCTGCTGTACATTTCATAGGGCAGGTTGTATTTCTTACATGCGTATTAAACTTGACACTTCTGATTAGGAAAGAGAGATGTGCGTGTGCGCGTGCGCGTGCGCGTGCGCGTGCACGTGCGCGTGCGCGTGTGCTGGGAGTCCAACAATGTATTTTGTTCTCACAGCACAACTCCAATTTTCTGCTACGTATTATCAGTGATTTAATTTAGCTCATTCAATGCTGCATTATGAGCGTAGCGACGACAGGGAGGCAGAGAGATAAAAGAGGAGCCTAGAAAAATGGATGAGGAAGGGGTCCTAGTGAGAGCGACATGTAGACAGCATTGTGGAAGGAGAGTGAGGACAAGGGAAGAGAAATGAGGTTGGAGTGGCGAGGGGGGAATATGCAAAAAGAATACAGAGCAGCCTCAGAGTAATGAGTATGAAGCTGGCCGGGACAGGCATTAGAACAACTAGCTTACTTCATTCAATATTGATCTGCTATGCTTCAGAAATGCTGCAAAGACTATCTCCCTCTCTCTCTCTCTCTCTCACACACACACACAAATACACATCAAGCGCTCACTTTCTTTCTTAGTCTCTCTCTTAAGGTGCATCCATCACAAGTGGCCCCACAGGTCCCCTTGTAAATGGATATGGAAAAGCATTGCACAAACACAAACTGATATTTATAGACAGTAAAGCGAATACTCTCCCTGAGAGACAGTGAGACAGACCAGCACACGCTGCAAAATATGACTACTTGAAATCAATAATATGCACGTTAAACAAGCAATTTTGGAGGAAGTTTCAGTATTGCATTTACATATTCGAGTTCATGGTCCCTCTCAAAAGTGAAGGAGCGAAGGGGTATTGAGCTAATTAGCTGGCTCCATCAACTGTGATTTAAACACGCATACCAAATGGGAGTTTAAATCCCCATTAACACATTTCTTGACAACACAGCAGGATACAAAAAGGACGATGAAATCAGAGAAACAAGCGGAAGGACATTGAAGTCAATGCAGTAGCAAGCCAAGAACTAATGTTAAGATGCCAGAATAGGATCAATTTGGCAACGGGAGATACACGCAAGGCTAATATAAGACAAGGGAGATTTAAAAGTGGGCGTGAAAGGCTCTCTCAAGGTCGGCCAGGAAAAATACGACTTCAGTTTTGAAAACAGTTCAATATTCAATAAAGTAATTTATCAAAAACTCCTTCAGCAGTGACACTGAGGTTTTTGGCAAGTAGTTTTAAAAGGGGAGGGCTAATACCATTAGTACTCTGTTTACTGATGTTATAGAGAGTTAAACAGGACTTAGAATTTATTTTTGTAATCTTCTATTTTTAATCTCTCCAAGAAAGTTCAGTCACGTTATATTATTTCATCACGATATAATTCCATTGAAAGACGATAAATGATCATATTGAATTATTGCCCAGCCCGACTTAGACTTAGCCACAAGAGTACAAAACCATTTCATTGACCTAATGTTATTTGTCTTAGTCTGACCATACGCTGTCACTTCATCTGTGTCCATAAACATAACAACAGTTTCCCTGGAAGGCTACTATCAGCACTCCATTAGACTAGGAGACTTTCTCTTTGTCTGAATGGACCAAGGGATGACGAATGTTGCCTGGCAGCACAGTGAGATATCACTGATATATACACATAGGCAGGTCTCCACAAGCAGCTGTCAGCTTTCATAAAACATGGCGCACTTTGGGCCGCCGCTGACTTCTTATTGCAAGCTGGCAGGGTACGTGCTCCGGAGTCTAGCCCACACAAATTGCTTCAGTTCTATTAGAAAAGAGTCCCATAAACTGTTCTAATGTGCCAAAGAGTGGGAGAGGGTCCAAATGTATTAACTTTGTAATGACATTGGTTGGATGTGTGTGTGCATACTGGAGTGTGAAGGCAAGTTTGAATGGTGTGGCGACATGTTGTTGGATAGCGACCAGACCCAACACACACAACTGCACTAGTGGTAAGAGCACACAAATGAAACCAGGACTATTTGATTCTAGTTACTGCTGGATCTCTCGCTGAGCTTTCACTGTCTCAGTGGAAAAATCTAAATGCCAGCAGCATGACAAGGCACTGAGCGTCTATTCTGCACTGAGGGCTGCACGTTTGGTGCCTTATTCTGGTAGCCGAGACTTGAAAATGTTCAACTTTGAGTAAAATGCTGCGCTTGTCACTGTCACTTTTTACCCAGCTGTCCAATCACAATGGAGGAGGAGGGGCGGTAGTCGGGACAAACACCGCAAAGACCAACCGTCACATCCTACAGGCTACAAGTGCTGAACAACAATGACGGGTCCGTCCTCTCTCCCACCAACGTGCTTCAGCCTTCCCTTCATCCAGAGCAAGTACTCTATTTTGTACCGACATTTTTACTTCTGGGGATATTCCGTATCATAGCAACCAGACGCAACCAAAGTGTCTCAGTCTCAATGCAGCGTTTCTGCATTTAACAATAAACAAGTATTTAATTAGTTTTAAAACTGTCATCTGTCATTTAAAAAGCACCAATATACCTAATAATAGCCTAACAATAAAGCTTATTTATAGCACTGAAATCAGGATAAATTAAGTCATTTGCCAAAAATATTGCATATGTTGTTGAGACAATCATTATCACCGCAGGGGAAATTCCTTCACGGCAACAGACCTAATTAAATTCTCTTTTGTGGCAGGAAATGTTTTGTTATCAAATCCATACCGTATCACAGAAATGGGGGGAAAAAGTGGTCTATGATTAGCAGACCAAAGATCCACATGTATAAGAAAAACATCAGATATTGAAAATTAAATATTAGGCTAACTACAAAATCTGCCCCCTGATCTATTTATTTTTAGAATTCCTGTTTTTTTTTTATACACCCCCATAATAACAACCTGACCTTTCTTGTTACACAGAATATTTTTGGGATTTCCTCCAAGCTTTTGTGGGTCCTATTTGGACTTGAGAGGAAAGTAAACACAAATGACTAGAGGTCTTTTGAGCCGCAGTTATCCTTGAAACCAAAAATTACATCACTTATCAGGTCCTACTGCTGCACTAAACCAAAAATGAAATCACTGCTGCCTAACCACTTTCACTATCACAGTGTTTTTATGAGTGTGTAATGTGTGTGTGTATAGGTGTGTGTGTGTGTGTCCCGTCTCACTTGACCGGTTGATCAAATTAACCTTTCAGTGATTTCCTCTCTGTTTTGTATAAACACCCAGAGGACAGCAGCTGATTTATGTAGATGGAGTGAACGACTAAAACACTAGAGCTAGGTGATTGCATTCTTTGCCTTCCCCATCCACACATCAGACGGGCGGCCCATTTATTCTGATGAAGGTGAGGGAGGACAGAGCTTTAAAATGTGTCCTCAACACTCTCAATAGCACTCCAGACACATTTAAAAGACAAATTAAGGAGCTACTTATCACCAGTAACTTGGCCACGTGGAACCAGCGGTCAGCTTCCTTTAATGAATAGTGATGAGCACCGAGAGGGGGAGACGCCTTTAAGAGGAATGTGTGATCCACGGAGGACAGGATAAACCAACTTAAAATTGAGTCGGAATTTATTACCAGCCGTGACAGCGACGCTGGTATAGTTTTCACCTTGTGAGTCTGTGTGTGAGTCATCATGACAAAATGTGGTCCTGGAGACACCTACTGTAGCGGGAACTACCACAGAGGCGGGTTTTTAGTACGTTGTGTGTCTGTGGACAGGTTTTCTCATCACACAACCCTGTCTCCTACAAAAAGACGTTCCCATACAACTAAACTGCATTCTCTATTACATTTAGAGGGAAGCATACTTCCTTCTGGATTCCGGCGATGCGTCGAGTGCTGTGTTTCCCTCTACCTAAACCTGAACCAACCCTTATCCCCAACCCTAACTACCGATGGGGGCGTTATCATTTAACAGGAGGGAAACACAATTCGACGGGGGAACAGACTTCGATATAAGATAGGTTGCATTTAAACAGTTTTAAACATGTTGTAATTAGTAACTGTTGTAAATTGGAACAAAACAAAACAAAAAACACAACATGGTTAGGTTAAAGGTCCCATATTGTAAAAAGTGAGATGTCCTTTACATTATAAAGCAGGTTTAAGTTCCATATTAATACTGTGAAAGTATCAAAACAGTTTAGTTGTATGGGAACATAATCTTTAAGAGACAGGGCTGCACCTCGATAGCGTCACAACCGTGCAAGACGCAGTCATGAAACTTTACAGGTGTGTAGTTGAGATCAAAATGAAGGTTGAGTTCAAAGATGAGTGTGGTCTGAACAAGGGCGCCGGAGGTAGGGGGCTAGGAAGTGGAGAAGGGGCCATTGGCTCCCTCGCTTTACGCGTCACGGCTCGTACGATCCCACTGCAAGATGGTCTCTAGTATATCATTTACATGTAATGCATACTCTTAGCATAGTTTTTCCACTCTCTTGTACTGTATTACTGTTTACAAGTGGTTGGTGTCTCATTTTGTAACAAACCCATTTTCAGCTATATTACCGTATTTAATATTTCAAGTGTAAAGCCCTACCTGTGGAGACCCATCAGATCCCTGGTCCTTAGTTTTTCTAGCAAGCCTTTTCTTCTTCTTGTGAAGTGGTTTGGACTCCAGGATCATTTCCTCCAGCTCAAACGTAGGGTCACAGTTCAGTCTCCGTCTCTATAGAAACACAGACACATGCAGGCACACGTTTAAAACAACAAAAAAAACACGTCCAAGGGTTCAAATATTAAATCTTGTTCATAATTAAAACTCTGAACCTAAATGCCAAATCAACACTTAAAAGCAGTAACGTGGTAGCAAACTTTTAACACTGTTGTGCTCCACAGAACTTTTTCCTTTGACAACAGCAAATTGAAGTGCTTTCATGAACTGTATATTGCTTACTATTGTCTAAACATATGCTTATGTATCGGGATGTGTCTTTGCCAATGTTGGAAACTTTAAAATCAAAACATAAAGAGAGACTAATAGGATCAAGCGTTACTAAATGTCAGACATGTCTGCATCCCATAAAATAAAAAGCAGAGATTAAATCTGATGTTTTACAATACACATCAAATACAATATAATATTGTACGATTGATGTGGATGTGATACAATACAGAATGATGCAATCGATGCACGCTTTTATTCGACAGGAAATATCAAGGCTCATACGGCAGCAAGCCTTAAAGACAACACAGATTGGGAAGTTAGGAAAACAAAACCTAAGGGCTGAGTTCTCCCTTCCTGTTCAGACATTAAAAGTCTATAAGGGACTGAGGACAGAGGATGCGCCTATAATTAGATAGAGAGACGTTGTCAATTCCCCATCGATCCTCCGTGCTTTTCCTCTGCTGTTCCAGCCTGGCCGCTGGGGATAGCCAGCCTCTGCTCTGCACTCGCAGTAGACTTAGAATTTGATCAAGTCATTTAGTCATCTATTCACTTGCAGCAGTCATTATTCTGCTTGTATTCAGCCCTGGTACTAAGGAGTGACAGTTATTGTCACCTTGCTGCGTCACTAAATCAATACAGCATAGTTTTTGCATTGTTTGATCATTGCAAGACAGTTGTAATTGATTATGTCATTAAAGTCAACTTTTAAGCAAAAAACGGCAAAAAAAGTACAGTACCAGCATCGAAATTGTGAAAATGTGCTTCTTTTCTTCTTATTATATGATAGTAAATAGATTATCTTTAGGTTTTTGGACTGTAAAAAAAAAAAAAAGAAAAAAGAGGAAATTGTGATGGGCACTTTATAGACTAAACAATCATTTAATTAGTCAAGAAAATGATCAGATTATAAGAATAATCGTTAGCTGAAGCCGTAATTGTTATATCTGTCATTAGTGTAGCTGAAGGAACCTATCATATCCGTGCGCATAAAAGCAGATTAAAGTACTCCAGTGACACCTATTATTTTTTATTTTGTCTAAGACTGAGTCTCATACAACTGCCTACAGAGCAACTCTTCTGCATAGCTTTATTACTATTTCTGGTTTGTTTAAAGTAGAAATTTCGAGACATGTTATCGTCTATGAGGGACGCGGGATTGTTTTCCTCCTATAAGGGGGCTTGGTCATGTGAGCTATACTCTAGATGACGTATTGCCGGTCTGATGTATGCAGAGGCTTTCTCTGAAGCATGTCTACACGTGTGCTGCTTTGTCTTTGTCTCTGCATCTGGGTGTCTGGTACACACTCAGTGGGAGATCCAGCTCAGCCCAGCAGAGGGGGGTGTCTACAGCTCCAATAGAAAGGATTCGATGAGGTGTGGGTAGTTCTGGCTACATCATTTTTTTTTTTTTTCCCCTGCGTCTTTGTCCCCCTCGGGAGTAATACTGGTATGGGAATAGGTAGAGAGGGGGTTTCAGGGATGGATGGTATTTTTATTCTGAGATGTTAAAAAATAGCAAAATCATGCTATCTTACTCAAAGATATAAAACATCCACAGATGGTATATTTGTTTTTAAAGCATTGGACAGCGCTGTATTTTTTTGCCACGTCAGAAAAAAATGAGGATTTTGTTGGGTAGCATACCGAGGCAGTGCTCCGTTTATTTCTGATACTCACATTGGGAATAAAGCCGGGAGGAAGCTGTTTGCTGAGCACAGCGTCCCAGTTGACATCTGACATGTAGTCCAGATCCTGCAGCTCTGCTAGACAGGAAATGCGCTTCTGGACATCTATGCACAGCAACTGAGGGAGACAAAAAGGATTAGAGTAAGAACAATTGTCCATGGGGGAGGGAAGGCATGGCTGAAAAGTTGGAGGCTGATTCCCACTGAGACACAAGCACACATGTCTGCGTTAAAGGATGTGTCTGAGAATGAGGATACAGGGGTTGGGGGGTGGGAGATATTGAGGGAAGGATAGGAGAGGATGGAGGAAAAGAAAATGAGGCACATATAGGAAGGAAATGGTGATGAGGGGTTGTGAAGGATGAAGGACAAATATATTGAGCATGGAATTATCCCCTCACATTTACACTTTCTTTACATCTCTCTCTCTCACACACACACACACACACACACACACACTCTCCCTTTCACTCCCACGTACACACACATTTACACATGCGACTGGAATGCCAATGAGGTACGAGTAGTCTGAGCACGAAGCAATGCAACAGTTTGACTGCAGTGGATCGCTGCCAAGACAAAACCTGCTCTAGCAACAGTGGATCTGTTTGCTTTACAAGTGGCTTAATGACGACAAGAAGAATACACTTCTGACTATTAATTATGGACAGACTATTGAGATCTAAGAATATGCTAATTACATTAAATGAAAAAAACACACTTTCTAAATTAGTGTAAGGAGTGACATAAAATTAGGTTTGCAACTAACGATTATTTTCATTGTCGATTAATCGATTAGTTGTTTGGTCTATAAAATATCAGAAAATGGTGAAAAATGTCAATCAGTGTTTCCCAAAGCCCAAGATGATGTCCTCAAATGTCTTGTTTTGTCCACAACTCAAATATATTTAGTTTACTGTTATAGAGGAGTAAAGAAACCAGAAAATATTCACATTTAAGAAGCTGGAATTTTGACTTGTTTTTCTTAAAAAAAAATACTCAAACCGATAATTTGATTATCAAAATAGTTGGCGATTTATCTAATAGTTGACAACTAATTGATTAATTGATGCAGCTCTAGACATGAATAGTTTTATTTTTCCAGTGCCAAGGTACTGTATGTGCTGCATTGTGTGGAAGTACCTTAGATTTATGTATTCATACTGTGTAACTTATAACTACACGCTGCAAGACTTGCATGAACAAACAAACCGCTAGTATACAAAGTAGTGCTGCAACAATGAAAGTGCCCACCTAATTAATATTCTATAGATGCACCCTGTGTGCCCAAGTGAAGTGCTGGTGTCCGGTATGGATAATTGTCTTCCCACAGGAAATAAAGAATTCAAACCGACGAGCAACCCACCCAGTAAAAAGCTACACTCATCAATATTAGATCTTTGCCTCTCTTGTCCGTTAAAGGGGACATATCATGAAAAACTCAGTGCTTTTGCACATGCATTTTGGTATCTGGTATTTGGTATCTGTCTATATTCAGACAGACAGTATGAGAAAAATGAGTTTTTTTGAACATTAAAGCATGTAAACATGTTCTAGTAGAAACCCAAAATACAAGTTAGAACCTGAAAATGAGCATGATATGGCCCCCTTTTAAGTATTTATGACAAGATCACACCAGTCAGATCGGTCAACATGTGCGTGATGTTTACAGTTTACCCATCGGAGTAAGTGTTGGGAGTTTTGCCAGCAGGCATAATCAGTGTGAGAAGTTGGCAAGTGCAGGTTTAAATAAATGACCACAGTGCTTTTTCGAAGTGTGATGGACCTAATTCAAAGAAACATCTGTTGTACAATGTGACACTCTCACCCGCCCCCGTTTGAGAGAGGACTGGCGTACACTACAAATTCACAGGGCGGGCAGCAAGGAGAGTAAATGCAGACATTTATAAAGATTACTGAAGGATGAAGAGAACAGAAGCACATACTTTCTGGCGGTAATCAAGTACACATCTTTTTAATAAAGCATGCAACATAACCTCCAAAAAATGACAGATTCCGTGTCCTGTATGAAACCTGAAGTCACGTAAGTTACGTACTTAAGTAACACCACTTGTGGAGTTAATTTAAGCCAAACCACGATCCTTTCCTAAACCTAACTAAGTATTTTTCTTGCCTAAACTTAACTAAGTCAATCTTTTCCTAAGCCTAACTAAGTTGCTGTTGCCGTTGCTGGACATTAAAATGCACGGAAAAGGAGGAATAACTTTGTCTTAACATATCATGTGAACTGTTGTTTGAGAATATGTTGATTATGCACGTGCCACTCGTTTACCTTTCTGATTAGAGACTTCATCTCCAAAGACCAGGCTGCTGGGTAGCTGGGATGGACCTTGTGGAAGGTCTGAAGGATCTCATTAGCAGGTGTACTGGATCTCATCACATATGGTCTCTGAGGAGAGTAGAGGAGAGGAGACGATACAGAATACTTGTATTCATAGTCATGCACTGCCTGGAGGAGTTTCTTTGATAAAGTTTGTGCCTCAAAGTTAGTTTCTGCAGTTGGCCCTCTCTCTACACTCTCTTCCTCTTCTCCTTGTGTGAACCCATTTCCTGCACTGATGAGAACAAATGGTAGAGGAGACAGAGAGCAAGGGACTTAAACCCTGTGTCTTTCAGTGTGAGAGGGCTTTCTGTGGGTCAGAAAACAAGGGACAGCTTGTTGACAGTTCTTCACACTAGTGCTTCTCCACCCTCTGGTCTTTGTCTGGGACAGAGAGACTCCTCTCACTTGAGTTGGACGATGACACAGTGACAAGGCACAGCTGGATCGGGCTAGTCGGAGGTGGACAATCCGCCCATTTGCTTGTCTCTCCCAGATTGTTTGTTTATAGAAGAGCAAAATACGTTAATGGGCAAATTTGACACACTTTTAATGCCGTTTCGGCTTCGTCAGATGGTTCATCAGAAGAGACGAAAGAGAGAGAGATGGGGTGGGAGCAACGTTAACCCAGGTGGATGTCTTGCAGTTCTTTAGTTTTATTACAGGCTCTTTTATGCATGATATCAATTCTATTCCCATTCTGCAGATGACCCTCATACAGGGCAGTGCACACATAAGGTGTCAGATAACCAGCATTATATTTCCTTTAGAGTCAGATTTTCAGATGTCAAAAGGCTCATGTATTACAGCATATTTGCAATTTTTGAGGTATCTTTGTTCCCTCTCTGGGGTTGATTATGTGTCGTCTAATTTAGAAGAAAAAGAAACGTGGGCTGGATAAAACTAAGTGACAGTGATTGATTTGCAGCTCTAGAGAGACGCTGAGTTGCTTTGATCTGTGCCTGCGACCAGCGGTCAGACCCAGCAGGGAGGCCTGGTTGGTGAAATCATCTGAGCGGAGCATGAATGAAGTAAGATGTGGTTGAAGCTTAATGCCAGGTCTGAACGGGGTCTTAAAGGAATACTAAACCCACAAAATGACCATCACCTTGAGTTCTTGAAGAAAACTTCTCTTATGCCTCCACATAGGGCTGGGCAATATATCAATATGATATCGATATTGTGATGTGAGACTAGATGTTGTCTTAGATTTTGGATATTGTAATACGGCATGTGTTGTCTTGTCCTGGTTTTAAAGGCTGCATTACAGTAAAGTGATGTAATTTTCTGAACTTACCGGACTGTTTTTTAGATTTTTTAGAGAGAATTAGATTTTCTCCATATTGCCCAGCCTTACCTTCACGGTGAACGGAGAAAAAGAAACGTTTAACAACAGCAAAATTACATCAAAACATCCTTTTACAACCTCTCACACAACTCATGCAGCATAATCCAAGTCTCATTTATCCAGTCGTATGCTCACTACTTTTCAAACACATGCATCTTGCCTAAAACCCTTTTTTAAAACACTTCTGTACAGGGTCCGAAATTAACGCCAAGTGCCAAATGCTAGTCGATTTTCTGTTTGGTTAGTACATCTTTTTTCATCATGACAGGACCATCTTGTCCAGCAGCTCCTCCAACTTTAGGACCCACCAGCTAGCAGGGCCAGTTCTAGCTTTTTAGGGGCCCATATGCAAAATCTTGTTTTTTGACCAAATGCTACTTTTTACACATACTGTATACATATATATATATATTTAAATTTAACTTAGCAGCATCGTTAACATCAAAATCAAAGCAAACATGCAAAGTAGTTCTTGATGAAGCTCTCTGAGTTTTGTATTCAACGTAATACATTAATAACTCAATGAACTGTACGGAAATAAATGTATATGTGACACAAAAAGCAATTTATTATTTTGCATCTGCATAAACAGTCTCGCGCTTGTGCAGGCGCGCTACTTATCCGTGCGAGTCCGAAGTGTTTTAAAAAATAAAGTTTTTGCGAAGCTACTTCAGGAAGTAGTGAGCATATGACTGAATAAACAAGACCTGGGTTATACTACACGAGTTGTGTGAGAGTCAACAGATGTTGTGATCTAGTTTTGCTGTTAAACGCGGTTTTCGCGATTCTCCCTTCACCGTGGAGGCATGCGGGAAAAACGATTTCTGCAAGATTTCAAGGTAACCGGGGGTGAGTAATTGATATACAAATGGTCATTTTGTTGGCAAAGTATTCCTTTACGAGAGAGATCAGATGAAGTAAACATTGAGAAGGGATCTAAAGGTGCCTGGAGCTGGATAATAGTGAGCTTGCTCCCCATTTTCAACAGTCAAATAATTCTGCACATCCAACAGGCCAGTTTTTAACATCCTGAGAGTGAATCATGCTTTATAAACGGTGTTGAAATGTGGCAGTCGGAGAAAGGTGTAGAAGAAAGTCCCTTGGAGACAGAGGGATGAAGTGAAAATGAATTTTCTGGTTGAAGGTGAGGGCGGCGTGCAGACAGAGAGGGGTGAAAGAAAGTTTAGGAGAGGGTTTGGAGATGACGCAGATTGTACATAACTTTCACGTCTATGTCACTCTAAGTAATTTCTGTGTGCGCAAGTGTGAGCTCAGCAATTCTTCTCCTGAATGAGTGAAGGTTAAAAGCAATTGAAAAATCACAGGACACAGCTTTGAGGTAGGAGAGAAGAATTCAGGTAAATGGTGCAGCTAAGATGGTAGTTTTGAGGTGAGAAAGAGGACAAAGCGTGTTCAGGAGGGGTTCAAGGAAAGGTAAAATAAAGCACTAAAGATATTCCAGTGGGAGTAAGATGTAACTGAGGTCAGAATACATTTTTAGAAAAGGAAATGGAAAGTTATTAAGTAAAATAGCTGTCAACAGTTTTATGGCGGAGGGTGAAATGGAGAGCATTGAGATGTCTAAATAGAGGAATTGATTTCAGGAACACCTCATGACAGCTCCAGATCAGGTTCAGGTGCTCTGGGTCCTTGTCAGTGTAGACAGAGGTGACCGTAGTTTGTGTAATCATCACCATGAAATATGAGAGGAAATTCTGCAGCTGCAGTCCACAATGAAGAGACTGCTGTCGGCTCTAAGACTCGGACTTATATAGCGAAGATATTGAGTGCAAGCATTATGTTCTGTATTTTTATCTCCATGACGTCAGAATTAAATTTCTCCAGATGGGACCAGCATAAAAATTTAAGAAATAATATTTAAGAAATCAATTCCAATTTTGTGGCTCTTGAAATAACTCATTCTATTTTTTTTCGCCTGCAGCGATTCGTCTCACGCCGTGACGAGACATTTAAACATCTTCCTCAGTAAGGTCATCTTAAAATTCATTGTTTTGTGGAGGCTGAGGTCTTGCTGTTTGTCTGCTTTCCTGCTGCCAGGACTCTTCTAGAACACTCTTGGAGGTGTCATATGTATTATTCACTGCAGTAAAGTGTGCCAGGCCACGCTGGAGTGAGTTGGGATGTGGACATGGTGATGGTACTCTCTGTGTGCGTGTGTGTCAAAAGCCGTGTTTCCACAAAGCAGTCCAGTCCAGCTCAGTTTGTTACACAGTACAACGATTATTTTCACGATCTCACGGTCTCAATTGCGACCAAAACTTTAATTCAATCGACCCAGATTTTTAAAAGTCGCAGCTCGCAAAACTATGCCGTACACTATTTACTACAATTGACGAAGTGCAGACGTTCCTCTGTTTGGTTGCCGTTGAAATTATTCAGCTAGTGTCCCATTGAAGACGATGTCACGGCAGTTTCACGCGCCATCGGTACGACGATCAGCTGAGAATCCCGCCTACACTGAGGGGGTACTATCTGCAGTAGAAACACGGCATAGAGAAAAGGACTCGGTAACAAAATTGAGTTGAGTTGAGCAGAGCTGTATTCGGCTTTAGTTACCTGTCCTCTTAGTAGCTCGTAGGCTGTGATGCCCAGCGACCACCAGTCGACCGAGAAGGTGTAGCCAGGGTGGGACCCCTTGAAGGTTTGGAACAGCTCCGGAGCTGATGGAAAGAAAATATAGGACAACAAAATTTAAGTATCGTGTGTCATACCAGAAATGTAGTAGTTGATACCAACACCAGCGGAATTCCACGATTCTCGATACTCTCTTCGATACCACGGTAAAAAACAAATGTAAAAGAATATATCCCATGTCCATCAACATAATTTATAACAGTTTGCATACAGTTTTTTTGCAAATTTATTATTAATCCCTGATGATCTTCCTTAAATTTCTCACCAAAAACTAAAGATTACATTTGAACATATCATGATAATGTTATAATTTTCCTTCGCCCAATACATTTTTACAGAATAGAGCTTCAACATATCATAATGTAACTCAATGCAGCCTCAGTAATCACTGTGCTGCCCACCGGCTGCACTTGTCTCTTTCCTAGATTAGAAATATTTTTTTTGGTGTGTGATTGTGTATTTTTATCCTTTTTCCTTGTTTTTAGGGACATTTCAGTTGATACTATAGCCCATTTCAGTCATGGAATACATAACATAGCTTCATGTATCTATTAAAATCATGTCTTTTTTTTGTAATTCAGACATGGGTCTTTGTTACATAAATGTTCCATAATGGCTTTATTCAGACGAACTGTAGCAGGACTGTTGCAGAAGGAGCTGATTTGTGACAGATTTTAAAACCTACTGTGCAGTTGAAGTCTTAATTAATGACCGTCATCACTGTGTAGGACACTCGTTCCCTCTTCTCACAGTGAATGCCCTCATGAATATTTTAAACTGAAATAACAGCGAGGGAGTACTCTGGATGTTGGAACTGTTATCAGGTCTGACCCAGCCAGACTACCGTCGCGACTTACATGTTAAAAGTGACTTGGGTGCTTACTCAGACATGATACTGACATGTAAAATTATCGTCACATCTACGTAACAAGTTGCACGTCTGAAAGAGGCTTGTGAGACAGAATAGTACATGCTTTAGTTTATAAGGTGCTTATACAGGCTTATTGTAACAGCAGACTTTACAGAAGAGGGTGAGCTCAGTGTTTGTTGTGGTGTCTGGGATGAATAACATGAATTCCACTCTTTTTGCCAGAGGCAAGTATTAATTATTGGCATCTAATTTGGAGCCAGTATAGCATCGTAATGTGTTTGTGATGAATAATTGACTAAACAGGTTTTCTGGGTGGGACGAGCTATCAAAACCCTTAACCCATTTGTGTCTGCAACTGAATTTTTTCATTTCCTTTGTTGGAAATGTTCTCTGGGCTTGCCCAAGCACAAATGTGAAGACATTTTCAAAATCGGTCAACCCGTTATGCTGAAAAGTGAGTTTTTCTTATCATACCATATCCAGTATTTGGGCACAGGGGAATACTGTTTTTGCAATAGACATATTCTAGGGAAAAAAAACAGTTTTCCCATGTGTCCAAATACTAGATATAGTATGACAAGTAAATGGCTGCATCTCAGAAACTACAAGGAGCACAATCCATTATTTGGTATCTATGAACTGAAAGTTGAATATTAAAGATATGCACACATATGTAGTGTAAAAATTAAAATAAAATATTTCATATAGGAAACATTTAATAAACACAATGTTTGTATTTTTCCTCATTTTTCAAAAATCCTGATTTTGACTGTTAATAAAAGTCTTATTTTTCATGTGATTGAAAAAATTCAAAGTTGTTCTGTTAGATACTTTCCTAAAGTATGTTCGTATTAAACTTCAAGATTTTTGACCAATGTTATAGCATTTTTCTTTATCATACTAAATATAATCTTAGGGCACAAATGGGTTAGTTATGTTCTTCCTCCTCCTATGGAAGTGAATAATCTATTATGGAAAAAGATGTTCGGCTGTAATCTTGTTTCAAATGGTCAAGATGAATTTCCATCACTCATCACTTCTTTCTTCTTTTACTGTCAAAATCTGGACTCCGAGAAACATACTGAATACTCAGGAACAGACACACACACACACCCTCCTCCTCCTCGCCGTCACGGCAGGTTTGCTCTTGTCTCTTGCTGAAGAGGAAAAAGTGTAGTTTATCTACTGAAGCTTCTTAAAGAGACAGGGTTTTCTTCTCTCCAGTGTACCCATGAATTATCTATTACACCACAGAGCATTCACCTGAGGTCACACATGGTTACAAGATCAGTCTCCATCATGAGCACACACTTTGTAAGGATAAAAACAGGTGCACGGGTACACAAACATGCACTCTCTCGTCATTCATGTCCCCCTGAAATCCTGTTAAGCTCCTATCTGATCTCTCAGGAGCTGAATCCACATCGACCTGATCACTAGTGTACTACAGAGTCTTAATCAGGGTGACGGCAGCAGTGCTGAAAAGGATGAATACTGGCAACATTACTTTCTTTAAAATGTTAACACTAGTCTCAGATTTTGGGCTCATGCATCAAATCAACCAAAGAAGAATATACAACGTACTTTTTTAAAATTTAGATACAAAAATTAGGGAAATTCTGTTTATTCACACTAATTATTTGTAATTTAAAATGCTTCCTAAGCAGAATTTATTCATTAAGCTCCCTAAGCTTTCAACCTTCACTATGTACTTCACAACAAACCATGTTTTGGTCAATAACTGCCCACTTATTTTTAGCTGTGTCTTGTTCCCTTCCTATCTTGTGGCCATCAGGCAGCTGATATTGACAAAAGTCCAACTGTGAACTTGACTTTAAGGGCGAAAACATGTTATGCTCAATTGCTGCTTTGTACGGGAGCATTTTCTGCTTTTGTTCTCAAATCTCAAAATTATTTCTTGTGTTGTTTTCTGCATGTTTTCATTCCATCGTTCATTTCTTCATCAATCATTGAATTACTCTTAAATCAATCATTTAGTTTTTATGCCTCCACGCTGGCGACAGCCGTGGCCCGAGGCATTATGTTTTTCGAGTTGTCCGTCCATTCGTCCATCCAACCCATTCTGTCGAATGCAGTATCTCAGGAACGCCTTGAGGGAATTTCTTCAAATTTGGCACAAACGTCCACATGGACTCAAGGATGACCTGATCAGATTTTGGTGGTCAAAGGTCGCTGTGACCTCACAAAACACGTTTTTGGCCATAACTCAAAAATTCATGTGCTAAGTATGACAATTTCACACACGTCTAATAGGATAAAATGATGCCATTTTGGACAGAAATGGATGTAAATGCATATAACCGTGAGGAGGCAAATCTAGTCTAAACCTACTCTAGACAGGGTTTTCTGTAAGAATTACAGCCTGAATCTCTATTTGTTCTACATGTGTGTGTTGGGTTTTGGCACTTGTCTTCTCACATCGAGTGATGAATCAACAAAAACGAACAAACTGCCTTCGAAACAGCAAAGGGAGGATGCTTCCTCCAGCGGAAGATGGGCTTACCAAAGTTAGTCTCTAACGTCCCTTCAATGTCATTGGGTATTTGGATTATCAAACATAAGCATGCTATGTGGAGTTTATATAAATAACATTCCATAATTCCTATGAATTCAACATCATGGTTTCAAACTGTTTCATTTAGATTTAGTTTGATGTCCCTTTTTTTAAAGTGTCCTTGTGAAGCATTGGTCAAAGTGTGTTTTCTTACCCATGTATGGCTTGGTCCCAGCAATGGATGTCGCTTTTAGGTCTTCTTTTACAATGGCTGCGATGTTGAAGTCTGTCAGATGGACGTGACCTGTAGAACAGAGGGATTCGATTACCTCAAAGGGACACGCTATAAATCCTAAAGTATCACAGAGCTCTGCTTACACCATCAGTACAACCTGTGTTTCCCCCTTTTTGGAATTAAATTCAACCACAGTTTACACATAGCAGGTATCCCACTTTGTATGCTGCTTATGTGAGTGTTAGATATGCAAAAATGAGGATCAAAGGAATATGAATACATAACATAATCCATTGCGATAATGCCTTTTTCCTTTCTGCATACTTACGATCATAACGTTCTTACATTGATGTCATTAAAAGGCATCGAATGCAAATTAATTGCGGCATCATTGATGGAATAAAACGTGTGTGATTTATATTATGACTGAGCTGAATGAGTGTCCAGAGTGTTTAAGCAAAGTCAAACCATTGACCTGTGTCTCCCCATGCTGCTATATGGACCACAGTCTTTGACATGCACACTGAGCACACGCTAATGAGCCGGATGTATGCATGTGTGTGTGTTATACTGAGAGAGTCAGAGCTGGAGAGTTTTTTTGCCGCAGAGTGATTGTTCGGATGAATGGATGTCCCCAATAACCCCACAAACACATACAGTACGTCCACTCTTATAATGGGAAATGTTTGTGAATATAAAGCAGACACAAGCTGGCCAGCGAAAGTGTTTATTTACACAAAGATGCTGAGCTTTAAAGATAAGAGAAACTCCTCTTTTTCTCCCTCTCTTTCCCTCCTCCCTCAGCATTTTTCATCACTCTCCATTATTACACCTTTTCTTTCTGTATACCTTTTTATTCCACCTCTCTTCTCTTTTTTGCCTCCTATCTCTTCTTCATTATTCAGGCTTTCATTTCCTTTTTTCCTTTTCTGTTACTTTATGCTCTTCCTTCTTTCCCCCTGTGTGCTTTACGGTTTGAAATACGCTCACGTACTGTATTCAAAGCTGCGTTAAGGGGAGATTGAAAGGATAGAAAAGGACCATTGTTAATGCAGTCTGATGACTGTGACAAAAGGTGTAGCAGGAATGAAACTTTAAGTGGAGCTTGAGTAAGAGTAGAGCTTCTTTCATGTTTTCATATTTAATGATGTCTCCTGTCTCTGTCACGTACTTATCTTCCCTTTTTTCTCCCCCTGCTCTGTCTTCATCTCTCTTTAGCTTCGCAGAAGACAGATTTAGGACAGGAGTTTTACACAGTAGCCCGCGGGACAAAAACGGATAACCATCATCTAAATGTTGGGCTGCTGGGCCTCAAGTATCTAGTAGCAAAATAATATGCTGAACATTGTAACCAAAGCGTCATTCTGAGATCAGTTCAAACCTCTTTGTTCCAGTTGGGTGCAAGGAGCCATACAGCCTCTGGTGGACAACAGCAGAGGCTCATGGGTTTGCTCTTGTATGATTCATTGTTATTTTTTCATTATTAACGATAACAGTTGAGTGTAATCTGTAGTCTAGTTAGTAAGGCTGCTGATTATGACAAAAATCCTAATCATGATTATTTTGGTCAGTATTGAGATCACAATTATTTAACACGATTACTCATTGACTTTGGAAACATGATGTATTTAGAAAGAAAGTTCTTTAGAAAATAAGATGTAGAAAATTTGAAAGAGGACCTATTATGCTTTTGTGCTTTTACCCTTTTCTTTAGTGTGTTATATAGTTTTTTTGTGCATGTAAAAGGTCTGCAGTTACAAAGCCCAAAGTCCACGCTAGGTTAAAATTTTCCATCCGGCCATTGTCTGCCTAACAAGCGGTAGAGCATCGTAAAACACACTTGATTCAGACTCCACAGAAACTAAATAAAACTCACAAGAACTGTCTTGGTTTGTCTTTCCAACAATCACCAACTCTGGTTTGGTTGAAATAAACCCTTATTTTCTTCGGAGCCAGACCATTAAATTAGCTAAATGAAATGACAAACATCACCCAAAACATTCACCCAAAACAAACAACCGGCGATTTACTCACCGATAGTCAATATATTTGTTTAATCACCCAACCCTAGTACGCCAAAGAGAGTTACTCTCCACCACAGAAACACTGCTCCTGAACTACCTGAAACACCTCGCTTGCAGTCCTGCCTTTTCTTCCGTAACGTGGTGATGTCACCAAGTAACAAATTTGCATAATAACTGGTAGAGGGGAGCTGGAGGAGAGTCCAAAGAATTTAGTTTGGTTGACCAATCACAACAGAGTGGGCCAGCTGAAGGAGCTGCTCTTTGGTCCAGTTACAGAAGGTGTAAGGAGCCATACAGCCTCTGGTGGCCAATAGCAGAGGCTTTTAGACTCATTGGTTTGCTCTTGTATAATTAATTGTTAATTTTTACAGTGTTAATGATT
The DNA here is from genome assembly GCF_043250625.1 of Sebastes fasciatus. Classification (NCBI taxonomy): domain Eukaryota; kingdom Metazoa; phylum Chordata; class Actinopteri; order Perciformes; family Sebastidae; genus Sebastes; species Sebastes fasciatus. The sequence continues at coordinate 10,869,809 of NC_133810.1, forward strand.
GAAGTTGAGTGTAATCTGGAGCCTAGTTAGTTAGTAGTGATAGGGCACAGTACATTGCTTTTGGGTAACAGAACTTTGTCACCACAGTGACGCGTAATAGACGGTGGTTCCTGACTGGAGGGCTCCATAGTCAGTGAATCCAAAGTGGATCCCAGAGAGAGAGAAATGGAGCTTATTTATGGCAGAGTGCTTTTATTTTAAAGTACCAATTTCCGCTGTAGATAGACTAACAAGGGTCTGCCTCTAGGGTCATAGAGGAAGCTAATCGGCCTTATTGACGTCATATATACTGTATATATATATCTATATAGATATATAGATATATAGATATATGTATATCTATATAGATATACATATCTATATATATATAAAAAATAGTGAAAATATTTTTTTCATTATCAGCAAAGTAAATCTTTTCATGCCTTGTTCCTGTTTATCTTTTTAGCATGTTATGCTGGGAAAATATGTGTTTTAGAGGCCTGGATATGACTGAATTAACTGCTGTTGCAGTATTATTAATGTCATAGTTTTTAAGCCTTTAACAGTTCTTTGTTTCATTTTTTCCCTTTGGGTTTTAAGCTGCTCTTGTTTTATTTGTGAGTAGGCCACTTCATTCGCTCTGGTCATGCACTAAATGGAAGAGATTACACGTCAGATTTAAATTAGTTAAAAATAATACATGTAGGTCAGAGTGATACTATTCCCTTAAATTCAAATAAAATCCCTTGCTCATGTCAGTCCATGAGATTAACCCCTGTTTGTCTCCAGTCAAACTGTTCCCTGCTTGTTCGTGTTGAAATGTGTGGTGGCTGAACTATGGTGGTTTAGTTATCTAATGTGATTTACTGGGATTACCTCCACAACTGTCGGGGTTTGATCCTTAGGTTATGTCACGCTGCTGCATGTCTCTGCTATTTTTTATTTCTCTGTGCAGAAGTTTGACTAGTAAACACCATATTAGCTTGCAGGCATGTATTGTTCTTCTGAATTTCCAAAATGAATTTACTGATTTTGTTCCTAAAAACTCTACCTGATATTTCTTATCAAGAAAGATCATATACTGTACTTTTCCAAAGAGTCCCATGGGTGGTTTTGATGTGGCAAACATATGCACCAGCACTTCTTTGTATTTGTTTGGGGCGAGGAGGAGAGAGCCTTCACAATATCGCTTCAATGTAGCGCCTGCTTTTTGAAGCACGTGTACGTGCTCGCAGTTGATAACCTAGACAACGGCCCTCTTGGAGCATCCCAAAGGCTATGCCATTAAATGAAGCAGCATCGCACGCGCGTAAGTAAATTGTTTTCCTCTCTATGAAGCAGCTCCCAGAGGAAACACAAGAGGAAACGGGTCAATTCCAGCTCGCAAAATTGACGTTGGTGTGCAGAAGCAAACAGCCTGCTGCCCCCCATTGTTTTAGACTTAAGTGGAGAGGTAAACTACAGGTCTGCACAGGAAAACAGAGTGTGGGTTGAATGCAATGAGGAGGAGAGAAGTGCTTGTTGAGTTTGAAAGGACACGCACGCACACATACAGTACGGAGAGAGAGGGAGAGAGAAATCAGGATGAGGCTGACAAAGCCGCCTTTCTCTTTCTTTCTTCCCTCTTTATCGCTCTTCTTCGCATATCTCCTGCTCTCTTTGTCTACTCTGTTTTTCTTCCTTTGACAAATCTTTCTGTCCGGAAATGTTTGCTCATCACTTTCCTCTTTCTTGTTGTATCCTTGTGGCTCGCCCTGTTTGACTCCCTCTGTCCTCCATCTCTCTCTCTCTCTCTCTCTCTCTGTCTTTCTTTGTCTGCTTCCAGTTTGTCGCAACAGCAGGGCTGCCATCCCACTTATCCTTGAGCAGCTGCCCAGTGCCCTCCACGATCTCAGGACTTTTGTGTGCCTTTGTATGTGTGTGTGTGTACACTATGTGGCCAAAAGTTTCTGGACGTTTTTAGTCTTGGGCTGTTTTTCATTGTCTAAACCCGCTTAGTTAGGGAAATGTGAATGCTACACTATAGTTGGTTAATTATTCATGGATTTAAAAACTCACAATATTGCATATGCATTACAGTTTCATCAGCTCATAAATAAAATTACTACACGACATGATCATCTTCCAACATTTTCAGGAAAGTGTGCAACATAACCGGGGACTCTTTTGTCTGCGCCTGTAAATATAGATTCGAGATCATTTCCGTTATGCTCAAATTATCCTCAAATCTCTTGAGTCTGAGGACGAATGTCTTTCATTCTATATGCCAGAAGGGCACAGGCGTTGTTCAGGTGGTGTAGCACATCCTCCTAGTTCAGTGCGCGACCTGTGTAATGCAAACTTGTGAAGTTAATTCTGTCATATACTGTACTATACTGTTCTAATCTCTCATCTCCATCACTGGAACACGATGTGAGGTCATGACCAGCGGGTAACCTCCGGGTCTGAGAAGTGAAGCCAATGCAGAAGTGCCTTAAATTCTTTCTAGTAGCCAGCAGGGGGCGACTCCTCTGGCTCCAACAAGAAGTCAGGTTGCAGGTTGTAAACTCATGTTTACAATGTTTACTGAGGTAATAAATCAAGTGAGGAGTAGGGTTATTTTCTCATAGACTTCTATACAATCAGACTTCTTTTTTGCAACCAGAGGAGTCGCCCCCTGCTGGCCGAGAACTTGGCCCATTCAAGAGTTAGATGATGCCTACCAGCACCTTTAAAGCTCATTAATTCACTTGTTATATCTCGTGCAAAAACGGAGCACATTGTGTTTTTTTGTGGGGGGTTACATGCCGGACTATTTCTTGACCAGTCGTAGTAACTTGCTGGAGTCGTTTTGTCTCTGTGAGGTTGCCAGGCAACCAGCGTAGACTCCTTTAATTAACAGATCAAGTGCGTGTGGAGGTCCTCACTCCGAGCAGAGCCATATAGAGAGTTTCAACGTGGCTGTTAATACATACTTTTGGCCATAGTTTACATGTGCATACTGTACCATCTGATGTCTAGGATGTTTATGTATTTCTCGGGGATGGATCATAACATGAAGTACTTTAATATTCCTCTTGATTAATATATTGATGAAGGAATTTACAGTCTCGCTTTATGCCGCCTTGATTTACAATTGTACCCCTCCCTCTGACATGTACACACACACTGCTCTCTCTGTCTTTGTTGTCATTGTATGTGTGTGTGTGTGCATGCATGTATGTCTATTTATGTGAAACTGACACTAAAGTTTATGATGAGACTTAATCAATCATTCAGAGAAGGCAGAGAAGCAGGCATCATTAATATCACCCTGTCCTCCACTCTCCTATGACATCACTCCGTCTTATTTCATCCCATATTTCAGAGATAAAAGAACACCATGTAAATGTCACAGTGCTTCAGCCAACGCAGACTGACAAGGTGTGGACAGGAAATATAAATGCACGTGTGCACTCCTTCTCTATGTTGTATTTGTTAAAACAAGGTACGAGTTTCCTTGTTCATGCTGCAAGGTCAATCTAGGCAACGACTGTGAAACCTGCCTCTGAATATCACAACTCCTTTTGATCTGTGCAGAAATGATCCCAGAGGTTGGAGGTTTGTTAAAAACCTTAGTCAGAAGCTGTTAAGTCTTGAATTTAGGACGGCAAGTCAAGTCAGGTCACCGTGTGAGTTAGTCATATGTTATGAGAGAAAACTTGAAAATCAAATCTTATTGTGCTTGACTTTGAATTCCAACCCCTCACCTCCGTACGAGTTAATGGAAAATATAATTAGAGAAAAGATCTTACCGTGTTCATCCAGTAGTATGTTGTCAGGTTTGATGTCTCTGGAAAGGAAAACACAAACAGTACAGTGGGATTAGTATGTGTTTTTATGTTGTGAGTAAAGTCAGGATCGTATTGACTTTCCATGAAATTTCTGTGCAAATATTTAAAATTCTAATTCACAGTATTGTTTGCACAGCTTTGTTTAGGTGGGCCTTTCTTTTAGGCGGCTAAAATACGTTTTTGCTGACGGCCCTGCTCACAGCAGTACATCGCTTTGCTTCCATGCAGTAACTCCTGTCTGTTTCTCCAAACTGGGGGCGTGCTGACCGTCACCTATACTGTAGGTAATACACTGACTAGAGATAAGTACCTCATAAAACCCTACTTCAAAACACCGAAACTATCCCTTTAATACCTTAAACTCCTAAGCATCAAGGTTAAAACTTGGTAATCTAATGCCAAGAATCCCAGTGTAATCTTTTATACACATTCTCATGGCTCAAAACAGATTATAAACTATTTAGTATGAGGCTACATCGCAATCCTGTGTCTGTGGGTATAAAATCATAACATTGGTTATTTATTGAACAGCCAGCTTACACAATGAGTTTGACATCGGAGAGCAGACTTTGCAGCCTCATTAGTTAAAGTAGGAGATAGGAGATGCAAAGTTTTTGTTAACTTAACTTTGGTATGACTTCATCACAGTGGAGGCAGATCACAAAACACTTTTTATTTAATACTTTGAATGCACTAAGCAAGCTGCTTTCTTTTTGGTATGATAACTTATAGGGACCCAATTAGACCAGTATGACAAAATGTATCGTACAGTGTCAGACTGAGACGACACCATAGTCATCCCAGTCTCATCAAATCATCACACATTTGGTCCTGTGAGCTACATTATTAAAAATGTGCGTTAAAGTAGTAATATACAAGACCCTTGATTTTGGTTTTGTTATTACATCTTTAGTGATATTAATCACAGTGTTTCAGCAGCGCACTTCCCACAGTCCACCTGTAAATCAAACCGTGTGGGTGGTACTCTGATGTCTTATTTACTGCTGATGACGCGTGAGTTTCTGTAGGTGGCACTCTCCTCTTTGTCTCTCCTGCCAGGGAGGTCACATTGCTCATATCGGTTACCCAGTTCTTCTTGTGCTTATTCTAAATAAACCACTTTTTTTTCTCCTGCTGAGGTCTTAAAACGCTTCCTGTGTGTCAGAGGAATGCCCGAAACTACGCGCACAGATCAACAAATGTAAAAGCTTCCCGGAGGTGAATATAAGAGTAGGCTGACTCACTGTTGAGTCATTTCACTTCAGTAAATGACTAAAATGGACAAATACTATCCCAGATCAAAGCTTTAAAATGTCATTCTGTAGCACCACTGTGTACCAGGTGTGTGACGAAAACAAATGGAGATACGTTTGGACAGCAGGTGAAGCTGTGGGAGAAGCTGAGACACCTGAGAAGAGGGAACAGGTGTAGAACAGGTGTAGGTGTAGGCTCTTACTAAAGTCACGGCTCCTGCTTGTTTCTCCTCATCCTCTGTTTTTTTCTGTTCAACAACAACAACTGTTCTCAAGCCAAAGTTTGCTTCTCTGCACCTATCTTTTTTCTTTTTTTGCTTTGCCACCACATTAATCAGTGTAAGTTAATCAGTTGCAATCGTGGCAGGCTTCAATGTGCAGCAAGAGGTGTGGTGCCATCCGCAATGCACTGACTGGTTACATGTAGTCCTCAGGATGCAAAAAACACTTTGAAATCCGATTTGAGCGTCCGGACTGATCTACGCATCTGTAGAAATCCGATTTGGAATCGAATTTCAAACCACCTTTAGATCTGATTTGCAAAAGTCACATTTCATGTTTTTCTTCCTGTCCAGACTTTCTAAAATCAATATGGATATGCAACAGATTTGGGCTGGCAGTGTGACCAAGGCCTTATTATATTTGTACCTTCTTGGGTACAGTGAATATAGGCCATATTTTCCTATTTTATACTTTCATAGAAATTCCATTAATTTACTTTTCTAGATTACAGTTTCTTTACAATCACTCACCAAATCAACGTCTTTTTAAAGTCAGGAGAATGAACCATTAGTCAGCTCAGATTTTGTATTTCTGTATATTTCCTTTTTACGTTCAGTGACTAATGTCTTTTTTGTTGTTTCGATGACGCACGTTTGTTGAAAAATGCTCTCCTATTCTGAATCACCCTCTCTTCTTGTGAAAGTAATGCACTAGGGACAGTCCATTAAATACTCTGCTTTGCTCCGGAACAATAGAAAGTGAATGAATAGAGAGAACACATTTTAGCAACAGATGTCAGAGCAACACAGACTGTGGATTCCCAAATTGTTACTCAGTGTCATAAAGGCGTCACTAATAATACCAAGGTCCCTGATGACAATCAGCCACTTCAAAGTGGAATATAAGAGTTCAATGCCTGATGACATCCCTCCTGGACATTTATTTTAATTCAAAGCAAAATTATTCTCTTCTTTCTTCTCGTTTTCCCTGATCTTTATCTGTCCTTGACACTTTCTCTGTCTTTTGTAACACTGTCTGTGCCACTCAGACTAATAACAAATGTGCTTACATACATTTAGCATTTCACCTTTTTGGTCCCCACCACTGCCCATTTACACAGAGACACACAGATTATCACACACACAGAGAGGCGCGCATATCCAGTGTCCGATTCTGATAAGTACCATCCTCTCCTAAGACATATGAGAGTTTTTTTTTAATCTGAACAGTGTGTTTCTTGAGGCATGTGTGTAGCTGCAGACTAAAAGAGTGGAAGGGCACAATGTGTTCTCGGCTTGTCTCTGGGAGGGACGTATCCCCACCGCTCTATAGATGCTTTGAACTGGAGAGACGATATTCAATATTCAGTGCCCTTCTCAAATGTTCTACTTGTGCGTGATGGTCAAATGCAGCACTCACTTTGAGAATTACCACACCCTGAAAATGGACGTCACCATTACACAATGAAGACATTCGAGAAGTTGTAAGTTAGGGCTGTCAAAGTTAACGCGATAATAACACATTAACGCAAATTTGTTTTAACACCACTATTCTCAACGCCGCTATTCTCAAGTTTGTGTTTTTAATATGACTTGATTTTTAGGCTGGCAGGGGATTTCAGTAAGTTTGTTGGAACAAAACAATGCAGATTTTAAGGGAACGAAATGGGGCAATAGTAGCAGCTGTAGGGACATTCAAGAGGATATTCATGTGTTCTGTTGAATCACAACAGGATGGAGACTGCAGCATCATCTTTGTGGCCAACTCATTGTGCATCCTCAGTGTTAGACAGCGAGTGTCTCCTCTAATTGAGTCCACTGCCCTGTAGGAGCCCAGCAGTATTTAGCATTTCAAAGGCCACGCTGACCTGTGTGCCTGTGTGGGTGTGTGCATTTGTGTGTCTCTTCGGCACACTCTTGGAGACAACATGTAGCACGGAACTCGGCTCTGGAGTGCTTTGGCGGATCGAGTGGCGCGGGCCCAGGTGGGGGGTGAGAAAGGTCGACCATGTAACCCTTAATTAGCTGACATTTGCCTCAAAGGCTGGCACTAGGGGAGAAAGGAGGGGGCATGTGTTGCTGCTCTAAAAAAGCAGAACAAGTTAGCCTCGTTTTCTGGCTAAAGGCCATTGGCTGTCATTGTGAAGCCACAGGACAAGGAGTGGGCTGAGACAACTGGCTCAAGAGATAAAGCAAAGCAGCAAGGCTCATCAGGAGGTGGCGCGTGGTAAAAGCCAAACTGCTGATGATGGCCATGACTGACCTGTTCTTCTGTCAGTGGACACATTAAAGAGCAACTTAACACCCTGTTTTAACTTGAAAACGCTCCAAAACTGCAGTAGTCATGGAGCCGCAACACTATAGCTAGCATTAACAAGGCTGCAACAGATGCAGCTGAAGCAATGGAAAATGACAGGAAAGCAGATGTGTCTGAGTGCAAGTTTGCCTCAAACGTGCTGTATAGTGTAGTATATGAATTACAGTGCATTACTTATATAGGTATACCTACAAATGGTTTATGATACCAGCCTGATCAAGGCAAGTTGCGCGAGCCTCCTACAGCTTTCTAAATAACCATGGTTTTCACATGAATCAGTTTGCTTTTCTCTGAGTCTGACTGAAAGTAAACACAGAAAGAAGCTGCCGGAAACAGCCATTATAGCTAACTGCATAGGGATGTTACAAGATGCAAAATAACGAGTTGTATTTAAAACAAAACAGAGCAAATGAAAAGACTAGTCTCAGACACACTCAACGCGCTCAGCCTCAGCTTTGCACTAAAACAGTCAATGTTTTATAAACCTCAGAGACTCGCGAAGCCTATTCTAACAGACACAATCAATATTCAGTTTCTCCGTTGCATTCAGTTTAACGAGCCCTGAATTAAATTCTATTTTCCTTTTCATAGAGGCTGACATAAAAGAATTACCCAGCAATTACCAACTAAAGTCTTTCTATCAAACATAAAGTCATAATGAAAAGTAGGTCAGATGGCTCTCTAATGATGATGTCTAGGGAAAGAGCAGTGCTAATATTCACGGGATATTTTCTTTTTTTTCATTGACTCAGCGAGAGACTTTAGTGTGTACCCTGTCGAGCTATGATTTGATTATAGTTATTAAAAAACATTAGAAACCTTCAACAACGTTCTTCAGAAGTCGTCTTGGTGGGGTACTCCATTGATGCATTTTCCCATTGATCATCATCATCATATCATTTAATTTTTTATTCCCATGCAGTGTGTTTTGGATGTAGTAACTTGTAGGTTTTTTCTACTATGTTACTGATTTGAATGACGTTGTTTATAGTAAATATAAGACTTGAGAAAGCACTTTTAAGTTGCACATTTCAGCTGGCAGTCTTGTCCTGTGTTTACTTTCCTGGATAACGGAATAATATGCAGCATCTATTAGTGCTGAGAAAAACAGATGGGTCTCACCAGTGCTGTGTGAAGACAGGGCTGCTAGGTGACACCTCAACCATCTGCAAGCGTTTACCACTTTGAACGGGACGCTTTCAGAGGTGACACAACAAAAAAAAGGTGTACGAGATGAAAGAGTCACACTCCTTGTATCAGATGAAATGGGGATGGAAATGTGGGGAAATACTATCCTGCACCGTGTACTGACAATCACCAAACTATGAGGCAGCAATTTGTAATCATCAGTCGTTCTTAGTCACTGCAGTCGTACAGGAAATTGTAGCACTTTTATGTTTTTTTTTGTCATCTCAGAGTAAAAAGATTATGATAATGGAAAAGTGCTTTACATATGAAATAAAAGAGAAACAGAAAGACAGGGAAGGAGATATAAAGTATAAATATATGAAGATGAACTGAAAGGTAACGTTTGAGGCCAGACTGAGAGGGAGGAGGCGGACTGAGTAAGTAAGTCAGACAGCTATACATTTATTGAGCGAGAGAGATAAAGAGCACATTGGAAGACAAAGTGACAATTTGAGAGAAAAATGAATGTATAGTGCGGTTCTGTACGGTTATATTGAGCAAATGAAGTGGAGAGCCAATGAGACGACTTGGACTAGAGAGAGAAAGAGGGGAGGACATATAGAGAGAGCTAAGGGTGAATTAAGAGAGAGGCAGAGTATAAAGTAAGTGAGCAGTAGAAAATAAGAACAATTTGGGGCTCTACTGAGTCAGGAGTGAGACGAAAAGGCCAGGAGAGCTCGGTGCAAGCTGATCCCCTCGGCTTTTCTCTCGGTTGACTGACCCTACAAGCTATTAGCAGGATCTAATGGCCTCATTACAGCCTTCTATCAGAGGTAGAGGGGTAACTGAAGCCTGTACCTGGTCATATGATACTGCACTGATACTGGAGCGGGCCAACACACCTGACAACGGAGGCTTATACACACACACACACACACACACACACACACACACACACACACACACACACACACACACACACACACACACACCGGTCATGCCACACACTCAGATCATTCATAAGAACACACACACACACCTGTAAAGTAAGTCAATTCTCAAATGTTGTCTAAACAAGCAGCCACACAAGAACGTTTTATTTAAATCAGTAACGATCTGATCAAAAACTATTCAAACAAGATTACAGATCTTTTTGAGATCTGCAGATTATTTCCTCTATTGATCAAATAATTGTTTAGTCTATAGTAGTGGCAAAAAACACAGAGGGAATACAGCCCTAACCTTTGAGTGACCTAATGTTCTAGCACATTACCACAGTGTACTTATTATGCAGGCATGCGTGGCGGTGTTGGAGCATATCAGCAAGGACAGTCCTCTTATGTATCAACAGTGCAGCTGCAGACGGTCTGATGAGAGATGATGAGTTACTGTCGCTAACGTCAGAGCGGCCACACCACGTCTTGTATAAATGACTGAGTGAAGGAGAAACGCGCTAGAAGTCTGATACTGCGTTGAAGGCTGTGATTGCCCGCTTTACAAGTGTGATATTAAAGGCTCAGAAAGACACTCTCTTGAATTGTGAGCCTTTATTATAGAAATTTCCACCACATCTATAAACTCTTTTAGTGCCGACGTCATGATTACGCCACGCGCTGTGTCTCAATTTGCATGCATCTGTACTTACACTTGCTATTCTGAGTGCATAAGTATGGCATGTGGAACGCTGGACACTTAACGTACAGCGGAAGGGGAGGGGCCATCAACCTATTTCCAACTTGTGAAAATGGTGAGGAAGCCTCAGTAATTGCGATTGAAACGGTGAACACCAAACTACACCAATTTAAGCTATACATGTGTATTTTTTAACTACCAATACTGTAGTCAGATAAAAGCCATTAATGGGTCTAACGAACGCCAGACTTTCCTTCAGGAGACCGGTGTTCGTGTCCCGGGTGAAACAGAGTAATTTCTTGCGTTTTCGTTTTGTTTTGAAGTAATTTTTATTTTTATTTGACTAAGCCTAACCCTGTTGTCTTGTTGCCTAAACCTAACCAAGTAGTGCGGTTGCAATTTGGTTTTGTTTTGTTTCAATGTCGTAGTCATTTTAAGCCAAACCATGATGTTTTTTAACTAAAACTAAAAAGTAGTTTTGTTGCGTTTTCGTTGTTTTGTTTCCATTTACAACGTTAATCACGTCTTTAAAACTGTGAGAACTCTGAGAAAATACATTTCCCTCAAAATGTATTTTGGTTATGCAGTTTGGTTGTATGGGAAAACGTGATTTTGTGGGAGACAGGGTTGCCCGGAGAGTGAGTGACTGTGCATATTCAACTTGTATTTTCTTCAGCCATAGTTAAAAAAAAAAGGCAACAAAACTTGCTAGCCAGGGTCTATAAAATGTAAATAAGAACAAATAGTGTTTCCTCACAATTTTTCGTCTGACCAACCGTCAAAACCACGAAAAAGATTCAGTTTGCTAACAAAGACTAAACTAACTAAACTTCAGCTCTACTTATTGTTGTTTATGCGCTGTGCTTCAGACACGTTTCAATCTGTACAAGTACTGAGGTTCGATACCCAGCTATTACATTAGGTCTGGCATTTTTCTGTTTTCTGGCTTTGGGCAAAATAGCCATATCAAAATCTTTAATTTAGTGGATTTCCACTTTAATTCCATTTTTTTTAAATCTATAGCTGCCACAGTGAAGTTGGTGTTACTGGTTTTGATGGGCATAGATTGCAGGCGGTTTAATCAGAGGCTCTTTCATTGCTCTGCTACTTTAGCAGCTCTCTTCTCCTCTCCAGAATAAAAGCAGAGAGCTGTTTGAGAGTGTGCCTCTCCCTCTCTGTCACAAAGGAGAGTGGTGGAGCTCTGGAAGCCCCAGAAAGCCCACAGCTCGACTACATCACACGCTCAAATACAAGCAATACACACATAAACACACATAGAAACATGCGCAATGCTCACAGATACACACAGTGTCAGAATCCCTCAGTTCTAAGTGCCCACGCCCACCAGCCATTGAAGAGCGAGTCAGACAGCCGCTGCCTTCGAACGTGAATTGAAAGCCCAACTAGACCCACGGAGGCTAAGAGCTCCAACCCAGCAAACTGCTGCGTCTCTCGCTCACCCTTTCTTCTCGCTGTTAAAGAAAAGCAGCTCTGACAAGTGTGAGAACGGCACAGGTGTTCACGTGTGTGTGTGTGTGTGTCTGTCGCCGTGTTTACGCACACGGGTGAACATTGCATGTGTGTGTTTGTGTGTGACAGTAGCAACTCTGGAGCTGGGAGATGTTCATTCCTTATTCATTAACAGATACCGAGTGCGTCTGGTTGACAAAAGTCGGGCTCGACAAGTCCCCAGTCTAATTTGGAGCTGATTTTTTTGGAGACGGAGACACTGAAAGCAGCCAGTCGGCACTAAAAAGCCGAGGCCAAAACTCACATCACAATTACCAGTGATGAATAATTCACCGTGTCAGAAACATTCAGGGAGTGTTACAAAAAATGTCATCTCTCTCCGCCCCTCTTTGACTCTGTATCTCTGCCTGTAGCTCCTCCCGTCTGTCTGCCTTTTCCGACTACTTCTCTTTCCTTCTTTCTCCCGCAGGCAGACACGTGAGTTAGATACACAAGCAGGCAATTAGTGATATTCTTTGGAGCAGACTAGCTAGTAAACATTATCATGTTCGGAGCGCAAACCTCCTCCCCATCGGCTAATCTGCTGTTGTGAGCCGGGTTGAGCTGAGGGAGATTTTTCGACAACGATAATGCTCAATTCACCGTTTCCGTGGTGGGAATCAGAGTGCTGGCACCAGCTGGCACCTTAATCTGCATTTATGAAATATGAGTGTATAATTTCTCCCTGCGCTCCCATACCCTCCCTCTTGGTTCTTCTTTTTCTTCTTCTGCTGGGAAATAAAACATTAAAACCACTCCATGAATAAAGAATACTTCACTTGAAGACAATGACAAATGCTCGCCATTTCGAGCAGCTGATGGAGAGTAATGGCTTAGTCTGCCTCCATGCAATCTCCATTTTTTAAGAGCCATCCATGAGAAGACCCACTGAGACTGTTTTTTTCCTCTTTCTTTCACCTTCAATTAAGCAGATAGGTGAATTAAGAGCATATTCCCTTTTGGCAGCTTGGCAAAAGGCCTCTAGAGGAGAAGGGGATGATGGAGCAAATAAATTATTTGAAGCAGAGCTGTGCTTTGCCACTCCCTCGGAGAAAAAGAAAGATCCGGCAGAAAAACCGAGACTAAGACATGAGCACGAGGGAGGGAAGAGTGTGGAAAAGAAATAGAAAATAGCTCAAGAGGGGAAAAAAGGGGGAGTGATAATAAGAGAGATTATGATGGAAAAGCACTGTATACTGTGTGTGTGCGAGAGAGAGAGGCAGGGAGAAGAGATACTAGCTTGTAAAAGAGAATTGTCCTTGGATGAAATAGGCTCGCTGTTGCAACAGCTGGGTCTCAGTACGCTTCAGGAAACTGAATAAATAGATTGGACGATTTCCATGGAAAGACTAAAACCAACAATGTGTTAGTTCGTCCCTCAATGCTTTCCAACTTTCAGTGGCACTCAGCACACTTTGCAGTAGCAACCAAGTGTAATACCAGCTTCTTGAGGAGGTATCTTGTAAAAAAAACACTTGGTTTTAATCAATTAGTCCATTTTCAACAGGTTGTTTGAATACCGTTTTAAAGACTGTTCGACCTTCATGTACTTCTACCGTACTACTACATCAGTGCGTGTATTGTACATGTTTCACTTTGAGATTCACAAAATGAACTTCCATCTTAACCGTAAACCGAGCAATTACTGTAGTCTCTTAACTACTTTAACGGGCGGTGTGTTTCCTAAATGAAACAGTGAGCATTATTGACTTGTTGAGAGCGTCTGCCGGCTGACAACATGCAAGTCTTTCCATTATTAGGAAATGCAGCAGGCAACACAATGCACCTGAGGATTCAGCCTGAGATAATTGTTGTTGATGTCAAAAAGGCCTTTCCTCTTTGACACACACGCCAGTTATCTTTCCACTTGTTTGGAGAGACTCATGGGGTCTCTGAAGACGTCATCTAATTGAGACTCATTCTGTTGTCGATAATTCAAACTCCTCAGAGAGTTTAGGGTTAAAAACACTGACTAACCAACCCTGAATTAAGCTAAACCACATATATGACGCCCCTGAGGTTGATCAAATTCTGAGCATGATGTCTCCAAATACAAATACGCACTCCACAATATGTTTTCCCATCACAAAAGGACAAAAGGACCATCATTTTAAATGGTTAATAATAACATATTTATGGCTAAGTATTATAAAAGTTCCAATATTTTCCCTACTTTTTAGGCTTCGAGTGAAATCCATGTCTACCTAATGACACAGTGGAATTAAATTAACTTCCTCCTTGCACCATACCTCCTGCTCTGAGGCTCCTGTATGTCCCATGATGACGCTGCTGTCTCTTTGATTTTCCATCCAGGCTCTGTCATGATGAGCTCGAACTGCTGTTGTTAATCTCATTGCTGCTCTGTCCCCACTCCCTTGAGATTATTCGTATTTGCCACACAGTGTCATACAGTGCAAGAGCTCATTATTGAAAATAATACAGTAGATGTCTATTGTTGTCACTGCTGCTGTAACGTTATTATGGATCCCGATATAGTTACAGACGGGGACAGAACTCCCTCCAAGATCTATAACTTGAACTTGACTCGACCAAACCCTATATCTAAACAATATAAATGTTAATTTATATTCCTGAATTTAAATGTGTGTTTGTTTTGTGAAAAATAACTGTGATCCTGCCTGGAGCCCAGGTGGGATCCCAACCGGATCTCTTGGGAAGGCATATAAATAGAGAACACATTTTAGCTTTTTTACATGTCATTTGTACGCATCTTTTGCATATAATTTTTTTGCCATGCAACAAAACGACGGTAAAGGCCGCAGGTTTAGGCAACAAAACCACTTAGGTTTAGGAAAAACATCATGGTTGAGCTTAAAATAAGTACGTAAACTAAGTAAAATACGTGCGGAAACAACGTAACAGAAGTCAAAGGAAAACATGTAACAAACGTCACTAACGTAACTTAAAAAAAACCTCAACAACACTTTGTTCTCCTGGTTGAAAGTCCTGTGTTTGTTTGCAAAGCAGGATTTGGGGTTAGTGAGGTAACTTCAGGGTTAACCCTGGGTTTTCCGTCCTACGGCGGGGGAAAATCGCCATGGTAACTTATGCCGTTTCATATGCCATTTGGTGAAACCGGGCTTGACTGATTTGTTTTCTGTTGTGAATAAAGCTTAGCTGAACTAATGGACATCTAGCCATCATACTGAAACAAACAACTGCCAAGCATATTCTGCCGTAATCATAATCAAACTTTTAAATAACATAATTACCGTATCATCACTTTGCATGCGATTAATGTCATTATCATCATTACTCCGCTGATTATCATCAAAATCATCAAAGACCAACGGAAGGAGAACGTGCACATCCTGCATTTACACACATTTACACAGGTGCATACACACACACACACACACACACACACATTCTGACGGCTTTAAGTACATTCACTCGCCGCACCAAAGTCAGCACGTCCACATTTGAAGGAGGAAATTATATATTCAATTTCCAAGGAGATGAGCTGAGAGTTACTTTCAGCTCCTCTTCCTATTTGAAGCTAATGAATGCAGATTGAAAAGATGTTGATTCCGTCTAAACAAACGCCCCCAACACCTGCACATCAAGTCTGTCCTCTCCAGCACTAAAATAGAAAACATAATTTAAATATTCATACCCCTCGATAGACTCAATGAATAAGAAGATTAATAATCCATCCCATTTATTTCTCTCTCTCTCTCTCTCTCTCTCTCTCTCTCTCTCTCTCTCTCTCTCTCTCTCTCCTCCTCTCTCCTGTGGGAGTGTTAAGAGAGTGGACAAGAGCAAGTGGTCTGCTTTACGTTAAATGGGGTAATTTGTTATCCGGGGGTGTTGATAAATTAGGGTTCTCTGTTGCAGTGATGTTTCCTATTAGTCATGATCTGAGAGGGCCTCTCTTTCTATATTTACCTCTGTGCTCAGTCACCAGAGTGGAGTAGTGAGTCAAAGCAGTGGATATGGACATCACAGTGCCTCGGATATTGGAGCAAAGCACTACTCAGGTCGTAAATGCTAAAAATGTATACACTTACAGTACTGTAGAGTCATTAAGGCGCAAAGTCATTATGTTGTGCTTTGGTAGCCTGCAGTAGTCTAAGTATGTGTTTCTGTATCTAAAGCAAAGAGTATAGAAGCAAAGAGACGAAACTCGCCATTTTGGACTGAAAATGCTTATTATATATACAGTATAATATTTCATCGTTCAACACAAGCCATTTCGGTAGAATGTGAAATAGAATAGAAATTATTTTGTATACTAGTACGGCACATTTTAGGCGGACGTTTTACTGGCGTCCAGTAGTCGCTTTCAGTCCAAAATAGTGGAAGCGTAGCTTTGCTGCTGGGTCATGATGTTGCAATGGAGCAAACAATTGACTTTCACCTCTTGGCAATATACGTTCTTTGTCTAAAGTCCTCCCACAAGTGATGCTCATTTAACTAATCAGCGAATACATTTGGTAAGAAACGTAATTCCCCCCATATTTTTTTTTTTTTTATCAACATAAGCAAATGTTTATTTTGAGCATATCTAAAAAAAAAAAAAATGCTCATCAATGTATTCCATTTATTTTTTTATAGTGTACGCTCTAAATGTTCAGACAACTCAAAGCACTTGATTAAGGAAAGGCCATGGTCTTGGCTAAATATTGAAAAAGTCCACAAAACTCAAGATGAGTCAGGAAGTGTTGACTTTTTCCATTTTCAACCCAAACCATAATCATTCCCTAACCTTACCAAGTGGTTTAGTGGCCTTTACATTTTCACATAAAAGCCAGTATTCAAATAATGACAATCTCAAATAATAGCTATGTCCAGCACAAAGAAATAAAGGCTGGTCGCTAATAAAAGCCACCCCTAACTAACTTCACCGGCTAACATGATAAATTATAATGTACATTAACAGAGTCATGTTACAATCACAACGTACACAAAAAGAAGGCTGGGCGACTTTTAAGGTGCAGAAATAGTTGACTTTCATTGACAGTAGGTTAACATAGATGGAGAGAAACTTTCACGTTGGAAGACTGAAATGAATCAGTGAATGAAAACAGTATTTGTGTTGGAGAAGAGAAACACAAATCAACAGAGTGGTGAGAATATGAAATATCTGTTGTTGTACAGCTGGAATTAGTATTTGACAAAGCAAATTAGAAAATATTTGGCATGAAACAGGCTTGTCTCTATACAGTATATGAGGTACATTTGTTACATGATACAAGTAAGGAAAATAAGGACAGTTTCTTTAACTTTTTCGCTCACTCAGTATATTCACAATATTTTGGCAGCATCCTTGGCTGTAATAGGATATCCCAATCTCTTTGAGTCACTTCAACAACTTAAAATAATAATATTGGGCTGTAGCCATGTATTTCTTGGCCATGCGACTCAGTGGCTCTGCCATACCTGCATATATTTCTGCCTAAAAAGCACTCAACCCGCATTTTACAAATTAAATTTGACCTTGCCACAGCTGCAGGCACAAAAATGGTGCATTTTCATGATGGCCATAGTCTGCAGCTCAGGGTAAACTGTTGTGTCAGGTGTGACCTCTATGTCAAGACAGCTTGACCTTTCCGCACAGTTGTGGAGCAGTCATATTAGAAAATAATATCGAAGTGGACAGCCAAGGAGAAAAGAACACCGGGATAGATAATGCTCAAGCAAGGGAGAGAGACAGAAGGAGGACACATACGGTGTAGCAGGAGGAGAAATAATGGGGCAACCTGTCAAAGACCAGTATAGATAGAAGGGGCGAACCCTTCACTGCATTATTAAAGCTTATTAATCACACTACAATTAGGGCGATTAATGCAATAATAACTCGTTAATGAAAATTCATTTTCGTGCCACTAATTTCTTTAATGCGTTAACGTAACTTGCTATATTTAGGTTTTAGCGGGCTCAGCTGTTTTAAAGCTAAAGTGAAGATACTTACATCATATGAAACTACAAATCTTAAGGAATCCATTGGCACCAACCATGTCATACTATCTTGTCGTGAAGGAGGCTAAATATTGCTCCAAACTTACGCTAAGTTTTGGCGAGGAAAAACTGGCATGGCTTTTTTCAAAGGGGTCCCTTGACTTCTGACCTCAAGATATGTAATTGAAAATGGGTTCTATGGGTACCCACAAGTCTCCCCTTTACAGACATGCCCACTTTATGATAATCACATGCAGTTTGGGGGCAAGTCAGAGTCAAGTCAGCACACTGACACACTGACAGCTGTTATTGCCTGTTGGGCTGCAGTTTGCCATGTTATGATTTGAGCATATTTTTTATGCTAAATGTGGTAGTTTCTGGACAGTATTTGTCATTGTTTTGTGTTGTTAATTGATTTCCAATAATAAATATATACATACATTTGCATAAAGCAGCATATTTGCCCACTTCCATGTTGATAAGATTATTAAATACTTGACAAATCTCCCTTTAAGGTACATTTTCAACGGGTAAAAAATGTTCAAAAAAATGTGCGATTCATTTGCGATTAATCACGATTAAATATGGACAATCATGTGATTAATCACGATTAAATATTTGAATTGATTGACAGCCCAGAGGTTCATAGGGAGGAAATTAAGAGACAACATCTCACCTGTGTATGATGCGCTTCGTGCGGAGGTATCCCAGGGCCAGTGCCAGCTCACAGATGTAGAGTTTGACGGTGCTCTCTGCGAAGTGGACGTTCTGCTGGAGGTGATAGCGCAGGTCTCCTCCCAAGAGCAAGTCCACCACCATAAACATGTCCTCCTCATCCTGGAAGGAATACCTGCAGGGAGTCAGGAGTAAATTAGTGACAAGGCCAATGGGACGCCAGGTAGTGGCAAGGACATGATGGAGGGGTGAGACGACAGAGATTTGGAAAAGAGGAGGGAATGGGTAGATGCATACCAGAGGGGTTAGAAGGAAGAGAGAGACATCCAATCAGAGGGGGGGAAGAAATCAGAAATGGAAGTGAAAATAACAGTGGTGACAGAAAGACTGGGAAATAAGGAAAGACACTGTCAGCAGAGAGGAAGGTTTGAAGGGTAAATATGGAGATGTGGAAGTTGCAGGAGAAGAGAAGAGGAGGAAATAAAGGGTGCGCAGGGGTGTGTGTCACATATTTACCATCAAACAGTGTACGGGGTTCCCAACAGATAATAATAACACAAAACCCTTTTTATTTTTAGATGGGGGGAACCCATGCTGGCAGAATGTCGAACTGAGCAGAAGGTTGTTTTTTTGTTGAAGACGCAACACTTATACCCGTCAGCCAGAAAACAAGATGACAAGTGCAAATTGAACTTGTGTTAGCTTTGTGCTCCTCAGGCAAATCAACCTTTACAAGACAGTGTGTAAGACCTCGGTACAAAAGGTTCGACGAGAACAAACGGTTCGACAAATTTACCCATCAGTGTTTCAACCCCGTGATCTCTGACAAAACAGCCTCAGGAGCCTCCCAGGGTCTCTGAGGGTAGATGCTGCCCTTACTCTGTATGACGTACAATAAGCAGCAGAAAAACACTCATCACACTCTTTCACATTATGAGGGGGAGCGCCTACATGTTGGCTGAGTCATGCTTTGGGAAATGCTCATTGTCCTGTGTTCAAGGCTAGCAAGCTAAGAAACTGCTTTAATATATTGTGCACAAGCGGCTGTCGATAGTTAGGAGACAAAAGAGACGGATAACACCGTGTTCCTATTTAAACACATTTTTGACATCTTAAAAAGACAGGATGTAGACTGTGTAAACTATGAAGAACTTTCTTTTTATTCTTCTTTTTCTTCTGTTTCTTTCCTCTCCTTTTTTAATCATAATGAATATTTTTATTGTCAGTGTTTAGACCTGCTGAGATATTTTATTTTATTTTTTAAGTAAGCTTTTTGGTCCCACATTATTACCAGTAATTCATCTGACATTCTTTTTAATAATAATGATTTCACCAATGCAAATTATAAAGGAATAGTTTTTGTCAGACTGGCGAGTGTTTTGCCACTATATTATAGAAGATCATTACATATATTACATATTAATTATCATAGTATGTGGTGTAAAGATTCTGGAAACTGAACTGTCTGCTTAGCTGTCTCCAACAGGATAAGAGTGAAAGTTGCACAAAATATCACTTCCTTTATTCATGAATGAAATAACATCCAGTTTAAATAATGTTTTTTCTGCTCAATGGTATTTTTTAACATAGTTTTTAGTACTGTGCGTAGTAGTTGCTTGCATATGCCTCAGACAGTGGTAGTGCTTCTTGTGGTCATCCATCTATTCATCCATCCATCAAATACTGTCATGCACAGCAAGCCTTTATCAGCACGCGGCCCACAGCATCGCCATCTGAGACGCTGTTGCACAAATCTTTATTGATTTCTACATGCTGAGCGTCCCACTGGGGCCATGAGGTTTTTTTTCTCCCCTCTAAACGACGAGCTAATTAGTTTCTCTCTCCCACAAGAAACTAATTCATACAAACATAATATTTTTTAAAACTCGCAGCAGCCAACATTTTCCTGGCTCGCCTAAAGCTCTGTCTGCAACACACGGTCTTGCATCTGCAAGTTCAGATCTTCTATAAAATACGACACCGCCGCCCCTCTCGAGTCCTTCAACGTGTCCCTGATCTGAAATAAATGAGCTACAATTTCACTTTTGAGAGGTTGCATTCTTTTTTCACCCCAGAGTCCACTGGGGTTTCTAGTGGCAGATTATTCTCCGTAAGGGCCGACATCTTGGCTCAAACTCAGTTGCTCAATGGCCGAGGGTAGTTTTTTTGCCACGTTGGTGAACTCCCCTCCTCGGGGCCCTTCTCCAATAAACTGGAGGTGGTGCTTTTCGGCTCTGAATGGATGGATGGGGATTGATTGAGCTGACTCAAAACGGTCTGCTGAGGCTCAGATAATGCTGAGACCACTTAACATCTGATTGCCGATGGCCTCAGAGTGTGGAAAGACTATCTGTTAGATACCCGTCCTGAAGATACACACACATTTGGCAATGCCACAAAGAGGAGCACACATGCATACAGTACTGTCCTCCTTCTTTCTCATCTCAGGTTCAGTTAAAAACAAATATTATGATGTATTATCATGAAGTTAACTGGCAAAAAGCAACACGACATCTTGAATTTGAATGAGTCTCTCCATCCTAAACGCACAGATGCACAGTCAACAAACAGTTCTCCACTAATGAATATCAGATTTAAGGAAAAGAAAAGAAATGAGAAGAGGCCAGCCCTTCTTACTTAAAGTGTATAATACAGTAGAGCTGAATGGATGGGACCAGCTGCAATGCTATCAATCACTCAGACAAGCAGAAATGACTTAGCCACGCCTGCGGACACAAAGGTTCTCCAAAGTTTTTGGCAAAGTTTATATGTGTATGTGTGTGTGTGACAGCATAATGTTTTTTGTTTTTTTTTGTTCTGGGAAGAATTTAAATGGTATTCCTCTGCGTATATTTACAGTACAAAGCTACAGATCGGCTAAGTCAGAATGTGTCACATAATCTGTAGTGCTCAGATAAAGAGACATTGACTTTGTATTGCGTGAAGGTACTTCCTTGTCAATTCTGTCTGCTTACAAACAACGGAAAAATGCCTAAAGGCTCCTGTGTGGTGGGATGAACCCAGTACAAAGTTTTCACAAGCTGCCGAACCGAAAAACAGAGCCTTTAAGATGACAAAAGTGGATACAGGCAGGCAATAAGACGTGAGGCATCAATAGCAAGGATGGGAAAACTGTAGGATCCTGACGCTCAGATTGACGACATGTGCAGCAAGCATTTTGTCCAAATGTCAGTTTTAAGCAAACTATACTATTTCTGTAAGTTAAGCTAAATCATTTTGACAGTATTCAACTTGTGTTATAGTGGAATGTGGAAAAAACAAAACAGAAAACTATGTAGTATTATGTTTGAAAGTGCCTTAAGTGCCTTAAATCTTATGTTTTTAGCTTGCTACAGGCATTTTGTTAGCGTTTCAGCCCTTGGTTGCATATTGTGGCGCTGATTGTTTTCCCCTCCGGTGGCCGTGTGCTCCGTCTCTATTGTACCATACAGATAAATATAGGGGAATGCATACAAAATCCATACAAACCCAGTATTCATTCAAGTTGTGGCTACAACACACACCTTTTCGGCCATTTCTTTTTTTCAATTTTCATTTTGATTTATTTTAAATTAAGAACGTGATAAAGATAAATTGGTCAATCAGTCAATGTGAGATGGAAGAGGAAAAGTTTCGGTCTGTGAGGTGATTGATATTTTGAAGTTTTTGCCTCCTACGGTAGATAGCAAAACTCATATAAAGCCATTTATCTCTTGTTGGTCACAATGACAGACACCTATTCTAAATGTAAAATGTTAGACTCCCAGCAAAAAAGCCAGCTAGAGCCTTATAAATAAGGAGACAAAATTACTTAGAAAGTAACATATTCTAAGAAGAGGGGACTTCCATGGGGAGTCTAAAAATTTGAATCTGAAAAATATCAAAGTTCCAGTAGCTGACATTAGATGTAAGGGAGAGATTACTGAAGCAACAGAGTGGATCAATGTGTGTGTGCATGCATATTAGAGAGAGAGAGAGTGTGTGTGTTGGAAAATGATATGACACTTGAGTCTGGCACGCAGAGAGGAAGCAGAGATTCAGCAGGCGTCACATTAACATCACATTCTCCTAAATATCAAAGCAATGCTTCACTTTGATACAGGATTTGTAGTTTGGCTCTGACTGAGTTCATAGATGGTCAAAACATTCCTCCCACCGATTATCCACAGTGCTCCTGCTCTGGTTCTGTGTGCAATATAATGCTGGAATATATCTAAAGAGTTAGTTTGAAGCTTTAATTTTAGAATAGAAATAACTTTCACTGTAAAAAGCTGGTACGGCCATTAGAGAGAATATTCTGAAAATATTGTCATGGGAAAAAGTATGGATATAAGAAGAAAAAAAACCATTAAGGGCAGTAGTGTGAGCATGCAAAAATGTGTACAATATTTAAAAAAAAAAAAAAGTGAAATATTTATTACCCGAATTTGAAGCTCGACACAAGTCGGGCTGAAAACTGTAAACCGAGACGAGAAAAACAAGCTTCTCAGTGGTTTAAAGTGAGAGCAGCAGTGTGTTTTTGCTGGATGGACTCCATTTTACTCTGTCTATTAATCATTTGATTAACTCTCTTTGTGTCTCGTTCTCCCTCTCTTTACAGGTCTGTTTCTCTCCGTCACACACACACACACACACACACACACACACACACACACACACACACACACACACACGCACACACACACACACACACATAGAGTGTAAATACCTCTAACCCAGCAAAAGTAGTTAAGGTGGCAAAGAAATCCAAGAAGCTGCTGTCACAAGCATTTAGGGGACACAGACTGGACTTTAATTGCTCTTTTTCCTGGTAGACAAACTCTGGCTTCTTCAAGGAAAACTGCAGTTTATTTATTTAATTGCCATGTAATACAGCAACGTATCCCCATACAACGGTTCGTTTGATATTTTTGTTTTTTTGTCCTTCAAATGTCCAGCAACACGTGTCAATTTCCGCTTGTTACATGCATACAGTCTTTTCAAAATAAACTTCCATCTTCACAGGAAACAACTTAGTTAGGTTTATGCATCAAACTTACTTAGTTAGGTTTAGGAAAAGTAATGGTTTGGGTTAAAATTACTCCGGAAGTGGTGTAACGAAAGTTACGTGACAAATAAATCAACGTTGACTTCTGGTTTCACATGGGGCATTAACACCGGTCATCTGATGTTTTTTGACAATTTCTGCTGTAGTGTAGTGAGTTCAGTGACCCTTTCTAGACATTAATCTTCAACTTTATCATGTTTAACTTAATCCTCTTTCACTTTCTTCATTAATTACTTATTTTTATTAGTTAATTGCTATTTTGTTAATCATTATAATTACCTATTTACTATTCAATTAAGTGTATCCGCTAAAATTTAGCAGACAAATATTGGATCTGTATTAGCTGATGTTAATATTAACAAAGTACTATTACTATACTATTCCCCCATACTACTCCCCATCCCTAATCTTTACCTTTAATTTATTTATATTTAATGTGGTGAAATGTAATCTTTCTGTCTCACACTTTTTGAGGTGAAAATCCTCTTCAACCTAACTTTTTGATCATTTTGGTAATATCTTATGCCAAATGCTCATTGTTGCTTTTCACTGACCAATATTTGCTTCTAAAATGTAATGTAACAGCTTTTTATCAACTGGTTAGTGGGATATTCACTGACAGAAAAAGCCAAAATAGATATGTATTATTACTTTAGCATGCATGGGTGATTGGTTAGGTCAAAGTTAAAGAGGGACTGCAAGTCCATCAAGCCAATCGATGGCACACTTGAGTCCTCCGTGAAACCAGTTTAATCAGGTAGAAAACCAGCTCTCATGCTTGGCTGAGGTTTCCGTGTTTTCTGTCCCTCAAGTCTTTCCATCAGAAAGTTGAGGTGGTAAAAACTGAAAGGGCTTATAGCTGTCGTTCTGTCTTCTGAGCAAACAAGACTGACTGACTCACCGCAACCTCTCACATGGTTGCTCAGGAACAAAGTCGCCATACGGAGGGTGACAGTGATGCACGTACAGTACACGCTGATTACTGTAATGTGCACACACACACACACGTGTATATTTATTGCCACCCAACTACTTGTTGTTTGAGCCTTTTTCTTAAAGGTTCTCTATACGACATCCAGAGCATTAAGAGCAAACAGCTATTTGCTGTAAAGATATAGAGGAGTAATGTCTACCTGAGCAGAGAAAGTCGCTCTCCCTCTGTGTGTGTTGTAATGTGAGCTTCTCTGTGCTTTGTTGACATCACCGGGCCGGCCGCCTGTGCCTTTTAGTGCGTGATCATGCATGTGAGCGTGCCCCACTGGCTAGCTCACGGCCGCCTCTCTGCAGTGCTGTCATACGGCAATTACAGCTGACAACGGCGTTGTCGTGGAAGCGTAGCTCCCACCCTCTGTTTCCGCCCAGGTTAACACTGTTAGCTCAGTGAGCACTGTTGCCATTGTTTGCAACAGTGCACAATATTGCACTTATGAATCATTTCTTGTGCTATACATACTGTATGTTAGATATTACAGCTGCAAATCAACATCATCCCTCTGGGACTGACTGACCTGGTGCTATATCATCTTTCTCTTCCACGCTACTTCAGCAATATCTCCACTCTATTACAGTGTAAATTGGGCTCCTATGACAATAAAAGCCCAATTTCTTCTTGAAACAAGTGATCTCTCTCTCTCTCTCTCTCTCTCTCTCTCTCTCTCTCTCTCTCTCTCTCTCTCTCTCTCTCTCTCTCTCTCTCTCTCTCTCTCTGACATGGCGACACAGTATTTAGAAGGTGTCTGAATATGAATGACGTCTCCACTTGCCTGCTGCCACTGCTGTCAAACTGAATTAGATATGATCCTCATTAAGTTGTTTGTCACAGGTAGACGCTGTGTCACAGAAGTTACCCAAGTTAGCATTAATATGACAACATATACGTGTATGACTAATGTGATTTTAAAGGAGCCTTTTTCATGTTGAAGCTGTGCATTAAACTACACTCAATACTGTGCCTGAATGCATCCTCTGTAGACGGACGGAGCACTGAAGCTACTGCTGCTCAGCTGCACCCGATTCGACTGTTATCAGGCCATTAAATACATTAAATGTACATTATCCCGCTTATTACACTGCTACTTACTTAAGAAATCAATAATTTCACACAAAAATGGTCCACCAGAGTCCGACATCAGAACTGCACCCATAGCAACTGTCTGCTATACATAGCAACGGTCTGCTATAAAGAAATAACAGACCGCAGAACGCCGTGATTGACCAATCAGAATCGAATATTCATCACAGCTGTGTAATAATAAGTAATATCAACAACATAATAACCTGCAATGGGAAAAAGATGATAGATTGCAAGAAAGAAATGGAAACAGATGTGCAACTATGAAGAGGAAAGTAATCAGTATTTTTCATTTTGACAAATGCACTACATTGACTGTCTCCATTTGTATTTCGCTGCTGCAATGGGCTGGAAAAGACAGACAGCGACAGAACAAGTTCTCAAGCATCATTAGCAGCCGATGCCTCGGCCAGCATTTTGGGGTAGAGAGTAGAGAACGGCAGCCAGACTGCAGATTAGCACCTGTATATTATGTTGTACGGTGCAGACCTTTTTTCATTAGCCTTGCTGGCATCTGGTTTCTCTTTAGCTTGCTTGTTCTGTCCATGTCCTTTTCTCTCTGTCTCTCTTGTCCTCTAGTTGTCCCACCGCTCTCCCTCTGTCTCATTCCGTCTTTCTTTCACTGTCTCTATCTGCTCCGCCACACATGCATTTCAATGTGACCTCGTGGCGGCCTCCAGGCAGCCAGTCTGATGGGAGAGCATCCTGCGTGGAGCTTTTAGAGGCACAGGCACCCCAGGCCACTTCAGTAATGGAAGTCTCCAGAAAACCACGGGGACTCAGAAGCTTTTTGTAATGTGTCCTCACAAAAAAAAATGCTTCCTTCCCCTCTTTCAAAGGTAACAGTTGTCACATGTTAATTCAAATAAAAACTGCTGCAATTTAAAATTATAAAAATTTTATAAATTCTACTAAAATCTGACTTCAAGGACACAGCTTTTTTTATTTTTTGGAGCAGATAACTGCCCTTAAATCAGGAAAGACATTACAGTAAGTGCCTGAATAAGAATTGTTTACCTTCTTTAAAAGTAATGGCACTGTTGGCAATATTCCCATAAACGTATCCCTTCTCTGAAAGGAGAATATCACGTGTACGCATTCATTAAATGTAGCAATATTGGACTTGTTTATTCCTGCCAGTAACCTATTATTCATAACCTGAATACCTTTTATGAAGTAAATTAACTAAACCTCCACAGTCTAGTGATTTTTGTTAATTAGCATCTATGTCCACAGCTGAAAATCCACATCAGTAAATCTCAATAATAAAACGGCTAATCAGGACTGTGTTGTTCAACACAATCTATTGCAATTACTGTGATTAGACTTACATACTATCCATACATGCACACACATATTTCCACACACACACACACACACACTGTGACCAAAGCCCACTTGCTGAAACGGACACAGCCGGCAGACTGTGACACGTTGGATCAATGCCGACAGCCCTCCGACCTTCCTTCAACCCCAACTCCCAACACCTCCTTTGACTGACAGCTCCCATCAGTCTGTGTCTAATGCTCCCTGAGAACACACACGCATGGATGCACTCTCTTGCAAAAAAAAATACATCCATCATAGAAAGCTCGGGATATTAATGATCTCATGTAAAATATATACATAAAACTCCACTTATAGTTAAACCTGCAGTAGGCGGACTTTTTTTTTTTTACATAATTGGGCAATAAATCCATAATAACCTTTCAGCATATTGTAATTCAGGTGTTCTGAGAGATAACTAGACTTCTGCACCTCATCATAGCTCTGTTTTCAGGCTTTAAAAAATCTACTTTGGCCAATAACAGGTCATTTCAGAGAGAGAGCGTTCCTATTGGCTGTTCATTCAACGGAGGCAGCTGTAAATCACCTCGCAAACTCTGATCAAATAGTCAAACTAGGGAGCGCTGATCAAATGAATCAATATTCTGTTACTGTAATGACTATTTCTCACCTCAAATGTTTTCAGAAACATCTTGTAGTGTACTGTTTATCTGTAAAATGAGTTTGCGAGTGATTGACAGCTAATCAGAGACGGCCGGCTCCAGCGCAGCTCTGATTGGTTGTTTTCCTCCAGTCTGTGAAATCTTACAGATGCCATTATGATCATTGGAGGACAGAGAGACACATTATTTTTTTTTCCAGATTACCTGTCTCATGCATTACTGTCAGGATACAATGACAGTTTCATAAAAATAACTTTTTTTTAAATCATATTTGCTCCAATTCTACCTACTGTAGCTTTAACAAGAGAGCTTATTTTAAAATAATGATTTTTGCTTTTACTCATGTGTTTTTACTTCCATCAATGTAAAATTTTTAGGCTCAGTAACAGTACTTAATCAGTGTTTTCCTTATTCTCACCACCCCTGATTATGATATTCCATTTCAACTATGTCACCTTGACATCAGGCCAAATACTTGACATGCTGACATGCTGTTTTCTAGCGATCGGCAAGGCCTGCAGCATGAAAAGTGAAATGAGGCTGCGAAGTGCACATTTTGCAGATACACAAGGATACAGTGTGTGCCTCAGGTACAAGCACATCTTACTATTGCTTACTTGTAAAGTTGGAGTCTGCAATTAAGCTTATTTTAGCTCACGCCATCACTCAATATGTACCCTATATTGTACCCAAGCAGACTGTAGTGCCTGAACCATACAGCACATCTGTACTAGATCTTTTATGTCAGGATGCTTGGAGGAATTCTTCTCTTAGTTTCTTTAGAAAAAACATTGCCTTTGTGAGACATTCTGTCATTTCTGTTTGGTTTGCTGAGGAAAAAAATGCACATGAACAGGGAATAACACTGAATGATGTCTTGCTCTGCATAGAAATGAAATGCATTAGTGAGATTGCATAATAACTGAGCAAAAAAAAGAGGGACTCCCTGGAGCAGGAGAAGCTTTTACTCCACAATGTTTCAGGCTTTTGTTAATGTACTTCTTTTTCCCTTTGATAGTTACGCAATTACTTTTAGCATTACTACTAGCATGTTGCATCACAGCAGTAATTGTCACAGAGGTTAGATATCATGGAATGAAGTGTCCTGTAGACTTTGGCCCTGTTGAGACCTGGCATTCACATGCGTCTTGAGTGACCACTTGTGATCAGATCTCACTTCCCCGATCTATATGCAAATAAACACGTAGTAAACACATAATAATGCAGCAGACGTTGCAACATAATATAATGGGAATGTCATTAGTAATAACCTACAGCTTCGTAGATTCAAGTACATTTTATTAACATAAAAATGCGAGGTTATTGTCTGGGGACCGCTATGCCAACGATAGGCCGCCGCATTTGCCAGGCAGTTTAAGCTTGTTAAAAGCAAGTTTAGTTGTGAATTCTTAACCATACATTGAACAAAGTTGGCAGAACATTATTATTCTGAGTTATTCCAAGTTTGTTGAAGAGAACACAAAAAAAGATATTGAAGCACAGTTACTGTATGTCATTTCCTAAATCCTAGACAATATTTTCTGGTAGGTATTAAATTAGCACAGACTTTTTCTAAATAACACACTAACACTAATCTGCCCTTTTTATTTGAGCATTCACTGTTTTTTGAATCTCTTCAAGTTTGTATAAATCCCATCTGTTTGGCTGAGTGGTCGATTATTAAAACCAGCTCAACGGGCCAATTCCTGGAAAGAGTAACAAGGGAAAAAAAACATTTCATAGTGTCTCAAAACTCTCCACAGATGATTGAAAGTCTACAATTTATTTGTTAACAGCATGAAAATGTATAAAATTATATTTGTTCCCCTCAAGATCCAAACAGTTTTAGCAGATGGCATTTCTGGAATATAAAAATACTTAACGCAGGCCATTTTTTCGAGTGATTGTTTTCCTTCTGCTTGAGAACAAAATGTGCTCCTCACATAAAACGCATTACACAGCCTGTGATCAACACATCCATCACACCGAGCAGCAGCCAGGTAGTTTCGAGAAGTTCTTCCTCTGTGACATTTCCTCCACCAAACAAACAAATCAACTGCAAAATAAACAGTTAAAGAGGCCGCACGACTGAAAGCCGAATACAGCAGCATCTGATGCTCCTTCTCTGTCTCTGATATAGTGAGTGTATATCTGCCAGTGCCAGGAAGAGCTCTCCTTACACAGTGGGACTTAGTGCAGCGCAGGCACAACGGGCTGCCACTGCTGGCACATCAATACACTGACCGTACCCACTCTTAGGTAGCGTCCGAAATTCCATACTAACAGAATGTGAGATATTTTAGTATGTCTGAAACCTTAGTGTGAAACCAATAGTGCGCAAATTGCATACTATTTCCGGGGAAATATTATAGTATGCAACAGTGGACACTACGGCAGCATAAATATCCCACAATGCAATGTCGGCAGTAACGACAACGTTCATAACGAACGACTCTGTAACATCAATAACGTTTTAATTTAACTGTAAGTATAAGATTCCACTTTGCTTTAAGTAATATATATTTTAAATTAGTTCAGACTTTGATTCTCACAAACTGTCGTTTTGGTCACATGAGGTTGGCAAGGGGTTACCATGGTTACACGTCTCCAGCCGGCACGGTGGCTCTCAGGAAGTGGCGACGTAAATTACTGCTCAGTGCGTTCGAAAAGGTACATACCACTGTTTATTCATACAAAAGTGAGTTGAACGATAGTAAGTATGTATTGCATAGTATGCGATTTCAACCACTAAACGCCAGAGGTTAAGATTCTTCAAACTCAGTATTCCATAATCATACTTCATAGTTTGCCTGGAGGGAAAAATAACTTGTCTAAAAGTTCACATGTTAGTTTGCAAAGTGCGTTGTTGTTGTTGTTGTTGCTTGGCTGCACACAGTTACTCAGACACCCGAGGTCACGCAGTGGCGAGTGTATTGACAGCAGGAGGAGAGAAAAGGAAGAGAAGCAGGTGGTGAAGGAGGAAAATAGGAGAGGAGGAGGAAGGTGAGAGAAGAGGTGAATGAAAAGAGGACAGAGTAGGAGGAGGAGGATGAGAGGACAGGCCAGGGGACGGAAGAAAAACAAAGCCTGGTTTTCTGCATGGAGCTGGCTCGGTGCGGTTCATACGCCTGCGGGCAATCTCTCCCCGTCTCTGACCTTGAGCGCTTACCTCAGGACAATCATAACTTACGCCAACTCAACACAGTGAGAGAGACAGAAAGAGAGAGAGAGAGAGAGAGAGAGTGGGCACAGCGCTGACCCAAGCACATCTCCCTAGGAAATCACCCCCACTCAGGGGGATTTACGCTGCCAAAGGCATTAACCCTCCAACTGTTTTTTTTTTGTCCAACACAGCATGCAATCAAGCAAGAAAGCAAGCACTGGCATTGTTTGTCTGATGAGTCTGTACACTTCACCTCCTCTGTTGTTTCCCCTCTCTGCCGCCTCTCTCTCTCTCTCTCTCTCTGCTCTGTGGCTATTCTCCCCTCCCTGCGCCTCGCTGTCCTTATATCCTCTCCTCTTTTTAATGTGCTTTTAGTCTCTTCTCATTCATTCCCACCGGGGGAGGCTTTAGCTTTGTTTCCCTCAAATTAGTAATTAAAAGACAGCTATTGATTCTGCCAGAGTAGCTTTCAAAAAGATATGGGATTAAAATGGGGAAGTAGGTGACGAGAGGATAGAAAAGTGGGACAGAGGACAGAGGGTAGATGAGGGGAGCTACTGATGCCACATAGGAGCGGGGGGAAAATGGATACAGCACAGTATCACGATGTTTTGCAATATTGTATCAATACATGGACGTCAAGTATGAATTTTTTATTATATAAACTATTAACCTCTTTACAATCCGTCCACTATTCTGTCTTTCAGAGGTTGTAGCGGACTCAGTCTTAAAGCTAGAGTGAAGATCGTCTGAAACCAGAAAACTTTAGGAATCCATTGATTGGTACCAATCATGTCATGTTAGCTTGTCGGGAAGAACACTAGATAACGCTACAAAGTTACGCTAAATTTTGGCGAGGAAAAACTGTCCATTCTCTGGCCTCAAGATATGTGAGTGAAAACTCTGAGATGTGATTATCATAAAGTGGGCATGTCTGTAAAAGGGAGACTCGTGGGTACCCGTAGAACACATTTTCATTCACATATCTTGAGGTCGGAGGTCAAGGAACCCCTTTGAAAATGTCAATGACAGTTTTTCCTCGCCAAAATTTTGCGTTATTTAGCATCCTTTGCGCATGATGTGGTATGACTTGGTTAGTACCAATGGATTCCTTTGTTTTTTTTTTTGTTTCATATGATACCAGTATCTTTTCTCTAGCTTTAAAACTGAGCCCGCTACAAACAAAAAATGGCAAATTGCGTTAATGTGTTAAAGAAATTAGTGGCGTTAAAGCAAATTTACGTGTTATCGCATTATCATAAAATGTTTAAAATTGAAATAAGATTGTATCGTGACTTCAGTATCGTGATAATATCGTATCTTGGGACCTTTGGCCACAAGTCACATTTTTAGTATCTTATTTAATCGTTCACATTTCCAGTTTTTTTTCATTGGGAACCCCAAAAGAGCAAGTCGCAAACCTGTAAATCAAAAGGAGGAATGATAAATGATACTAAAAAAAAAAAAAAAATGTTAGATTTTTAAAAACTGGACTATTGTACACGACCGTGGCAGTTACTCATCGTCCTTGCTCAGACATTCCCTCCTCTCTGCATTTCTGCTTGACAGAAAGAAAACCAAGGCTGCTTCCTCTCAAACGTCGCAGAGTTCTTATCAAGAATTAATGACGCCTTTCAGATGGAAACTTAACAAGCCACACTTATCAGGCATCTCGAAAGTACGATTCCTGGTGCTCAATAAGCCCGGGCTTTCAAATTATGATGAATGAGTCGCTGAGAGTACCTGATGAATCATCTTAGATTAGCACTCGCTGTTTGAATAAAGCAAAGACTTCCGCGACCCCCAAATGCGGTGAGGCAAACGTGAAGCCTGCCAAGAGACGCGAGTTGTGCCCATAAAAGTTGAACTTGGATCAGTAAGCAAACTACATTTTCCTTTTAGCAACTTCAAAAGGGTGAGATGACGCGGATGGAGACTCGAGAGTGTTCTTCAGTGGGCAACAACACCTTTCTGAATGCATCTGCAGACTGCAGAGCTGTCTTTAATGGCTGATGCTCTCTGTGTGTCTGTGCATTCACGGAGTTAATGGACAGAATACAATCACCATAAAAATCAAACGGTTGACACGTAGTGCACTACAAAATCAATCAAATGGCTGCTACAGCTGATGGTAATACCAGTGTTAAATACGAGCCTTTGTGGAGGCGATCTAAAGAGGTGCTTAAAGGGGACATCCTGAAAAACTGACTTTTTCAGTGCTTGTGCACAAATATTTGAGTATCTGGAGTGCCTACCAACCCACAAACTGTGAAATAATACAAGCCAGTCAGTTTTTTGTGGGCTGTCTAGATCAGAAAACAATGTGATTCAATAAGCCATTCAGATTTGGCCTCCCCTTCCTATGTCACTTCAGCTCTATCTCCTAAAAATGAAGTACCCATACAACGAAACTGAATTGTGAACTACGTTTTGAGGGAAACATATTTGTTTTTGACGTATCACAAATACGTTTGTAATGATAGTCCGCATAAGTCCACGTAGAGAGGAGGACGGGGAGGTGGATAGGTTAAACAAACACAGGACTTTGTGAAACTAAAAGTCAACGTTGACTTATTTTAATCATAATGGTTTTTTTTTACTAAACCTAACTTTCTAGTTTTGTTGCTTAAACCTAACAAAGTAGTTTTGTTTGCCTTTTTGTTGTTTCATTTCAATTTCGTAGTAATTTTAAACCAAACAATGATGTTTTTTACTAAACCTAACTAAGTAGTTTTGTTGCGTTTTTGTTTTGTTTTGTTTTGTTTCAATTTCGTAGTAATGTTTAGCCCAACCATGATGTTTTTACTAAACCTAACCAAGTCATTTTGTTGCCTAGAAGTAGTTTTATTGCGGGTTTTTTAAAATGATTATTTTGTTTAAATGTTATAGTACTTTTAGTACTTACATGTTAACCACGTGTTTAAAACTGCAACTGTAATCCGGGAGAAAATATGTTTCCCTCGAAACGTAATTGAGAATGCAGTTCAGTTGTATGGGAACATAATTTTGTAGGAGACAGGGTTGGTTACTTGCAGGCTCATTAGAATATATCACCCACAGCTTGAGAACTACCTTTGCAAAGGTGCACCATATTTTTCTCACAAGCCAATCAGAGCAGACTGGGCTTTTTCAGGAGGGGGTCTTAAAAAGAGGGTGAATACAGGTATATTCAGACAGACGGTATGAGAAAAATAATGTGTTTTTTGAACATTAAAGCATGTAAACATGTTCTAGTAGAAACCCAAAATACAAATATGAACCTGGAAATGAGCATGATATGTCACCTTTAAAATGTTTACAGCAGCTTTTTGTTTCCATATTTAAGTAATGGAGGATCACATTGTGTCTTTGGCTTACCAGAAGTTGACCAGGAAAGGATGTTCAAGGTTCTGCATTATCTGCAGCTCTTTCAAGACGTTCCTCACTTCGTTACGCTCTACACATTTCAGCTTGTTCATGTACTTCATGGCGTACATCTTCTTCGTGTCCTTCTTCTGTACAATGCAGACCTGATGATGAGATCACATAAGGGTTAACTCCGTCACTGCAGTGGTCAACATGGTCTGAATACTATTGTTCTGCTTGTGCATCTCTGTCCTATGCTTCAGCACTTTCAAAGCTATTGAAAGTTACTTGTGTATTGCTTTCTGCAAACTCTAAACAGATAATATATCATTCATACAAAATTATAATGTAGTACTGCAATATGATAACACATCACCATTCCTCGTGGGCAAAATTATATAATAAAAATATGTATCCACAAAGTAAAGACATGCATCAATCCTCCATGTTTTGCCCAATATGATCATTTCTTAATTCAGGCTGGTCTGATACACCATTTGTAGCTATACCTACGAAAAGTATTGCGCTGTAATTCATATATCACACAAAATCATCGTGAGCTAAGTACAAAGAGCAACAAACACCACATAGGGAGGACGTCGGGGTGGATGGGTGGGTCAAAAAACACTGGACCTTTGCCTAGGAGACCGGTGTTCGTGTCCTTTGTGAAACCAGAGGTCAACGTTTACTTGTTTGCCGTGTAATTTACATACTTTCGCAGTTATTTTAAGCCAAACCACAATCTTTTCCTAAACCTAAATAAGTAGTTTTGTTGCTTAAACCGAAACAAGTTGTTTCCTGTGAAGACGGAAGTTTACTTTGAAAAGACTGTATGAAAGAAATTGACACGTGTTTCTGGACATTCGCAGGGAAACAAACGAAAAAGAAGGAATAACTTTGAACGTAGGATATCACACGAACCGTTGTGTGAGGATACGTTGGTTAAATGTGTAGTACGTCACATAGAAAAACAGTGTAAGTTGCTAATCAGCATACTTTTACAAAGGCCTCAACAGATTTGTGAGATGTATCATTTCACCAGATTTCATAAATTAATAATTAGGATAAAATGCTGATATTCTGTTTGACACATTGAAAATTATATACTTTTTGCAAAATGTTGCAATACAGCAGTGTGTTTTCCATCATTCATCCATGTTTGTCTGGAGCTTTAATGCGTATTACACATGATGTGTTATAATGCAATAACCAGAAATGTTGTCCGTCCAACGAGGCTGGAAGGAAACTTCAGGATTTGACTTTAATCTCTGTGATCAGGAATTTAATCCCCTCTGAAGACGTTCAACTTTTCACAGCAGCATGTTTTGCATTTCAGAGATGGGAAAACATCATGTTGGCATTCATTAGGACTACTGGGTGGGTGTCGGTCAGGGATGTAGATATTTCTTTCAAAATGGCATAAAAATTGCTTTCAAACAGCGTCAATGTATTTATGTATCAGTGGAAAATAAATAGCATGGCTGATGTGACGCAGCAAAAACACAGAATATAACACCTGGTGCAGTCTGGGTAGCTGTCATTGTTCGTATATATCAAACTGTGCGTGATTACCCCCTTTTGACAATGTGTCTGAGCACGCCTGGACACTGTTTTCAATATGCAGAGCAGCAATACTCCATATTTATTTGTCGTCGTGCTCGTCTGTGCTACGAGCGTCAATAAGCCAGTGATTACTGCTATCTAAGAGAGTGATCTGTGGAGCAGCTGGCACGGTTAATCAGCCAAACCCTGATCGCATCACTCCTCCCATTGAACAGCTTGCCATCTACTGTGATTAGACTGCTTATCTGTTGTTGGACAGAGTGGAGATGCTCTGTGGGTATGTGCTCAGTGTATACATGCGAGCGTGCGTGTGCATCGCTGTATGTGCTTACGTGTACTGTAAGTGCCGATGTGAATTACTCTGCACTGTGTGACAACAAGGGGTGACTCTGTTAAGCTGTTGGTTGGTCTGGAGCAAATTAAACCGGAGGGCTTTACTAGACATGATAATATTGTACTGACAGGGAGGGGACATGGTATAGTGTTCGTAACATGTGCAGCGATTTTTCATAATCGATTAATCGTTTAAGTAAGTTTTTCGAGTTAAGTAAAACAAAACAAGTTATTTGATGATATCACAGATCAAGTGAATAATCTAGAAAATAAGCAAATGAATCAGTACTAAAAAGTAGTTTCAAAATTAGAATCGCATGGCACATGTGCATGTATTGTGTGATATTGAATATACATTTGATATATATATATTTTTAAAGTTTTGTTTCATATGTATTTCCCATTTTTATCAACCCTGTCTCCTACCCAGTTATGTTTCCATACAACTAAACTGCATTCTCAATTATTTTTCGAGGGAAACATATTTTTTTCCTAGATTATGGTCACGTTTTTAAACAATTTTAGAAACATTTAACATTGTAAATGGAAACAAAACAAAAAAAAATGCAACAACACTGTTTCGGTTTAGGCAACGAAACTACATGGTTAGGTTTATTAAAACATCATGGTTTGGCCTTCAAATGACTCCAACATTGAAACAAAACAAAACAAAAACGCAACACTTTTAGTTTCACACGGGACACCAACAGCGGTCTCCTGGGGGAAAGTAATAATAATTGAGAATGCAGTTTAGTTGTATGGGAACGTCATTTTTAGGAGCTGGTCTTGTGCATCTCTTGTAATTGATCTTTTATTATTATTGGATCAGTTTTATATATATATTGCTTTGTGTTTTAACGTATTGGATAGACGGGCTCCTGAGCAACACCAATGTCCTCCTGGAATGTGTTAGTTTGTCAGTGCTTGTATTGTAGTGTTAGGATGTATTTCATATGCCCTTTGTCGTGACCTGTTTGGGTTATTTGTGTTGTATGTTTTACATAGCATTACTAAACTAGTTTCCCCTTTTGATATTAATAAATATAGCCTATGCATCATGAAGCTGATTCCACACTGGCATGGACTTACCTTTCCAAAGCTTCCTTTTCCTATTGCCCTCAGGATCTGGAAGTGGTCGAAATTCACTGTGAGAAAGAAGAGTAGAACATCTCTGTTAATTTATATTAAATAAAAAACAGAAATTTGAATCTGAAATGTTTTTCTTTAAATAAAGGCAAGGTCACACACGCGCACAATTAACATTCACCTCCCGTTTACTTCCATTCTATGAGAGTGAAGGGGTGAAAAAATATTCGCTTCTGGTTGCGAAGCAAATTTGCATCTTTGGATTCGCGTGCAGTTCAACTTTGGTGAACTTTCAGGCGAATATCACCTTGGCAGGCGATGGGCGGCGATGGTCGCCTGCATTCGCGCATGTGTGACCATGCCAACAAATTGATAAAACTTTACACTAGATGCACATATTTGCTCTACTTTAAACATCTAAAAAGTTTCAGATTTCAGCTTTTAATACATCAACTGTATAGGCTAGCTCAAATCACTTCACACAAATGAAAACTAGGGCGTTCGATCAGTATAAACGGAAATAGTTGAATGGTAAATGTCAGTACATATCACTGTGAAGTTCGCTTTGAGCTCATTTGAACAATGCAGACAGTCAAGCTGAAACAGATGGAGGTCTCCATGCAGGTCAACCACAGGTCACTGACTTTATATATATAGCAGAGAATTAAAATAAGCCTCCGCACAAAGACGCCTCTTATGATCGTTGTTGTTGTTTTCCCGCTGAACAAAAGACCAATTTTTAGCTCTCTTTTTAGCAGCTCGATATTCTCTGTCTTTGTATGAGTCTCCTCTGCACACATATTGAACATTACCTCACTCACACACACAGACACACAACCTAAACTATCTCACTCTCCTCCATCTATCGGCAACATTAATCGCCAATTGGAACCTGATGGGGCTGTTTGTTTCTCACTGCCATGACAACCAGGACAGACGGTTTTCCCTCTCTGCCGTTTCCCCGAGGATGGAACAGCTGCT
Organism: Sebastes fasciatus; assembly: GCF_043250625.1. Classification (NCBI taxonomy): domain Eukaryota; kingdom Metazoa; phylum Chordata; class Actinopteri; order Perciformes; family Sebastidae; genus Sebastes; species Sebastes fasciatus. Next base: position 10,907,795 of record NC_133810.1, read on the forward strand.
GCCCACTCTGCAATCATCTGACCACACACACACACACACACAAACACACACACTTGTATCCACAAAGCATTCACAATCATTCCCGAATACACACACTTTTATTGGCCATAAACATTACCTGCTTCTCTTGCAACAGTACAGTGCACACACACACACACATTCTGTCCGCAGTCTCTAGATCTATTGGATGTGACAGTTAATGTTTTGCTCTGTTAGTCACGTATCACTGGCACTTCCTCCTCTCACACTATCTGTGTTGGAGTGTTTACACATCCAACTGTGAAAAGAACCATATGAGGCCCGCTTTATAATGCACACACACACACATATGCATAGACTTAAAGATGATACTGTATATACCAAACCACACATATCCTCATTCAACGGTTATTTTTTATGCGTTTTCCCTACGAATGTCCAGCAACACGAGCGATCAGTGCACCTGCGGTATTTAAGCAAAAAAACTGCTTAGTCATAGGTTTAGAAAAACAGTGTGGTTTGGGTTAAAATAACTACAGAAGTGCCGTTACTTAGGTGCGGTAGTTACGCAACAAATAAGTCAACATTGACTTCTGGTCTCCTGGGTGAAAGTCCGGTGATTTTAGACCAGCACGGTCTCATAGGAAGGCGTATAAATAGCACGACATTACAAGGACATTCTGCGTGTCATGAGAACGCATATTAGCCTTTTCATGTGTCATATGTACTCGTCTTTTCACGTGTCAGTTTTATGCCACTCAATAAAACTACTGTAACGTCCGCAGTTAGGTTTGGGCAACAAAACCACTTAGTTAGGTTTAGGAAAAACATCATGTTGGGCTTTAAATATGTACGGAAACTAAGTACGATATGCAATTTCTCACTTTTTATTCTACGTCACTAGCTCTGAGCGTAGCATATGTACGTTACTGTCAATTCAGACTACATGGCGTAGAAATGACACGCCAAAAGCAAGAACTGTGAAATGCGAATTACAGTCATTCACAAGACATTTAGTGCGACGGTGCTGTTTTAGACCCATCCATCCATCCACACTCACCTCCTCCCTACGTGGACTTTGTTTCTCTTTATTCTGCTTCACCTGTCCTGGCTCACGATTACATTGGTTATATATGAATTATAGTGCATTACTTTTTGTCGGTATAGCTACGAACATTGTGAGAACAGCCTGACCAAACACACACACACACACACACACACACACACACACACACACACAAAGCCATACACTCCAGATAAACATGGTCATTTTGCTGCTGAGCTACTTGGAGATTTGTTCTGATGGGTTTTTCAGAGAGACAGCTGTGGTCATGGATGAGAGGGCAGAGCTCTGTGATCGCAGAGAGAGAGAGAGAGAGGCAGTCAAATATATACAGTGTATATATATATATAGAGAGAGAGGGAGAGAGAGAGAGTGGGAGGGAGTGAGATGGAGACTGTCATATTTTACCAGCAGAACTCTGAATGGTTTAATGTGCTGTATTAAGTGATGGACACATGAGTAACAGAGTGTGTAATGATCTGTAATGAAATATGCACATGAGTGGAATTGACACATTGACAGCCTTTCCATGGCTTAACTGAGGAAACCATCTGACCGAGGAACTCATCTGCTAGTCAATTTGAATTTGACTGACACATGCTAATCAGTTTGGATTGAAATAATCACGCTTGTTCAGTTTGAGCCTCCCACAGCCTCTGGTACCCTCTGAATGACTGCGCTGTAGTCTACTGTATGTCTATGCCCTTCATTCTGTCCGTCAGAAGTTGTCTGCATCTCTGTCTCTGAGTATGTCCACACTTAGCCAACAAAATTTGAAAAAATTTTCTCCGTTATGGCTCTTATATACTCAAAAGCGGACAGACTGGTTGTTCTCTTTATTCTCTTATACATTTTGGGCTGCATGTGAATCTCTGCAGAGACGTCCACACCAGCCCTTGCGTAAATTTATGTCTATTCAGACATCAAACTTTCAATTTGAGCTTAAATAAATCTTTAAAAAACAGACAACAAATATGAAATATATGTAAATTTAATTTTAAAGAAATTTCCAAAAAAGGCACTGTAGTTTTTAGTAAATTTATCTCAAACAGTTGTTGGGGACTATTTTCAGCGGTGTATTAATACACATTTGGTGCTCATTTTTGTCGTATATAACAAAAAAATAAAGAGATTTAGTCATTTTCCTGTCGTTTAAGTGGTTCTGGGCGGAAAACATAAGTGAGAAGTTCAGAATAAGCCATCGTGGAAGCACTGTCTCGCTCTGTTTCCCCCCTCTCCCTCCGCCTCCCACAGTGGCCTGTAAATCACTTAAGACCCCACCAACGTGGGAACATCAGCGCTCACGCTGTTGCTCTGACAACTGAAACAGAACCCATGGGTCCGTGTGCCACTGTGATGGGGATAAAGCATTATCAGCAGTAAACAGGGCCTGTCCATTAACCAGAGGCTCCTGCTTACACAGAGTGGAAAACGTATGTGGCACATAAGGGAGCGCATGTGGTAACACACATCATTCTCAGAGGAGATAAACATGTCCTGACAGAGTTCACCTTCATGCAAACGCCCTTTAGTATGAACTATAAAATATATATATATCTGTCTCTGCACTGGCTCCAGGAAGGAAAGCAGTCTGTGCATTTATTCTGCAGATAAATTCTGATTATTTTCTAGGAGAAATTTAACATTTGAAATTTAATTACAAGAATGTAAATGATGTTTACACATCTGTAAACCTCCACACCTCTGTGGCCAATATAACCTTGAAGCAACCTTTAACGTTTCTGAAGTATAAAGTGAAATTTGCATGTTTATTGCTTCTCAGAGGGGTTAGTGCATGATGTGTACTCGACATGCAGTGACCCACCTGGTTCCCCCGACCTCCAAAAAAGGAGTGCGCTGCCTTGCGTCTGACGGGAGTTTCATCAGCGAGGGGATTACTTTGTTTCCAGTGAGCGGCCCTTTTTTTTATAATTCAAAACGATGTGTCTATGTGTTTATTATTCCCCGTGCCCTCGGTGAAATCGCCCACGCTGTTTTGCGAGAGAGAAGTCAGGAAGGTGCACTGTTGCATTAACTCTGAGTTCAGAGTCGCTCTGTTATGAGTGACATTTCCAGAACGGCGCGGCTATAGATGAGTAAGCAGCAAGGTTAACCATGAATAATGATTTCCTCTCTGATAGTGGTTGCCTCCAGTGGGAAAGAGAAAGCCACAGATATGGATTTGCGATGCAGCCGTTTGACACAGTCGGGGTGAAAAAATAATTTTGTTTTGTCACACGATAATGACGTATGTCAGCAGACAAACAAATAAATGTGAACTCAAATGATAATTAATGGAATATGAACCCGTCAAATGTGTTAACCTGAAAACGGATATTACGGTTTACAACTTTCTAAAAAGAAACAAACATATCAGGTCAATTAGGACACTAGTTCCCAACCTGGGGGTCCCGACCCCAACAAGGGGTCGCCAGGCTTTAAAACCTATAAAGTATGCATGATTGGTAAATATTTAAAAAAAAAAAAAAAAAATACATTATACAGACAGATAATTTTATTAAAAGTTTCTAAAAATAACAGGAAAACTCATTTCTAATGCAATATTCACAGGAAATTATTTGCAAAATTTCATCTAAATTTGCTAAATTTCATCCAAATTGCTCATTTTACACAAATTTCCTGCAGTTACTGTGTTCACTATTTGGGTTAATTGTACAGTTTATCAGTTGTTCTGTACTGTTATTGTAATGCATTTAATATAATATGAAATATCCACAGATCTAGGAAACCAGATACAAGAAAATGTACGGTAAGGAAACACCTGGGAAAGCCACCTCACTTCTGACTAAATCACTGACTCATGTCACGCTGACTTATTTGAAGTCCTTGAGGGTGCAGCCAGAGAGGAATTAATTTCTGCCTCAGATCGATAAATCCACATTGTATTGATCAGGTCACAAAGAAAAGGGAAATAAGTTCAAACCAAGAGGTTTGCCAATCAGACTTGACCTTGAAAAATTAGGATGATATAGCCTGGCAAGATTCAAGCTATTTTTTATAATCATAAATATGAAGACACGAGAGTTCGGATAACTTCAACAACCTTTTATTCTATTTCATGCCCTCTACTATATCTTTTAGGGCTGTCCTCGACCAAAGAAATTCTTAGTCGACTAACGTTACGATTTTGTCAACTAACCAACAGATCTGTAAAACTGAGTTTCTCCACAAAGAATCACACAAAAGCACCACTTTAAATCTTGTGTTTACCAGAGATGTGCTCGTAAGTTTCTTAGAAATAAGTCAATCAGCATGAAAAAGTATAAAAAATGACTAATCAATTAAAAAAATGTTGAAATCGGCCAGACCTACAAATGCTTGGGAACCGTGTTTGATGACAGACTGAGATTTAGTGAAAATACAGATGTCATCGTGAAAAAGGCTCGGCAGCGTCTTTACTGCCTACGTAAACTAAACCCATTTGGAGTAGATCTGAGAATATTGACAACATTTTATTCTTCTTATATTGAAAGTATTTTAAGTTTTTCCTTCATCCTTTGTCAAAAGAACAGGAACCGACTGCAAAGTAACCTCAGCTCTAAAATGATTGGCAAAACACAAAGGTCTTTAGTACAGGTGAATACTGAGCAAGTCCTCAAAAAAGCATATAATATCATCAACGACCCCACACGTGTCCTCTATGACTACTTTAAGCTGCTGCCATCAGGGATGCGTTTTAGATTGCCTGTATCTAAAACTAATAGAAGTAAGTTTGGTTTTATTTCAGAAGCCATTAGACTTGTGAACAGCTACAGTACAAGACAAGAAATGGTCAGTTCATCTTGCGATGAATGTACTTGCACTTTTAATCTTTTACATTTTAACTTGTGTCACATATTGCTGCTATTAACCCTGTGTATGTCTTTATAACACATTTGTCATATGTGTATTTTTAGATTGTTTTTTATGTGTATAAATTAATTTTCCATTTCTGTTTGCGCGCTCGCTCGCTTTGAATTGCCCCTTGAGGGACGAATAATGTGTTTTGAATTGAATTGAATTGATTTTTACCAACAGATCTGTAAAACTGAGTTTCTCCACAAAGAATTACACTAAAGTGCCACTTTTATATCTTGTGTTTACTAGAGATGTGCTCACAAGTTTCTTAGAAATAAGTCATTCAGCATTAAAAAGGCATAAAAAACGACTAAAGAAATCTTAGTCAACTGAGACTAAAACAACCGATTAGTTGACTAATCGACTAAGAGATGGCAGCTTTAATATTTGTGTGTAAATATACAATTTTATTGCTGCATCAAAAGTCAAACTGTGGCTACAAAGTATTCCCTTTTCTCCATTTGCTGAGGAAGACTAAAGTGGCAGACCTAATGAGCATTACATCAGTCAGAACCATTTACTGTAAACGCACTTAATTTTATTAGCTAATAGGAAGAGCTTAACACATTGATAAGACAGCAGATAAATCAGTCAACTTGTGTCATTTTATTTCACCCCTCCTTCCCTGTTTATCTTCACAAAACAAAAAGAAGAAAAAGTCAGATTGTTTTTATTACTCACCCTCGTCTGTGTCCTCGGTGACCGGAGCCTTGCTGGACTGTCCGAGCCCCATGGCTGCTCCTCTTTACAGATTCTCCTCTTCTGCTCCCTTAGCTCAACTCAGCATCCAACGGCCTCTCCCTCTGAGACGCACTCATAGCCTGGTCAACACTATAGCCCCCTCACACACACACAGTCTCACTACTTGACCCTGACACACACACACACACACAAACGCAGCAGCTGGCTCGGCTTCGCTGACTTGGTCCTCGTCTTCCTCTTAGCTCTCCACCTTGACACACATCAGTGCACACACACACTTGCTTGGGGCTTGGGGGGTGAACACTATAGGTACTGACACACAGGCAGTAGCACTACAGTGTGAGTTTTCCCGTCTGTCTTCACTGCTGGTTAGATGGATGCAGGCAGATGGAGGACTCTCGCCAGGTAGGAGGATGGTGGGTGATGTGTTAGTGGCTGTGACCCTCTGTTGACTGAGAGTCTAACCTGTGAGGGGAGGCAGGAAAACATGACACCAGCTGCAGGATGAGGGAGGGAGGGAGTAGTAAGGTAGAGCCTCTGAGACGTGAACACGGCATCTAATGATGAATGGAAAGACTGACACACAATAAACATTGCTTTTCAAACTTATATGACCTCTAATAAAGCAGGGGAATTGACTTTCATTACTATTTCAACAAATGCAGTTTTCTGCCATTTATCAATTATTTAATTTTTATATTTTAATCAGAAACTCATCCCAGTGGAGCACCGTTCTGCAGTGTGTGTGTGTGTGTGTGTGATAAATGGTATGATCGCTTTTCCCATTAAGAGCACAAAATTGGAGGCGTTTGATTTATAGTTTGCTGGCGTTATGTGTACTGTAAATGGGATCCCTCAGGCTGCCCTCTTCAGGACGGGAGATTTCATGACTTACTACGTTTTGTTCCACTAGTAGGCAAAAAGAAAAACTAGAAAAAAATCTGCTGCCTCATGAATCATTTGAACTCGTTAAATACATTTGCATAAAAATGAATTATGTGTGCATCTTTACAGCGTTATATTCCAACACAGTCTCACGGCAGTTTGTGAAATAATCACAGAATTGAATCAATTTGATTCGTAAAACTATTTAGGATTAGGAATAGATCGACTTGGTTTGGTTAAGGCAACAAAACTACTTAGTTAGGCTTAGGAAAAGATCGACTTGGTTAGGTTTAGGCAACAAACTACTTAGGCTTAGGAAAAGATCGACTTGATTAGGTTCAGGCAACAAACTACTTAGTCATGCTTTGGAAAAGATCGACTTGGTTAGGTTTAGGCAACAAACTACTTAGTCATACTTAGGAAAAGATTGACTTGGTTAGGTTTAGGCAACAAAACTACTTAGTTAGGCTTAGGAAAAGATTGACTTGGTTAGGTTTAGGCAACAAACTACTTAGGCTTAGGAAAAGATCGACTTAATTAGGTTCAGGCAACAAAACTACTTAGTTAGGCTTAGGAAAAGATTGACTTGGTTAGGTTTAGGCAACAAACTACTTAGTTAGGCTTAGGAAAAGATTGACTTGATTAGGTTTAGGTAACAAACTACTTAGTTAGGCTAAGGAAAATATCAACTTGGTTAGGTTTAGGCAACAAACTACTTAGTTAGGCTTAGGAAAAGATTGACTTGATTAGGTTTAGGTAACAAACTACTTAGTTAGGCTAAGGAAAATATCAACTTGGTTAGGTTTAGGCAACAAACTACTTAGTTAGGCTTAGGAAAAGATTGACTTGATTAGGTTTAGGTAACAAACTACTTAGTTAGGCTTAGGAAAATATCAACTTGGTTAGGTTTAGGTAAAAAACTACTTAGGCTAAGGAAAAGATCAACTTGGTTAGGCTTAGGCAACAAACTACTTAGTTAGGCTTAGGAAAAGATCGACTTGGTTAGGTTTAGGCAACAAACTACTTAGTTAGGCTTAGGAAAATATCAGTTTAGTTAGGCTTAGGCAACAAACTACTTAGTTAGGCTTAGGAAAAGATCAACTTGGTTAGGTTTAGGCAACAAACTACATAGTCAGGCTTAGGAAAAGATCAACTTGGTTAGGTTTAGGCAACAAACTACTTAGTCAGGCTTAGGAAGAGATCAACTTGGTTAGGTTTAGGCAACAAACTACATAGTCAGGCTTAGGAAAAGATCAACTTGGTTAGGTTTAGGCAACAAACTACTTAGTCAGGCTTAGGAAGAGATCAACTTGGTTAGGTTCAGGCAACAAACTAATTAGTCAGGCTTAGGAAAAGATCAACTTGGTTAGGTTTAGGCAACAAATACTTAGTTAGGCTTAGGAAAAGATCGACTTGGTTAGGTTTAGGCAACAAACTTCTTAGTCAGGCTTAGGAAAATATCAACTTGGTTAGGTTTAGGCAACAAACTTCTTAGTTAGCTTTAGGAAAATATCGTGGTTTGGGTTAAAATAACACAGAAAGTGCCCTAACTTAAGTACGGAAGTTACACGACAAATGAATCAACTTTGACTTCTGGTTTGACACGGGGTACGAACACCGGTCTCCTGGGCAAAAGTTTGGTGTTTTCTGACCACCCATCCACCCTGATCTCCTCCCCATGTGACGTTTGCCGCACTTTATACCTCCCGATTCAGAATTACGTGGATTGCATACGAATTGATTTTGTGCTGACCATCACGAAAAAAAATGTGAAAGTCATGTCTTTGTGCACAAATCAATACATTACATTTCATCACTATTTCACAAACTGCTGTGCGACGTGGCTGTATATTCCTGTAATGACATCATTTTTTTTAGGGATTTTGACTTGTTATAAAGTAAGTTTATTTCAAGTTTTTAATGACATTAGAATCTCCTATGATAATTCACATCACAGCTTTACTATGTGGCATCCTTTAAAAACTGAATGACAACATATCCTATAACAAAGAATGAATGAACTGAGATGCATTTGAGGGTTAAATAGACAAAACTTCAAGTCATTGTGCATGGCAACATTTCATCTGCTATAATAGGGGGATACACTTTCATGCATGTCATCCCCACACTGTAGGCTATAAGATAATGTCACCACAACATATCTGGGTATCCCCTTTTGAGGGGTTAAATGAAATATTGAGAAAAAGTAGTGCGTGGAGCCGCAGTGCTGAGCTCCCTGCAGAGGACATTGTGCTCGGAGCTCCTTTATCTGATCAAACGGGACAAACATGCGCTGAATAGAAAGTATGTGCACTACCTGCCTGTATCCATCCATGCATCCATGCGTACATGCAGGTAGTGCAGCGGTGAGGTGAGGTGAGGTGGGCACCTTACCTCTGAACGGGTAGTTGAGCACGGGACCATTTCCTGCCCGGTTTGCTGCAGCAGAGCAGAGATGTGAGGCGACAGCTGGGGATCAACAGTGCAGCTCAGAGCATCACTTGTCCGGTGTGAGGACGACGACGCACCGGGACACCACACAGCGAGACGTGACTTGCAGAATGCGGTGAAGGAGTGCAATGCGAAATCCCTTGTTTTTGGAGGACAGAGGGAGCAGAGATGGGGGGTTTAGTGGTGGTGCTCTGGTGGTGAGAGACTGACCTCCACATCGCAGTCTGCATTTGTTTAATGCGCTGGCCACCAGCGTGCCACCAGCGTGCGTCTGGAGAGGCACGTTTCACAGGCTGGGCATGCAGGCTGCTCTGTTGGAGTTGTTAGAGTTCCCTGTCATTAACTTACCGTTCACTCATCTTTAAAAAAAATAATAAAATGAAAGTTGTATTCCCCCCTGATGATTTTCCAGAAAATAGATTAACAGAGAATTGTGCCTGCATAGTTACAACAAGTTCACTGTAAACGCCACTATAATAATAATAATAATAATAATAATAATAATAATAATAAACTTTATTTTGTAGAGCACATTTCAGTAACAGGGCAATTCAAAGAGCTTTACATAAACATTCAAGAACATTGCGACAAAGTGCAAAAGAACATTAAGACATAATTAAAACAGTTATAAAAACATTAAAGATTAGAAAATAAAAACAAGCTAAAAATAAAAGCCAGGATAGAAGCTAAAATAGAATATAACACACACGAGTAAAAGCTCTAGTGCAGTATATAAGATCATTATCTGGTTTAATAAAAGGCAGCAGCAGCAAAGTTTTAGGCTTTGATTTAAAAGAACTCAGAGTTGGAGTTGGTCCTGCAGTTTTCTGGGAGCTTGTTCCAAATATTTGGTGCATTAAAACTGAACGCTGCTTCTGCATGTTAAGTTCTGACTCTTGGGACACTAAGCAGACCTGATCCAGATGACCTGAGAGGTCTGGATTGTTCATAACATAGCAGAAGATCAGAAATGTATTTTGGCCCTAAACCATTTAGTGCTTTGTAAACCAACAGCAGTATTTTGAAATCAATTCTCTGAGAGAGACAGGGAGCCAGTCTAGAGACCTCAGAACTGGACTGCTATAGCCCCTGTTGGGATTAAAGATCTTATTGATAAACACATTTTTATGTAGATGAATATTTCTGTAAAAATAATACTTCCACAGAGCTTTTAGAAAGGTGACGAATAAAAGTATGGCTTATCCTGAAAAAAATTATTATGATTGTGAGTTAACAATTTTTAATAAATCTTGGCGGGTCCATAATGAATGTTTTGTTTATCTCTGTGGAAGATATCTGACGTTTGGTTCCCACTTCTAATAAGGCTTATGAGCCAATAGCATAACGTCAGTGGTATCTCTGCATGGGTCGTCAGTTAGTGTGGAAAAAACGGATAAATGGCTGAGATTGATGGTAATTGATGTTATCAATTGTACCTTTTAAGAGGTGATTGTCAGCGTATCAGCCAACTGCCTATTCCCACAGAATGTAATAAAATCTAATACTGATATTTGCATATCAAGTATCAGTATGCATCACTTTAGCATTTGCATTGCATAATCCTCTACTTCATTTACATCTGCAGGGAATTATTTTCTGTCATGTTTCTGTTATTTTTAGGAACTTTTAGTACATTTCTCTGTCTGTATTATGTATTTTCAATATTTTTAATTTTTAACAATTATACATATTTGATAGGATTCTTTTTTGACATTATTTTCTTCTCCCTGACGCTTGGCAATTGTTCTATTAGCTCTTGTTGTTGTTTTATCTGTGTATTTTTCTAACGCAGGACGGCTCTGTGAATATAGCTTGTGTTCAGGTCTTCACTGTGCCCTTATCCTGTTTATATCTTAAATAATAATCCAAACTTTATAAATAACATTTTCGTTTAGTTGTCGACGCAGAAATGAATGAAATGCTGAGATTTCAAAAAAGTTGTCCTACAACACCCCTTAAATCAAGAAGGCCTTGCGACCCCCCGTGAAGCTCTGGGGACCCCTAATGAGGGTCGGGACACCCGGGTTGGGAGCCAATGCTTAAAGGCACTTCAGCAAGGCAGATTGTCCACACTGCTGTTTCTACCGGTGGTCCCCACCGGTAGAAACAGCTCTTTATAGATGAGCTGAGCCCGCTCTCTCATAATAGCCGTTAAACTTATATGGAAATAGTAATTATACAGGGGGAGCAATGGATGCTAATGTGTCTCTGGTGTCCCATAGTGAGCAGTGGTGGAAAGTAACTAAGTACAGTACATTCAAGTACTGTACTAAAGGACAATTTTGTTTGTTATTATGTGTCTTGCTCTGAGAAGTCTCGTTCAGAAATCTCGCATTGCATCCACATTGTGGATATCATCTAAATATTCATCCATGACATTGAAAATCTTTTTGATAACACTAAGCTACTCTTTCTGTACTACAAAAACAACAAACTCTGACAACACCGGCACTCCTCTCTCCAACTCTCACTCACGTTTCCACCGTTGCCTTCTGGCAACAAGCCACATGACACAATAACAAACAGGAAGCGAAAGGTAAGAAGAACGTTTAATTTCTCTGTAGGGTCATTTCCATAATGTCAGACACTTATAATAACAATCTGAACCTGTCAGTGACAAAAAGCACTTTTCGTGAACGTAAACAGTCCCAGGTTGTCCCAAATGATTACATTATAGCCCATTTAGCGGTTGACGGCGGCAGTGTTCTCCCTCAGTACTGGACCAATTTCAGAAATTGTTGCCCTCGTTAGTCACTTGGACACAAAAACATGGGAAAAGGTTGAAAAATACTGAAGTTACCCTTTAACCCTTAGTTGCTTGCAATAGAGGATCATGGTAGTACTGGACATCCCACAGGTATAAAAGTGGAGAACTCTGATTCAACGAATATCCAGGGCTTTAAAACCACAATATGTGTTTGCTGCATTGAAAATTTGCCGTCTTTTTGGCTGATTTCTGGAGTCCAATATTTCATCATACTAACTGTAAAACACGTTCGTCCATTATAAGGCCTGCCACCCGTGTCCCCTGTTAATTGAGCAGGCCAAGGTCAAAAGGAGAATGGCTTCGTGGTGGGACTGTGGGACCAGAGATATGCTTACAGCGCACACTGCACTTTTTCTTCCTCTCCGTCATGCCAAGACACACTCGGTGAGGGCCATCCATCTTCATACAGAGGTTAAAGGACAGACCTCCCATCTCATACCCTCCACACAGGCTGTGAGAGGTGACAAGCATTACTCAAAAGAAGGCCAATCCCTTATCGGGCGGTTGGTTGGCGGCATCAGGAGTTGTACACTTCTTTTAGATGAGATGAGTGATGACAGCGTCGTATCACACCTGGACAGAAATGGCGCAAACGTGCAGGAGGCCTCGGCATGTGCCAAAGTTGTCCTAGTTTTATAAGTGATGATATTTTTTGACATAATGCTGATGGACGCTGGACTGCTCAGGAAGATTTGAGGGGTTTAAATATGTCAAATTAACCCCATCTAGTGGATAAAAAAGACATGACAGCAGTTAGGTATTAATGCAGCAAGGGTTTTATGGGGAATATAATGTACAGCATAAATCGCTTGCATGATCAATATTTCAGTCAAAGCATCAACATCACCCTCATCCCTGATGCACAAATGTTCCATTATGGAAAACATGTATCAGGGTGCAGGCTATTAAAGCTTTTATATTTCTGGTCCCTTTTCAGCCCCAGGTGCTGTTTGAATTCTTCCAGGCAAGGCAGTTTTATGTACACAGCATAGCACATTTCAGTACATTGTGTAAACTCAATGTGCTTTGCATTAAAATGCATACAGCAGCAAAGAACAATACATTTATATAAAAAATCTAATACACTAAAAACATGCTGCAATTGCATTCCAAAGGTGCTATACATTGAGTTGAGAGCTTGAGACATGGCTATTAGAGTAAAGTCACTCATGTTTTGTAAGTCATCCTGCAGTGTGTATGTAAACTATCAGTACATACTCAGTGGATACTAAGACATGACATGTATGGAAACAAGTCTTGAGTGGTGTAAAGTAACAGGACATTTACTCAAATTTTGTAATTGAATATATTTTGAGGTACTTGCACTTTATTTGAGTATTTATTTTTTTTTTTTTTTCAAATATTACACTTTTTACTCCAATACATTTATTTGTTAACTTACGTTATTATATTAACGACTATTTGATCCCTGGGGGGAAATTCACAAGCTATGGAGCAGTATTTAAAAATAATAAAAATTAACCCCATCTTTACCAACTGCAACATTTAAATGATGTAAACAATTAATGCATTAATAATTATTGTCCAGTATTATATATATATATATATATATATATATATATATATATTACTCTGAAAGGGTCCATTCTGCATAATGAGTACTTTTGGTGATTTTAAATATTTATTGATGCTAGTTCTTTGTGCTTTTATTTGACAAGTAAAAGCATAATTTTTACTTGTGGCAAAGTATTTCTACACTGTGGTATTGTTACTTTTACTTAAAGGGACAGTGTGTAGGATTTGGCGGCATCTAGTGGTGTGGTTGCAGATTGCAACCAACTGAGTACCCCTCCATTCACTCCTCACTTTTCAAGACTGCGGTTACGTGAGCCACCAAGTGCAAAACCATGGTAACGCCGTTCGCCTCGCTCAGAGGCCATCCTTACCATAATAACACTACTTTAGGAGCAATGGAAGTCAGACGGCGGCTGGCGGTACCACGGTTTTGCACTCTGCAGCTCACGTCACCGCAGTTTCACAACCGTGTTGGAGAACTACTGTGGCCTTCAGGTAACGTAAAAATGCCAAAGCCTCTCTCTAGAGCCAGTGTTTGGTTTGTCCTTTCTGGGCTACTGTAGAAACATGGCGTACTCCGTGAAGAGGACCCGCTCCCTATGTAGATATGAAGGGCTCATTCTAAGCTAACGAAACAAGGATTTTTAGTTTCAGGTGATTATACACTGATGAAAACATAGTTATGAATGTTATATTCCATTTCTGCTATTACATCTCCTGACATGTTACACACTGTTCCTTTAAGTAAGAGATCTGACTACTGTACTTCTGTCTACTACCATCACTGCAAATCTGATTTAAGAAATACCATGAATGAATATTCCTCCCCTTTCTGTGGCAAATTACTAATTTATGTCTTCCCAATATTAAATAGTTTGGACAAAAATCACAGCTCACTCTTTCGAGTCTGCTTTGATTTCTCCATAAACACAAGCACTGTCTTATCTGACACAATGGGTCGTCACTCCTCTACAGTTGCATAATCATTTTGGAGTAAACAGAGGGTGTGTTAAAATCTGTCCACATGCATACGTGGCTATAAACGGTGACACAAACAAACAAAGGTTCAGTTAGTACAGTACAGTGGGTGTCAGTGAGTCATGGCGATCTTTAACCACTTGTTGCTGGTTTGGTGTTTGGTGCCGCTGGTACTGAGCTACCCGTTCTACCCACCGACCTGCTACACCAAGGTGCTGAACATGGCACTGGAGGTCACCCAGTGGGCCGCACATTTGAAGCTGGGCCATGAAACTGTAAGTCACCTGCTCTGTTGTCACTCTTATAGATTGTTGCTTAAAGTTGTGTTTAATATCTATTCTTGAATGGTCTTGTTTGTAGTCTATTTATTATCTAGTGTTTTTTATATATTGTATTAAGGACCACATTGGAGATAATACTTATTTTATTCCTTCATTTATTATCTAGTTAACTTAGTTTAACCCCATCAAATCAAACCATTGTATGCTAAATGTGAAAACATTTTATTTGGGTTTAATTTTTTATTAATGTGAGACACCTGCGATTTCGCAGAGTAGGGATTGGTATTAAAACTACATTAGATTGTCCTGCAATTGTTGAATTTTGACACTTTATATTATTTTTTTTGCATCCAGAGGTACTGCATGGCTCACATGCCAGATCTCTACCTTGATGTCCATGTGAGTATGACTTCAAATTCCCCATTATTGTAACATTTGTTGATGCTGCTAGATTGAAAATGTATTGTACATAATTTGTATATGGAGAAAGGTAGACAAAGTGATGTACTTAAACCCCTCAATCAGAAGAAAATATTTCTGTTTACTGTTTATCTCTGAGTAATCTCGCTGTCCCAAAATTTTCGACACTATCGTCTGTGGTATTTTGACTGAAAACCTCAGCTGTAAATCACACACAGGGACACTAATTGCTACTCTTGCTGAATGCAGAATGCTTGTATGATGTACAAACTGAGGACCTACATCTCCCTGGTGGAAGGCATGCGAGATCGCCGCTGTGCTTACACCAGAGATGTGAGGAAGATGGCTGGCACTCTGAGACAGCTCTTCATCATCATGTCAGAGAAATGTCACGGGGTAAGACGAAACCAATGATCTGAATATGTTTAACACAGTGAGACTCAAGCAATTAAGTCTAATTCAATCTGGTGGGACACAAAGGGAAGCGCAGTGAAAAATCTTTACCAACTCTACCTTTAATGCATATTGTTAAGTCATGTATAACTTCTACTGTATTATTCACCGAGCCAAAGTCAGAGCCGTTGCAGCTCGACATGAAACAGAAAAGGGAACAGTTATGAGATGCATTCAAACTGACTGCCGGTTAATGGGTCACTCAGTGGGTCATTTCACGGGATTAAACCGGGTTTATGATGCAGATTATGAAAAACGTTCAGTTCTGTGTGGATTTTTGAGGCTTCTCTCCTCAACTCAGACACATGTGGGTCTGTGGTTAGTTTTCCATAACAGCCCGACGCGACCTGTCTGCAGACCAGGCCGCCGTGTCTCGACAAAGGGTTAGAGTTAATTCACTTTCACTGCGGTCATCTCAGTAAGCTTCAAAGGTTGAGCTCTAATTAAGGTCAATTATAGTACAGCCTTAGATACAGTAAAAATGTATACACACATCATATAGATTTATTATGAAGTGAAATTGAGCCACTTACAACATAGGAAAAAGGAATCCTGAATAAAGATTGTATTCAATTATGCATGCTTTACTTAAATACATCTATTTCACCTTTCTTTCTTTTTTTAATAGGACTTGGTGTTCACGAGCTATGACTGTGCTGCACTGGAGCGCTAACATCCTGGATCCTGAGATGACAATATTACTGTTTGACAGCAATACAGTCCTTCTATGTACGTTCTTCAAGCATGTGCAATCACTGAAAGTTTAAATCTACGGTGACTGTGGCTTGTGTTACTAAAACTGTATTTTAATCATCTCTATATATATATAATGGGGTATATTGCCACTAGTTATCACATCTTTCCTATGGAATCCGACTGAGGAAACTTTTCATATAATAAACTTTATTAAAACGCCTTTTGTTCTTCTCATTTAATAGGATGGACGGGGGGTAAAATAAAATATAGCACAAAAGCTTGTTAGTGGCTCCATACATCGGACTATCCAGTCTTATTGAACTTCGTCTTAACTTAATAAAATCAGTGTACTTCAAGATCTTTGCTCATTGTCATACCATGGCAAAAAATATTTTGGGCACAATAAGGCTCTATAAAACACATGTAAAATATACTCTTTAATTTATTTAATAATCCAATCTTTTCTCTAAAACATATAATTATCTAAATTTGATTATATGATATCCATATGTTTTTTTTAAGTTCCTCAAATTTAAAAGAGTCAACTAAAATATTTCCTTGCGCTGGATAAACAATTTGTCGACTGTGAAAACAAGATGTTTTTTCGTATCTGGTAAGAGTGCTCTCGACCACTCGTAAAATGTTTTCTTACCTAAGAGAAAAGAAAAATAAGAAAACATACTGTAGGTAAATCCCTGAAATCAATGGTTACTAACACAATAAGAACAAACCGTGGATACAAACATTAAAAAAGGAAATTTGTTCTTATATCACTTCCTGCATGAGGCCCATTATATATCTTTTTTCAGCTTATAAGATATTTCATTTACTTGTTCTTATTACTACAATATGATATAAGACATATACCAGGTGAATCCAGGTAAAATTAACTACAGTATGTTGCATTTTAAAGAATTTTTACAGCAGACATTTTGACTTGTGATAGTAGGAAAAGTACATTTATGTTACCAATAACACTAACAATGACTCCGTACAATTCAAGTGTCCCAGTAAGTCATGACAGTGTGACAGTGAGCCAGCATGCATAACACCAGAACCCTGAAACTGAAGCAGCTAAAAGGAATTCAGACATCAATAAATATATTTAATGTATATTTTCCTCCTGTGACGTGTTAAAATGTCTCTCCGCTACAAAAAGGCTATTGTCTGGGCATTTTAGGGTATTTCTAAATCATCATCATCCATCATTTATTGTTGTTTGAATGAAACGTCAACAGGCACCTACAGTAAGGGATCAAGTTAACACGCTGGAGCTGTATTGACCCTTTAATGTTCTGCTCAACTGTTTGGTAGAGCACATTTTGAGTCACTATATCTTAATTGAGAAATGTGTTGAAGTCTCTACCACTCTGTTTAAGTATGTCACGCTAAAGAAATCCACTAGATGTCGCTGTATAACTAAATAGCATGCCTTCAGTTTGCCTTCTTACAGTAAGTTAGCAATACAATTTTGGTGGTATTTTGTGGTATTTTAAAATGTAGGCGCATTTTTTCGACATATCAGAGTCTTTTAAGTGTCAATTAAAAGTCTAAAAACATGCTCATTTGTCCTTTTATGATAATGGTAGTAAAGCTAATAGTGGCATTAAAGTTGACTATTTGCTACAAAATAAAAAAAATATATATACAAATATGCTACATTTAATGTTATATATTTATATATATATATATATGCAGAAATAATTAAATTTTAACATTCACTGTTGTTTATATAATTTGTTAATATCATATATTTAATGTTATTCCATTACATATTTGATGAAATCATCATCATCATTTATGAGATGTTTTCTAGGTAGACTACTGTAAATATGGTCAATATCTAGAATAAATACATGGAATTAATGCCATGTATTTATACTACTAATGTCATGGTAACAAATTGACGTATGTTGGTATATTAACCTATTACTAGCATAATAACGGTACATGGTTGATATTTTACTTTTACCATGAAGCGACATCTCAACCGTTTGGTAGGGTCTGTTTAAAAAAACAAGAACATTGATTATTATTGCGACAAAGGACATAAAAATGTTTTTTTCTTAGTGAGGACATTCAAGTGTTAATTGAGTTGTACAGTTCTGTAGCCATAGGAACTGTACAAAGTGTATACACATGTACAACGGTGACAAGTCATTAGTGTGAGGGGATTAGTAGAAACCTCTGTGGGCTTGTGTGGACGTGCATGAGCTTGTCTCTTCACTGTAGGTTCTTCAGGGATTTACAGGAGTTGTGATGAAATCTCTCTTTCACTTTGTATCGAGAATGCAAAGTGACATTAGAGAACGTTTAACAAAGTGGTTGGTTGAACATATACTCAAATGGATGAGATAAAATCTCCTCTCATTAAAGTGAAAAATATCATGATAGCTGCTGTGGAAACACGACATGCCAAATTGTGCTTTCCAACTCATTTAATCAGCTCACTGCCACCAATCTTCCTGTCCGTAATTAGTAATGGAGCAGTTAATTGTTTGGCTAATCTTTCCATAGAATTCGGAGAGAAAATGACTCATGCAAATTAGGTGGTAAATGAAGGTCAATGAGTTTCATTCTGATGTGCTTAATGCACTGTGAAGTTCATTGACAAATATAACATCCCCCTTAAATGACAGTACTGATTTGAGTTTGATTTTAATGTGGATCAGTCGCTCTTCAGAAATTGACATCTCAGACTTTATCTAAAAAACTATCTTAACCTTCTCCTTCTGTCCCCAGGTTGTACTGAGAGGGAATGAATGTAAATATGTGAATGTCTCATGCACCACTGTCAGAATACAGTGACCGTTTTATAAAAATATTTTTTTTTAAATCATATTTGCTCCATTTCTACCCACTGCAGCTTTAAAGGTCCCATATTATAAAAAAGTGAGATTTTCATGTTTTTTTATTATTATTATAAAGCAGGCTTAAGTCCTATATAAATACCGTGAAAGTATCGAAAGACTCAATCCACAGGGAAATACACAAAGCCCGTATTCAGAAAATCTGCATTTGAAACAAGCCGTCAGGATTTCTGCCCATTCGTGATGTCACGAATATACAATATTTAGACCCTTGACACAATATTAAACGTAAACACTCTAAATGTGTCCAATTTTATTCCTGGTTGCAGTGCATGTGAATGTCATCAGCTGACAGGAAGTACATATGGACCCAAGCTGTTGCCTAGCAACGCAATTATGTTGCAATTCCGTCAAAATGCGCTAAAACGGAGAGTTTCAGACAGAAAGGGTAAATACAGGCATATTCAGGCTGACAGTATGAGGAAAATAAAGTTTTTTTTTAACATTACAGCATGTAAACATGTTATAGTAGAACCACAAAATACAAGTATGAACCTGAAAATGAGCACGATATGGGACCTTTAAGTAAACTCGAAAGCATTGTACTTGACTTATACTTCTTCCACAATTGTTAAATAAATATGTTACACTTATCTGTTGTGTGTACAGTGTGTCGTTTATGTCAGAATCAAATTAAATCATCACTGTTGTTTACTCAGTGCATTAATGATGATTTTAGGAAGACTAATGGGAAAAAGAAGTTGATAAAATCACTGATGTGAAGGTGTTTGTTCAGGCAGACAGTATGAGGAAAATACAGTTGTTTTTTTTAACATAACAGCATGTAAACATGTTCTAGTAGAAACACAAAACACAAGTATGAACCTGAAAATGAGCATAAGATGGGACCTTTAATGGTCTGTTTTCTTCACTCTCAACAGGTAGCAGTTCACTGAGCTGAATGTGCCACTAGAGGGCGCCATAGCATTGCTTGTACAGGTGAAGAACAGGTTAGTTGAGCCAGCATGGAGTTTGAAAAGAGAATAACAGTGACACAGGTAAATTAGGATTTTAAAACTACTGATTAAGGCATTTAACATTTTTCAGAAAACTAAACTGTAATGAATTATCCACCCAAAGTTTGAGTCACTAGTTTCACTACAATTATCATATTTAGTAGTGTTGTTATTGGCACAGCTGTTTGAGCTATCTTGGGGTGGACACGCCCAGCACCGACCCGGACATGAAGTCCTTCTACCTCATCAGTGCGATAGTGTGACGGCTGCTTTTTCTTTGAAAGAAACTACATTTCCATGACGGCAGTGGGAGGGGCTGTTTGGGTAACGAGGTGGGGCTTTTTTTTGGCTCAAGTCAGAAGCAGCAACAAGTTGCCCGGTCAGGCAGGCTGTCAGACAGACAGGCGGTTTCCTCCATCATCAGGTGGTCACCGCGCGTAAAACAGCTCCTAACCGCAGCTTGTGAATGGGATTATGAGCACCTGGTTGTGATGGACGGAGCAAAGTAACTTCTTCTCTCGAAGGCACAAAGTGAAGAGTGTTAAATTAGTATTTAAGTGTGTTTGACGGCCGTGCGTAATGCTCTCCGTGTAGAGCCTTTTTGGAGACTTCTTTCTTTTCACGCGTTGTAAATGATGGCACTCGCTAGATTCAGCAAAATCCTCCGTCTGCCTACTCTTGAGATTAAGAAGAAGTTGAAGCAGTATGACCACGTTCACAGGGACATCAACCCGAACGATTTATGGGAGATTATCGGCGAGCTTGGAGACGGTGCGTTTGGGAAGGTCTACAAGGTGAGTGTGATTGCAAAAGGCACGAGGCACCTGCGTGTAAACTCACCGTGTTAGTGTAGTGATACACCCTGTTTGTAGTTCTTAATCAGCTCAAACTTGATTGACAAGTTGCTCACCTGTTTTTGCTCTTTAACACTCTGTTATGTTAGAAAAGCTTCCTGAATACTTGAGTTTTTTAATGTTGCTCATCTCTTTTTCTATAAACTCACTCTCATGTTCTCCCAGAAACATTATGAGTTTGTCTGTGAAATACTGTAAATTATAAGATAGATAACTTTTTTTAAAGGTCCCATATCATGCTCATTTTCAGGTTCATACTTGTATTTTGTGTTTCTACTAGAACATGTTTACATGCCGTAATGCTCAAAAAACTCTTTATTTTCCTCATACTGTCAGCCTGAAAATGCCTGTATTTACCCTCTGTCTGAAACACTCCGTTTTAGCACATTTTGACGGAATTGCAACAGAATTGCGTTGCTTGGCGACAGCTTGGGTCCATGTGCACTTCCTGTCAGCTGATGACATTCAGATACACTGCAACCAGGAATAAACTGGGACACATTTAGAATGTTTACGTTTTAAAATTGTGTCACGGGTCTAAATATTGTATATTCGTGACATCACGAACGGGCAGAAATCCTGATGGCTTGTTTCAATTGCAGAGTTTCTGAATACGGGCTGTGTGTATTTCCCTGTGGATTGAGTGTTCCGATACTTTCACAGTATTTATATAGGACTTAAGCCTGCTTTATAATAAAAAAAACATGAAAATCTCACTTTTATAATATGGGACCTTTAAGTTATGTGAAACACAATAGAAATGTTTCTTAGAATATATCCTACATGCAGATCACCTGTGTGCATGCCTCACCATCCCAGCATTGCTGAGATTATGACTAATATGTCAACTATGTGGTTTGTCCACATAGAGTCCCTCTGTAGTCACCTCAGTGTAGCTTTGTGTGTCACTGAAAAGTTTTTTGTGGATGAAACCTGCTTACAAAAAATAATCATTCATTGTAGTCATGTAGGATTGTTTACGTCCTCCTGCTGAGATCCACTACAGTGGCTTGTTGAAGTAACTTCTCTTATATCATCCTAGTTTTAGTAAAAGACACCACTGACTTCTCTTCCTGCAAACATCTGCAGTACAGAAGGTTTAGAAAAACTTCCAAACACACACCCAAATCTCCCCTCAGCGTGAAGCAGCCAAAGTGACAGTGAAAGCACTCTTCATTAGTTCTGTCCTCTCCTCTCCAACCTCAGCAGCAGCACTTTTGGCTCCGAGGCGTTATTTAATCTGGATCTGTTAGCCGCTCAGTCCCCTCTGTGAAGCATGGCACAGGCGCTCTGTGTCTGCACTGGCCAGCGGAGCACAGTGAAGGTCTTTGACACAGCAGGGGCCTCAGTGGAAGAAGTGATGCCGTACCAGAGGTCTGAACAGAACATATAGTCTTTATTTTAGAGGACTCCACCTTATTTTAGCTATTTCTCTTTCACTGGACAGTAGACGTACAGTGAGGAGGATGAGTCTCAGTGGATTAGTGACTTGTTTGCACTGAAGTGAACAGAAAATAGTTAAATCTCGCTTGTAGCCACAAGTCTGAACATTATGTAAGTTGTCCTATAATGTGTCTTTTGAGCAGAGCGAGCATGTGAGGAGGCCTATGGATAGTCTTTATGACGCAGAGAAAAAAAAAACACAAGGTGAAGCATAACATGGAAACAAACAATGCTTTGAGTTTGCTTCTAAGAAGCCGAGGGTCTGACTGAACACGAGGTGCTTTGAGTTTGAAGAAACCTTTTAAAGGACCAGTGTGTAACAATTTAGTGTATAATCACCTGAAAATAAGAATCCTTGTGTTTTCATTACTTTAGAATGAGCTCTTCATAGGGAGCGGGTCCTCTCGAAGGAGTCCGCCATGTTGCACCGCCTACAGTAGCCCAGAACCGGTTGGGCAGGAGTCGATAACGTTATTCGCTCCTGTCGCCGCCTTTATCTCTCTTACTTCACCATTCACTTCACTACCCTGGCTCTGCTCCAAATGGCTCTAGAGAGGGGCCATTCATGTTTTCGCATCGGCCACCGATGCTCTCCAACACGATTGGCACAAGGCTTCTGTTGGTTGCAATCTGCAACCTCACCGCTAGATACCGCCAGATCCTACATATTGTTCTTTTAAAAGTTGGTTTGTAAATAGGGATTCTTTGAATTTTACAGTGTGGAAGCATACTCTATTAAAGGTCCAGTGTGTAGGATTTGGCGGTATCTAGCAGTTAGGTGAGGAGATTGCAACCAACTGAAGCCTCTTGCGTATGCGTAGCACGTTGGAGAGCTAAGGTGGCTGACGCAAAAATGCAAATGTCCCTCTCTAGAGCCATTTGTTGTAAGAGTAGCGTAGGTAATTTAGAGCAGAGCCAGTGTCTAGAGTGTTTGTGAAGGTGGGAAGTGAGTGGTGAAGCAAGAGAGAGAGAGCGGCGGCGATGGGAGCGAGTAACCAGAGTTTGGTTTGCCCGTTCTGGGCTACTGTTGCAACATGGCAGATTCCGTGGACAGGACCTGCTCCCTATGTAGATATAAACGGCTCATTCTAATGTAACGAAATACAATTCTTATTATCAGGTGATTATACACTAAAGAAAACATACTCATTAATATTATATTCCATTTCTGCCAGTAGATCCCCCTAACTGTTACACACTGGTCCTTTAAACTAAAATTAAAAGGCACAGGTGTTTTGTGTCTTATCGTCGCGTTGAACATGATTCCACTTGAATAATTGGCAAGCTTTCTGACATGTTATGTGTCCCCACTATTATTTTTCTCTTTCTTATACACATGTCAAGCCTCTGCTTTGGTTTCTGTTTCCTCTCCTTGAGTGGGTTGGAGTAGGACAGCTTCACACCTGCATCTGTCAGATGGAGGGGAGTGGGAGCAGATGATGGCCAAGAGAGGAAATCGTGGGACTGCATCAGGGGACGATTTCCTCTCACAGCTCCCGAACTGCGAGAATAATCAGCTCGTCTGTGGGAGGGAAAGGTCTCAAGTGGTGAATCGCACATGTTTTCCGTTGTTAAAGTCTTTGATAGAGCAGACGGGACTCTGTATCTCTGTCACAAGTGAAATCAGCTGCTTATCAGACTGTTATAGGCGAATGAAAAGCTGATTTTGTGTGCATGTGTGACATGCAGCGGAAGAGCAGTGCTGATTGTCTTATAAAAAGACAGTTTTAATTCTTGTCATTTGCACGTGGCAGGGACCGCCGCTCTTGTTTCCGACGTGTGTCTTTGAGATTAAGAACAGACCTCTTTAATTGTACAGTGTTGGTTGAGAGTACAGAGTGCTCCTGTCAAACGGACTCTCTAAAGGTTAATGTCACCATCGGGAGAATAACAACTCACTTGGTTACATAAGGGGAGCGTTAAGGACAAATCAAGCCGTTGAGTGTGTGTGTGTGTTTATATCACAGGAGAAGCACTGTAACGGAGGGATCTCATAAAATGCAATATAATCCTCAGTTATCAAATATGTTCTGTTTTATTTCCAGAGTCTTACCACGTAGGTGTAACTGTACTTCTCTGTTGTTGATAGTGCAGATGAGAGGTCACAAAATGATTAACAAGACAGAATTGCTTCACACAATTGGATGTATTTTTTTACTTTACTTTCTCTGATCTTTTGCCTAGTCTAAAAATGATTCACATGAATGTGAGATTGCTCTTTTGGTTAAAGTGCTGCACATTGTGTTGTTTTTTAAAGGTTCACGTGCCAAAAAGGTTAAGAAACTGCTGGCTTATTGCATTAAATGTTCACATCCTGAAACTCAGACTATTTGCATGAGGAAGTGAAACAATTGAAAATGATTTAACGTGCATGCTTTTTGATTGAATTCGTTTTTGAGTATAATTAACTAAGAATTCAGATGACAACTTAAAGATGTAGTTTGGTGTAGATGGTGATGGACAGTTTGGCGTTCCATTTAAGCGTACGCTATATTTAGAATATTTTCATCGGTTTACCTTGCCGTCAGACAGCCCTTTCCGACAGGGAAGTGAAGCCGTTGTGTCCATCTATGCTCTCGCCAAAGCCACCAGACTCCATTGAAAAAAACTGTAATTTTACCTCGCAGGTTGGTGAATCCGAACAAACCAAGAGTATTCATTTTTAAATGTAGGGTCTTCGTGGTGTAAGAGCCTCACAGAAGGAACCACATGTACACAAACAAGCTGTTGTGGACATTCTCAAGTTCTCTTTGTCACAAGGTTACAGTATCACTGTTCACCATCAGTGTAGTGGTGGTGCCGTACAGTATAGAAAGACATGATGCAGTGTGTTAACAGAGCATTGTTTGCAGTTGTTTGTACATGCTGGCACTCCTCTAGGATTTGTTCAGCCTAGGAACTACATTTCAGAAATGTAGCCTCCCTCCTGGACCTGGTTTATTGAGAATATTTGGCGCTCTTGTCATGGACTAAGAAATGGTCTATCAACGTTTTAACTTTACTAAAGGCTGTTGGAGTTCGGCTTTATGTGAACATGTAACAGATAGATGGCATAATCAGTGTTTTTTTGAAGTGCAGTCGGTGTTACTTCTAGATTTATGGTGTAAGACCTTGACATACCGCTCGAAATGTTGCACCATGTTGTGCAAACTTTGTCTTTTGCAGGGTCTTCACCGTCATCATAACCACTTGCGTCTCTCTCGTAGTTAAAGTCATAACAAGAGAATGTCTCAGTTCGTGTCCTCCCAGTGTGTCATAGGATGTTTTCTACGCATCTGTCTAGTCTATGCATGCTTGCACTTGTTGGAAAGAGTGTGTGACGGTGTGTGTGCGGCTGCCACTGAAGCATGAAACAGAGGAGTTGTATGGTTCCTCTCACTAATTAATGGGCCACGTGCCGCTGAGCACATTGCCCTGCTGCTGCTGCTTCAGCTGGTAAAATGTTTCCATAGACACAAGCAGGTTGTAAGTTGGCGCTCTGTCAAATTCCCATTGTGGGATTAGATCCACTCTTATCTCTGTTGGTCTGTGATGTAAAGGACAGTGAACTTAAACTGCGGTAGAGGACATGTTTGTGTAGAAATATTGCATTGCTCTTGATCAAGATGTGTTTAAATAGCATTTCAGTTGATTCGTGAACAACAACGTGGCTTGTGTGCACAATCTCAAAGATGGGAAAACACTTTTTTGTGTGAACTGCGAGCGGCATGGTGTTGTCCATCCATCCATCCATGATCCTTGAAGTGAAAACACACTTTAAATACAGGGTTGTAAAAGGAAAAGACGATAGGTTAGATAGCCAATACACTGTGCAGCAGTGGGTTTAGGGTGCAATATGTTTCGCTTTTAATAGCGTTATCTGTTTTCACTTTCCGTCAGTGGGCTACCTCCAGGGTCTGAAAAGTGCGGACGTGCTTTAAACTTGCATTCTTTCTAATAGTAAGCAGGGGGCGACCTCTCTGGTTAAAAAAAGAAGTCAGATTGTATAGAAGTCTATGAGAAAATGACTCTAATTTTGACTTGATTTATTACCTCGGTAAACATTATAAACATGAGTTTATGGTCTCAATCGCTAGTTTCAAGTCTTCTTCAATACAGCATGATGTTCATTTAGAGTCAAATAGACCATAAAGCACTTTATGCTTTAGGACGTGGCTACCTTGTGACGACATTGTCCATTGTTGGGAGTTGTCCGCATTTTCGTCTTACAACTTTAACCCTTTCACAGTGTGTTTTTAGTTCATGAAAGTTAATTATAACATTTTTAGTCACCTGAAAATGTCTTATGCAGAGTTTGGTTGTCCACCCTCTCATGTCACAAGAAACCAAGACGTGACGGCCAAAATGCCGAACTCAAGGCTTCAAAAAGGCAAATCCACAATATTTATTCATACATATTAGGTGCTTATATAAGAAGTAATTTCAGAACACGTCTGGTTTCTTGGGCCTCTGAAGATATTTACCACCAGGCCAGATGTTGCAGGAAACCTGGATTGCTTTATAGCACAGAAAAAAGGATAAGTGTTGTGCTGGTGTGACTTGCATTGACAGATGGTGGAACAAGTGAAAGGCTTATGGAAGAATCCCTTCAAAACATGATTATCCTCTTCTTCACACAAGTGAAAGAGAAACACACTGGGTGTCATCGGTTAGGGGGGAGGGGGCACAGGCTGCAACATCCTCTTTGCAAGGGAAAGCCACAAGGTTTATGTGAAATGCCACAGTCTGTCTTAATTTAGAACATGGCAGTGCCACGAAGACGTACGTTGGAGTGAGACCCTCGTCGTCAGACTCTGGGTCTAATCTCAGGGACCAGCTGGGCCCACAGCGACTGATAAGAGCCCTGTTGAGTGGGCGTGGGCTCAGCATGCTGGGAGTCCTCGCGATGACTTTGTTACTGCCACTTTACAGAAAGCCTCCTCTGTGTTCCTACATCTTTATATCCATATATGCTGGTAGTTAATGGGCTTGTGACAACCTGGAGATTTATTTGTCTCGTCGAGCCAGTCCATCAGGAAATGTTAGAATGAATGCAAGAAGCAGAATAACCTACTTACAGTAGCCATATACCTCTACTTACTCTCAGAGACTTGGTTGGATATTATGAGTTATACGTTTTTTGTCTTGACGTTTTTGCTTCACTTTATTTTTTTTGATTTCCCCTCCGTTTGACTTTAACATTGAAGCGTATTGCGTGCCATCCACTTGAAGTTACTTCAGATCAGTTCTAGATCGAGTTACACTGAACAAGCTGGCATCTTGTAAAACCTGTCTTAAGCTTTTGTTTTCGGCACGCTCTAACCCTCCAGTCTGTTGTTCCTTGTACGTTGTTCTGTAAGGAAGTGGATCCTATCCGTCATGAGATTCATGCTTTTGAAATGTGTTGCAAGGCCGTGCATGAGTATGAGTGATTTAAAGAAAGCAGTGTAAGCGTGGGTTAGTTTTCTTTGAAGGCTCTTTGAAGCATTATCATGATTTCCTGCCTCACTGACCTGCTTTGTACTTCCACTTTGTACCTTCGCCTCAAGGTTTCAAAAATGGGCGCTTTTTTTTGCAGTGTTGATCAACACTTTCACATCCTGCAAAGACTCATTGCTCTCTCTCTTTGGGTGTCGGTTATGTGCTTCTCGCCCAGTGAATGCATACATTCATGCTTTCTTGCAGTCAGCGGGTTGTGCAAGAGAGGAAGAATCTTGTTGCGTGATTTGCTAGAAGCCACACACTCATGCATTACGTTGTCTTTGTCTATTAGTCAGAAGTGTTTTAGTCACCTTCATTCGCAGTAGGTTTTGAGTAAACAAAGATCATTCTCACTTAAAGGGGACGTATTACGCTTTTGTGCTTTTCCCTTTCCTTTAGTGTGTTTTGTAGGTTTTTTTCGTGCATGTAAAACGCCTGCATAGTTACAAAGCCCAAAGTCCAGGCCAAAGGGAGTTACTTTCTCCCACATAAACACTGCTCCTGAACTGCCTGAAACACCTTGAATGAAGTCCTGCCTTTTCTTCCGTAACGTGGTGATGTCACCAAGTAATAAATTTGCATTAAACCTGCCTAGCGGCTAGTTTGGCACGCCCTCAAACAAAGCGGAGCTGGAGCGGAGTCAGAAGAGTTTGGTTCGGTTAACCAATCACAACAGTGGGCCAGCTGACCAATCAGAGCAGACTGGGGTTTTCGAGAGGGGGCGGGGCCTGAGCTCAAACGGAGCGTTTCAGACAGAGGGGGGAAAAGAGGTGCTGTAGCACAGCCGGTGTGGGAAAAATAAAGCGTTTTTCGAACATTAAAGCATGTAAACATGTTGTAGTAGAAATCCTAAAAACAAGTATGCACCTGAAAATAAGCATAATAGGTCCTCTTTAAAACAACTGAACTCTTTAGTTTGTTAGCAAATACATCCCTAGCCCTCAAAAACAGACCACTGATCAGTCAAAACAAGTTTAAATCTACTTTAGGTTACCTCTTCTAAGAACAGCCCTAACATGGTATTCTGGTTGCTTTTCCTTTAAAAAAAAAAGAAAAAGAAAAGGTAGTCAGTCACACGGGAGAAAACCCCATGTTGCTATAAAAATATTGTGACATCCATGTGTAGCCACTTGCATGAACGCCGGCTTTGCTGCCATCGGTGTGGATGTTTACATATGAAACTTGTTTTTGGACTTTTGCCACTGGTATAACAATTTTTCTTGATATACCTTACACTGTAAAATTTACATTTTAGAAACAATCAACACAGTGGCATGTCTTGTAAAACAATTTGAGGCATGAACACAAAGAAGTAAATGGGCCATGCTGTTTTTTTGAGTTAAC
This sequence comes from Sebastes fasciatus, assembly GCF_043250625.1. Classification (NCBI taxonomy): domain Eukaryota; kingdom Metazoa; phylum Chordata; class Actinopteri; order Perciformes; family Sebastidae; genus Sebastes; species Sebastes fasciatus. The sequence continues at coordinate 10,936,791 of NC_133810.1, forward strand.
AAGTGCTGATATCAGGGTGATATAAATGTTATATATTTATTTATTGTTACATAAATAGTTTTTTGTATACACAGTCCTACTGTATTTTCAGGAGAATATCTATAAAATAAAAACTTTTCAATTATTTCTTTTTACCTAATAATGCAAAGGAGTTGGGGGGGACTTTTTTCAGCCCTGAGTAGTGTCTGCAGGAGTCCCTCACAAGCTGCGTACAGACACAACAACCTCCACCGAGAAGTGGTCTTTTAGTGAATGACTCAAACTGAAACTGTAAAAGTCAGTGAGGCATGTAACCCCCTCCACAGTGGAAATTAAGTCCAGGATTCTTTCTAAAAAGTTTTTTTTTTTTTTATGGCTTCTTATTGTCTCTTGCTCAAGTGTTCACAGTATGCCACTTCTCTGACACAGTTGTCATTGAACCCCGCCTCAAAAAAACACTTTTTAGATGTAAGAAACAAATCAGTTGTAGCTGTTAACATGCATCACTTGTGCACCTTGTTCCTCTGATTGAGAGATCATCACTTCCACGGGCGTCTGCTGTCATAAGTGAGGTTTTAATAGCTGCTGTCACTGTGTAGGAGCAGAGAGAACCACATTCCTGTTGACAGACACATGGGGAGAGCCTACAGAGGAGGGGCAGGGTTACAGGTTTATGACGGGGCAAAGGTCTAACACACACACATTCCCCTGATGGGACTTGTGTGCATGTGCGTTTGTAGAAACTATAACAGCGTATGCAAGCCGAAATTACACGTCAGCATGTGGTATGTTCATCAACCTGGAGGTGACTGAACCCAGGGGAAGATCTGTGTTATCGGTTACAAGAGGTCGTCTGGTCCATTAACTGTTCCTCATTCTTTTCAGCCTACAGTCGAAATGGGGCAAATACTCCTTATTTGTTATAAAAGTAATAAAAAAAAAATTATGTTAAGTTTCATTTCAGGTTATTTACAGGCTTAAAACTTCTGTTCCATTTTGAGTTTGATCCAGCGCTGTACTTTTAAGCTGACACACCCACAGTAATGATTAATGTCCCAGTCAACACCGTATTAAACATTGTTATTCCCAGCGTGATCCATTTTTTAAAAGACCGTGTGTCTGAATACCAAATGACACACAATGCTGGGAGTGTGTGCGTGTTTGCTTAGTCTGCCAGCACATACAGTATGTTTGTATGCGAACACATGGGTCAGTGACATCTGCTTTCTCTAAAGCTCTTCTTGAGCGGCAGCTTGCGGTGTGTTTCCCGGTCATGGATTGTGGCCTTCAGACAGAGTGTTACAGAAAACAGATGGATAAATAATATACATGACAGACGAGGGGAGATATATACAGGCAGGGATGACAGACAAATTTGGGGAGGAAGACAAAAGATGTGCAGTGTGGCATGCAGACAATGAATGATGAGGCAGGAGGGGAGAGAGGTGAGAAGGACATATGTTGCAGTAAGAGGATTGAAAACAAGAAAAACAAGATGGGGAAAAAAGCGAGATTATACACGGGTATATGGCAAAAAATGCAAACGGATGGATGGTTGAGAGAAAAGCATCATGCAAATAGAAACAAAGCAGAAAAATTAAGGTGTTGGGTATAAATCCCAAGGGATGGGAATCACCAGAGGGGCCCCATGATACAATATTGCATGTGGTCTAATAAGAAATCATATAGAGTCATTTGCTACAGTCGGCCGCATTAAAAAAAGGACTTGATGTACAATGGCATTTTAACATTTTGGTCTTTTTAGGCAATTTTGTTGAAGAGCGCGAGGGTGTCTGTTTTTCTGCCAGGTTCGGTCCTCTAGGTAATCCTTTTGCACTTAACCTACATGAAATCCAAGTCACTAATGAACGGGAAAACGGCCAGGAAGAGAGCGAGTGAAAGCGAGAAACGAGTCATTCTGATCTCCATGGAAACCAGACCCCAAAACAGAGCCAAAGACTGTTGTTGTCCTCTGGAGGAGAGTTGGAGAGAGTGGAGAGTCAGTGAAGCGTTGTTTTCTCATGGGATGGCTACAGCAGCTACAGTATGTAGTTAACTGTATTCACTTCTGTGGCTGTGAATGGTTATTATGTAATTATTTAGAGTGTTTTTCTGTATAACTCGCTGACATCTGCCGTCTCTGTGTGCCGTTTTCTTGTCACTTCTTTTTGTCAGACAAATTGAGAATGATGTAGGTGCCTTCTGGGCCAACTGGTAACAACTCCTGTAATCCCTCTAAAACTGGAATTATCCCTCGTAAACCTTTCTTTTGTACTTGTATGTACTTGTATGACATTGACTTTTTCTTTTTCGTTCCCATTTTGAACTCCCCACCGGAGTTGAATCAACCAATCGACGTGGCGTTGACATTTTGAAGGTGCGACTGTGCACGTCGGCTCCTCTACGGTTACCCATAACACCCCTCTATGCGTAGGTTTGCAGAGACGTTTACGTGCATCTTTGGAGAAGCATATTTTCAGCTTTCCTCAGACGTGTCGTGTGGCAGTCGTAGTTGTAAAAGTAGAAGAAATGAACCTTAAATGTCACTAATCTGACCCGTCAGTCACTTGGACAGGAACTTGTATTTGATGGGAGTGGCTGCTGCTGCTGGACTTTTCAACGTCGTTCCGATTAAAGCAGATGATGCCTCCTCCTGCAATTACTTCTCTCTTGTGTACATTCCGAAGCACGGTCAAACATATACACACACTTGTGCATTGATGTCAGGAGGTCCCATGTGAGACACAATGAGGCGTTTCAGTGTAATTTCCTCCCCGTGCGGTGTATACACTCGGTACGGTGCACACGTAAACAAACACGCATGTTTGCATACTATACTTGAGGACCCTTGACGCAATACGTTCCCCCGCGCTACGCAAAAAAGGCACCACATAAATGAGGCACGAGGCTGTTCTCTCAGTCTACCCTCTTTGTCCACTCCCCCAACCATCTGAAGGCCAGAGTCACATTCCTCAGCTTTGTTCCCACTGAGATGTAAAGGTGTGTGTGTTTGTGTGTGAATGCCCTTGTGAAGCTGGGTCAGAAGGGTTGGTTGTTGAAAACGTTAAGACTATGTTTAGATTTGCGCCTTACCGATTGGGCAGGATGTATGGATCGGGCAGCAAGTGACAAGTGTTGTTGTTCCTGTGTAGAGTAGTTGAGCTGATAGATGATATGACGACGTGATGATAGCCGATCGGTGCATAGACTCGTGTACTCGCCGATTCTTGATCCAGCATTTTAGTCTGCATCTGAGGCATTTCTGGTACTGGTGTCGAAACAACTCTCACTTGTTCACAACATTTTGATGCGGTGGCAGACATTCATATCTGTGTTTTCTGTGAAGCCAGTGTTCCACTGGAAATAATGGTGATGTAAACCCCCAGATTCAACATTACAATACTCCTACTTGTTCAGATGTACAGTAAGTCAGCCATCATTTTAGTGGTCGGTAAATCTGACACATAATGAGAGACACGAGGAGGAAATTATGAGGACGGCATTTGTTTCGTGGAGAGATGCACAGACAGTAGTTACAGTTCTGGGACAGATAACATGGCAGCTTTACTATAAGTACCTAGTCTTGTTAGTAGGGGTGTAAATCGTGATGAAATTCCTCACAATATGATATTATATTGATTCTTTGGACACCGATACGATATTTGCTGATATCATAAAGTCTGCCACGATACGATTTTGATTCAATTAAGGGGCCAGCGATCGATATGCAACGATATCATATGCCTATTTAACACAATCAATTACATTTATATCAGCTATCAAAAAGCAACAAAAATATGATTTGACAAGTTCATTACTGAACTTTTAAATGAAATTTTTTTTGTTTTTTAATAAAAAAAAATAACACCTCCTATTCATTGTAAGAGTGCCGCATTTCTCATGTTTAAGCACTGTTTGAATGTTTAGGAAGGAGGTGCATGGGAATTTCAAAATAAAGGCGTATCTTAAAGATGACAGTGTTATATATTAAGTGTCTTTTAAAGATACATTTGAAGTATGTATAGAGCTTTTTCTTTGACCGAGATGGCAGAACTTCAACAAACATACAGTAGGTTTATAATACTGTACAGTACCAATGGGTCTGTAGCCATTTCTACTGGAAATCAGACCCCAGGCAGTGAGTTTGTCGAGGCTGACGGTGTTGGAGCAGGAGGGGATCAAATAGCAGAGAGCTGAGATGTTAACAGAGGAGTGAAAGTTTCTGGTGTCTCCGCGTTTACTGTCGAGGCTTGTTAACCGACTGACTGATGGTTTGATGGCAGTAGGAGATGTCCTGTTGACTCACACTGTGGGTTACCCTGGTGCGGAGGCGGCTCGGCTCCTCTGGAGCTCTGTTTGACAAACACACACACACACACACACACACACATAGTCACGGCGAACAGGGATGAGTTAAAGAGCGTGTGTTGCAGGCAGCGAGCCTGTTCTGTTTGTTCAGATGTTTTCCCACAGCCCCTGTTAAAGCGTGGAGACATCAGACCCCCGCCGAGCTGTTTAGTCTGTCATGTTTCTGCAGGTCACTGGGTGGACACGTGCACATGCACTCCTCCATTTGTCACCGTGACATATCGCTGTCGAGACATATTTTCTCATTCATGCACCAACTTTCACACAGTCATTATTGTTCCTCTTGATCACTTAACAACCTGTTGCATTAACCTTCAGGTGCTTCTAGCTTCTCTTTCTAGTAGGGGGTGTAAGAAAATATCAGAGGAGGTTCCCAACAGTGGTGCAGCATGGATCACCACCTCTGTTTTCAATTCTATTTTAAGTTGTCTCCGAGTCTCGTCTCCGGTCCTGCTTTTTTGCAATCACCACACTTAAGGTGTGGTTTTGTCTGCAGGCTCACATTTATGTCTCGTTTACCCACAAAGTCCCATCAGTCAGCTTTTGTCTCTTACACAAGGAGGAAACATCATGTTTGGCGCCTTGTGCTCCACCCTGAGTCACCCGATGGTTTGGGTGTTTTGATGCTTTCCAGAAAAGGCACTGAACAATCTCTTCATGTTTACGTTTGCTTCCCTTTATTACTCAGTATTGCTAGGAATCCAATGTCTGTCTGTGTGTGTGTGTGTCTTAGTTTAGCCACACTGACACTTGACGCTTTTGTGGTTCTTCTTTTTTTTTCCCCAGTTGCTCAGGGAGGGTGTGGTGTTTCCTTTCCTGTTTTGTCTCTAAATGTTAGTTAGTCAACATTTTAATTGCACTCCTGCGTTTCTTGATGTTTCGGGTTCCCCTTTTGGCTTCCCTTTTGGCGGCTGGCAGAGTTTGATTTTGATATTTTCCACCTTTTACTTAAAAAATTGGAGGCAGAAATGTTAAGTAACAGCGTGATCCATTTTCCTCACACCCCCGTTCTATCACACACACCACACCCTGTATATCCCCTGCTATTCATATTTATCGTGGAAGTCTTAGTGATAGAAAACGCCCTCTCTGGTGACGGGAAACTCTTGAATTCATAGGATTATCACACTGAAAAAAAACATCCTTTTATTTACTTTTGCAGAGTAAATAAGAATCAATCAAACAGGCCTGTTGTTACTTGTGCATGTTGAATTGAATGTTGTGTTTCTGTGTCTCTTCAGGCCAGGAGCAAGGAGACGGGAGCTCTGGCTGCGGCCAAAGTGATCGAGACAAAATGTGAGGAGGAGCTGGAGGACTACATCGTTGAGATCGACATCCTGGCTAAATGTGACCACCGCTACATCGTCAAGCTGCTTGACGCATTTTACCATGACAACAAACTGTGGGTAGGTAACACAGGAATCTGGTTTAAGACAATTAGCTGTAAGTGTAAACCACAAACTTTTCAACCCTTCTCTCTTCCTGTTTCACCTTTCCTTTTACTGAAAACGCCCCACACTGATCACCGTGTTTGCACATTTCAGCACTTAAACTTAGTTTAGAAGTATGCTGCTGCGTGGGAACACTGAGGTCAAGGCTGCCGGTATCTTAGACTGGTGCATAATGTACCAAAGGGACCTTATCTGCTGTCCACACTGATACCCTCCTCACTAGATATATCCTTTTCCACTGTGTCGAGGAGTTTCTGTCTCTATCCACCAAGTTTTCTTTGCAACCTTTCCAAACAGAGCCACAACACACACAAACCTGAACTCAGCGGGGAAGTAGAAAAACAGATCTTTTAACCATGTTGGCAGGCTCATGGGATGTTTCATTTCAGTCTGAGACTGCCTTGTTGTTTTTTAGTGCAACAGTATCTCATCCAGAGTATATTTCTCCTACATATGAAAGCTCTGTTGAATAATAAAGATAAGAAAAGCGGATTGCCTAAATGTGGATGACACAAGATCCCCCCCCCCCCTCCCCCCCAGGGTGACGTAATACATCAGAAATGACCCAATCCTCACCCTGATGTTACAACAAGAATGAAGATTGATTTCAGTTCAGTGTTTTCTGCTCTCGAGTTATGTTCCCTCGCTGCACTCGCTCTCTGGGTCAAGTGTTCAACTCCCTCTGTAATCTCCCAGTCTATCGGGCCAAGAAAAATAATAGTGACCTCATGCTGGGGCACGACCTTGAATATCTGAGGAATTACAAGGCAGCGTTAAGGCTAAAGATAGTTGTGTGTAGTGGATTATAAATGTAAGATTTAGAGTTTAGATTGAACAGATCTTTTATTACAGTATTCTCCCTTCTTCAGTTATTACAACAATAGTAATTGTTCAACATATCTATGCATGAAAAAGACTTATGGTTTCACACAGGAAATGAACACCAGTTTCCTGGGTGTCTGGTGTTTTTTCGCCCACACATCCACCCCGACCTCCTTGTGCTGCGTTCACCGCTATTTATATTTACTTGTTCACGATTGCGTGAATTACACACAAATTTATTTTGTGTGATATACATGAATTACGGTGCATTAATTTCCGTAGGTATAGTTATGAACAGTGTATGAGACCAGCCTGAGTTGTTAAGTACATTGTTAAAGTTGAAAGATGTAAGATTTCAGCCCTGGCACACCTGTGGTTCCCATGGTAACAGCAAGTGCGGTTTAGTACGACAGCAAAAACACTCTTTGAGCAGATACTTTGTCAGAAATTACAGCAAGAGCCATATCTGTTTACAGCTCTGCCAAAACAAGCTCACGTTGTTTTAATAAAGAAGTCAGTCAATAATAGCTATAATCTGATTCCATGCCGTGCACAGCGGGAGTAGTCTTTAGCACAACAGCAGGGCACCGTGAAGTTAGTCACCTTGCTGAGAAGTGGAGACCTGTGTCTAACAGCTCCTTGTGGCTGCGGCTTTTTCTTCTATTACTCCCTCGCAAAAATGAAATGAGCTACCGACTAGGCCTGGACGATTTCGAAAAAATATCTAGTTGGGATTATTTTGACTGATATTGTGATATGATTTGCGATAATAGAGAGGATGCTCATTGTTACATTGTTATGCTCATTTTCATTCAAGAATTTGCCATCTCTGCCTATACACACATGCTATGCCACAGCCCCAGAGCAGAGCTATAGTCGTGGTTGTGTCGGCCATAGCTGGAATTCCTGAGTGTGGAAGGTGAACGTCCTCCATCAGTCAAAGCCTGACTGTCAGACTGTGTTAGTTTGTGCTGAAAAGTAAAATGTGCAAACATCCCTTCCTGCAGCGTTTATACCACAGGCTTCCTGTGTGTGTGTCTGTGTGGCTTCAGACTTTCAACTTTTACTGTCTCACTTCCAAGCTGTGCTCAGATACTAATGGTTTCTTTTAGATTTTACACATGATAACTCTCAATCTCTTCAAAAATGTTATTCAGCCTGTATTTTAAGAGCAACCAACTTTTCTGGTTTAGTATAGAAACTCACAGCGGATAAAATGGACATATGAGCATCCGACCAGCAGCAGAATAACAAGCTCTGTACCTCATTGCTATGAGTGTGTCTGAGGCCAAAGGATCTCAACAATTAGCCCAGTGGTTGGCGGTCAGGCCTCAGTAACCTCCGGTTGGGTGGACTGGGCAGGGGTGAGATGATGCATTCCAGTACCGACCCACCCGTTCTGCTTTCTACTGAGTAAGAGACGGATAGAGGAAAAAAGAGAGAAAGAGAGGGGCAGAGAGAGATAGAGAGAGAAGGGCTGTTTGTTCCAGTTCAGGAACAATCTGGTCTTGAGGCTAGAGGGGCAGCCAGGCCCACAGCGTGAGAAAAAGAGGGCCTTTAACATGGGGACGAGACTGCTGACATCAGCACACTGAGAAGAACGAACAGTGAGAGAAAGAGAAGAGATAAACAGATGAAAAGGAGAGACAATAAACACAGAGAAGAACTTACACTCAGCATTTAGAAGCATAGTTAAGCCTGTCTGATTAAAGGGTTTGTTTAGCCAAATGACAAAAAGACACACATAGCTTTATTTTGCGATATCTATGCTTCCACTCAAATACTAATAGAATCCATAGGAACTATTTCTCCAGTGGAAAGTATCTAAAATACGTAACGTAAAAACTAGGGCTGTCAAATCGATTAAAATATTTAATCGCAAATTAATTGCACATTAAAACGGAGCCCACTACCCAAGTTGCGTCAATGCGTTAAAGAAGTTAGTGGGGTTAAAACTAATTTGCGTTAATTCATTATTATCCCGTTAACTCTGACAGCCCTAGTAAAAACGTAATGGGGATACATGTATATTCTCCATGCTTTGAGCACCATAAACAAAATTCCATCTGCCTCTATAGTATTTGGGCAAAACTCAACACAGTCGTCTGCATAGCTAGATAACACTAGAGGTAAGGGAGAAAATGTGTTTTTTTGTCATTTTGGGGAATCAGATTAGAGCTCCAGCAGAAATGTCTAATGAAGGAAGTAAAGTTTCACAATAGATGAACTTTTAGATAAGTTTCAAATCAGAGCCAAAAGTCTATTCATCTGAGCCTTTAAATATAGAATGATAGAAACATCTTTTCTTGTGTTTTGTGTTCCCAGACTCTGTCAAACTTAAGGCTCTTCAAAATAATTCTATACAAAGTAGGTGGAGACGAGTGGGATCTCGCTGTAATAACACAGTGAGACAATGACAATACTTTTTATTGTCATTATATTTTTGCCATGATGTGCGTACAGTGAGTTCTACAGTACATAATGTCACCGGTTGTGGTTGCTTGGAGATTTTTTTGATGACACTGGAATGCAGATCAATAGAAGTCGGTATGTTGAGTCTTTCTTGGCACCGCCTCATGTACACAGAAGCATTAGTCATGTTCATAGAGTGACACAGTTTAACAGTGTGTCACGGTTTATATGCTCATATTTCTTTCTTTATTATTGCAGTTTCTAAGCAGGTCATTGTTGGCAAATAGCCTTTTAAATAATTTTTTATTTTGGCTGAATGAGGTGGGAAATCACTGTGTCAGTACAGAGCTGTGAGTCGCAGGAATACTGCAATGTCAGCGAGGCCTGCTCCCTTTTTTAAAGCTTTTTGTATTTTGTAGGCTGTGTCTAATTTGGTTCAGCTTGTCTCAAAAGAAAAATCAGGCACATTGGTTTCTCGGTCTAAGGTTAAGCTTGTGTCTGCATGCGTTCAGCCCATAGTAGGTATGCTTTGCATGTAGCTTGACCGGTCGGGGCACATTCTTCACTACAGCACAACATGTCATCCAGAATTGTTTCAAGCAGGAAGAGAAAATCTGGCTGCAGAGACACTGACGGAGACACAAACCAGTTGCTTCTGACTCTGAGTGGTGTAATGTACAGCTGTTTAGGTTGGGCGGCAGAGTGTGTTGCTACTGAAGGGCAGCTCATTTAATTTAGGGGGGGTGGTTTTTAAACAGAGGGGAAATAGAAATAATGTTTGGTTAGTGGTGAACAGGAATGGGGAAATAGTTTTGTACTGAGATGTGTAATAAACCTCTCTCTGGGGAAGCGCTTAAAACTATATTGTTTTATCAGTATTTACAGCACTGCATGGAGATATTGTTGAAAACACCTTTTAACTATACCATACCAATTTTAATCTAAATTTCAACTAGCAGCCACTTTCATATTTTATCAGCATTTGGCTGGTGGCTGGTGCTAATTTCCAACCCTGGATATAACGAGAATGGGACGGACGTAAGGTCACAGTGACCTTGACCTTTTGACCACCAGAATCTAATCAGATAATGATATATCAGCCAATGGTACTTTTTAAAACATAAATAAATAACATAAACTAACAATCTTGAACAAACAATATCCAGATAGAGTTTTTGAGTGTTAAACTTTTTTTAATTTGCAACTGAGAATGACAAATTACAAGCAAAGTTACAGATGATAGATAGTTTTAAACCAAGTGTTCAGTGCTTTAATAGAGCTTAAGTCATGTCTTAGTTTATGTTAAGAGAAACAGAGGTTCAAAACAGAAGGCAGTTCATTGTGATCCAGTGAGGAGATATGAAGGCTGGGAGCAGCAGAGCGTGTAACACACAGCCCAGACCGTCTTTCCGCTGTCTGTCCTTTTCAAGAGACCATGACGAAGTGAAACATCCTTGATAACACGTGACAAAACGAGTGGGGTTTGTCCATCCGAACTTAACAAAAGCACATTTGTTTCACCTGAGGAGTTGCATGCCATGCTTGACATTCCTCATCTTTGAGTTTTCCACGTGCATGGAGGTATGCATAGTTCCTCGTACAGAGTCATCTGTACCTGCTGGGGTGTTTTTGTACCTTTTGTACTTATAATTCTCTTGATGGCTTTGTCCGGACTGAAACTCCACGCCCTGTCCTGACGGTGTTGTCGTAGCAAGCAGGACTCGATGATTAAATCAGAGTGACATCACTCAGCAGGTATCCTGCATACACCACCTAGGGTTGATCTTTAACCAGATTAACTGTTCTGCATGGGATTAATATGAAATCATGTGGTGTCTTTATTTTCTTTGGTCCCACTGTACTTGAACATTTAGAGGTTTTTCTGACAGGCAGAGTGTGAGAGACTGACTATGTAAGGAGAGGAAATGAAATTGTTGGAAGTTGCTGTTGGCCAAGACACCATTTAGGGAGGTGTTCTCATAATATGTCTCTCTCTGTCTCTCTCTGTGTCTTTACTTCACTGCTCTACTGGTATTTATACGTGTGTCCCAGTAACTGTGTACAGTTACACCCTAAGTGTTTATTATTCACTTTAGTCTGAGTCCAGCTGTCCACTTTCCAAAGTGTGTACTCTATTACTTTCACCAACAGACGTCAAAGAGTATTTGACTAACGTAGAGCAGGGGGAGCTCTCCAGGTACTGATGACATCATATTAGCATGTCATCTTCTTTCCTCTGGTTTGCTTTACCAAAAGTAAATTTGCCAAAATAGTGTGAATAGGAATGACTGGGAATGTTGCACTACCAATTTGTTGTTGTTGTTTTGACCTCTGGAGAGTTACGATGTATGTTATTAATTAACTCAAGCTCATTTTACTGCCGCACACTTCCTAATTTACTCTCAAGTTCAGGTGCCAAATCTTTATGGTCTATCAGTGCTGAATGTTTCTAGTAGGAGAATCAAAATCATTTCATTAACGTTTTTTTTTTTAGAATAGAATAGAAAATACTTTTATTATTAATTATTATTATTAATTTTAGCATGCAAAAGGCAGAATTTTGTCTTTGGTTTGCATGTGCAAAATCTGCTATTAAAACACAACGTATCACACAAAGTTATGAGTTGAGATATATTAGAATAGAAAGCATTTAAAAGACACCCATATAATAATTGTACAAATATGAGTTGTGCATGTATATTCACCAAGCTGGGTCAAGTTTAACCTCACCCATTCTCCCCTCCCCCCCTTCATTCCCCAGATCATGATCGAGTTCTGCCCCGGAGGTGCTGTGGATGCCACAATGCTAGGTAGGCCTCTCTCTCTTTTTGCTCTCTGTGTGTTTTCATAAGCACTCCACCTTCTTCCCTGTCACAAGAGTCGAATTCCACACCTGCAGCGGTGCTGAGACTACACCTGTCCCTTCAAGGAAGTGTAGACATAATAAAACGTCAAAGATGTGCTGCCAATCTATGCTCTTGTTTGTAGAGAAAACATCTAGAAAACCAACATTTATCCCAATACTGATGCTCCGAACGTGATCACTCTTCATCAGTCTGGCCCTGAATGCTCTAGAAAGCAGTCAGACATAGTGTAGTCCTCCGGTGTGGGAAAACCCCCCAGTCTGTTTTTCCTGGGTAATCCACATCCTCATAACTGTCTGTACCCCCACTGCAGCTAACCAAACACAGACACGGTAGAATAAAGTCTGCAGGGCAGGGACTAGCTTGGATGTGAGAAAGCTTTTCTGATCTGGGATTACTTATCCAGCAACTCTATCTGAGAGACCTCATTGATATCATCACGGGTTTACCTTTTTTTCTGTTTTCTCTGGCGGAGCTCACACACTGCATCTGTCCTCAAGACTTTGTTTTTATGATTGTGTGTACGCCGAATGTGGAATCTGCGAGGTGTGCACAATGGGTTTTGAACCCTCTCAGCTAGTTTTCCTCAACTCTCCTACCACCGTATTTAACCCCTTCCATCTCCCGCCTCTCCTGCCCTTATCAGAGTTGGATCGCGGGCTGACGGAGCCACAGATTAAGGTGGTGTGTCGCCAGATGCTGGAAGCTCTGGACTACCTCCACAGCATGAAGATCATCCACAGAGACCTGAAGGCCGGTAACATCCTCCTCATGCTGGATGGAGACATCAAACTGGGTGAGGATTTAGATATTTATACTTTAGAATATTGTTAGTTGTAAGTGCTTCTACAAAGTTGACATTTAACTCTAGCATTCCTAGAAAGCAAGATTTTGTTGACCATTGACTGGTTTTCATTATGTAGGCTTTAGGACTAGGCAATATGACGATATATATCGTCAAAACGATATTAAAATGTCTATCGCATATATTTCTCTTTATCATTTTTAACGCGATATAGGCTAGGCCTATAATTATTTATTTTTCTCTAAAATTTCACTTAAAACTTTATGCTCATTTTGCACCCAAGTTCTTAAAATGAGAAAATACTCAACACTTTTCATTTGTCAAGTATATACCGTATGCTGCAAACCACTGCAAGTCGGAAGTCGATAATCCCGAGTCGGTATTTATACTTCCAATCTATATGTGTCCCAGTGTATCTGCTCGGGGAAGACTTGGACGCCCACAGTAAACTGATGTTTGTATGTGTATAAGTATGTAAGTGTCTGAGCTTCGCAAGCATCTTCAGAGAACCTACATCATCCACCACAGCGCCATTAGCGAAGAGAAACGCATATAAAGTACCCATCTTTGAATCAACAACTAGAAAAATCCTGTGGCAAAATATTTCTGAAAATCTAATTTATGGTATTTTAAGGATCTGCAGGAACCCTGTTATAAAAGAGACGGGAAGAGTGGACTAGTACCGCATGATCGCAAAGACTTCTGTCAAACACAAATCAACTGAATGGAAATAGCAGCTACACTGTTGTTACAGGACATCTCAAAACACAAACACTACATAAAGTATGTGTGCCGCCCTGTTGCTGTGATGCCAGGTGTGTTTATGTTGGCGAGTTTCCGACTTGGAATTCCGACTTGAATGGCCGTTCCATTGAAATTTTCCGTGTCGGAAGTCTGAGTTCATTCATTAATTCACACAGGAGTATACAAAAATAGGTTTTACCATTTGGTTATTTCATGTACTGTAGACTATTTATATGAAATTACCTATATTGGGATAGATTTGGGCCATATCACCCAGCTCTAGTAGGCATCATGGTGACCAAGTGCCATTTTTGTCCAAGCTCACACATGTACACAGGTGTACAAAGTCTGAAAAAAGCAATACGGTAAGTTCAGAGAGTAACAGAGGATTTGGTGAACATATTTTAAATTTATGGGTTGAATTTGGATCAAATTTGTAAGGCCCGGTGTAATCTCTCTGTCTTTTACATCCCATCATTCACAGAGAAAACCGTTCCACTGCCAAAATGATGCAAGTGGAACTAATTCTTAAATAAACCCCACGTTCCCATTGCACATTACAGGTTACCTCTGGAACTCTGGTCTGTTGTTTCTTTGGCTTACGTGCATGCTGTCATATGGGCTGAACACACACACACATGCAGCCACACTGATGCTGTCACACATACACACACACAGTTAGAGGCCCTGTACTGCTCCTGCTGCGCCGTAGGACGATCATAAGTGGGCATTGTGTGGGGGAAACTGCATTCTAAGAAGTTTGACATATTTTCATTTATTGGCTTTTTGAAGAGTTCTCCGCATTCTTCACATTGCACAGCTGAAGTTGTGGATCCAACCCATTTTACCAGCATGTTTTGGATTAAAGTGTAGTTTCCAGGAAAGCAAAAGGGTGTCTTAATGTGCTTTATGCACGTGCAAGTTAAGGAAGTGCAGGCTTTTTTCCAAATGGCTGACAATTGATGCATGATGTTTTACTTTCTGTACTGTCTGACTCTGTTATTTTGCACAGTCATGACCAACAAACTTACATTGTTCACTAGGACACCGCAGTTTGATATAATTACTGGGAGTTGCCTCTTTAACCTCATTAAGTAATTTGCCGTTTCCAAACTACACTAACTACATGTTAATTCAGACAAGGTAGCAATTACCTGTCTGTCAATTACCTGTGATACGTGGCAGTAAAAACAATTTGTTCTACCATGCAGAACAGCGTGTCCTAAACTTTTTGGCTAATGGTTATAAAACGCTTCAGCGATTGTTGATCTTGAGATATGTTCAGCAGTTGGACCAATTTTAAGAGACAGAAGAAATGTGTCTCATGCTGCTTTATCAAGGAAAGGAAAATCAATATAGAACAGGCAACAACACAATATTCTTATTTATGCTCACACTTTAATACATTATCTGAATTTTCCACTTAAAAATCTTAAGATTAAATCACTAAATCCCAGTCATGACTATTATTTCTATTCTTTGAGTTTGTTGGGATTCCATAGTTGCTGATGGTGTGGTGCATTATGGGAACCTTTAGGTATGAAGGGTATAAATATTTGTGTATAATCATAGTAATGCTTCATGAGAGACACACCCTTGTTGATTATGTAAGGGAACATAGTGTAGGTTAAACTCAGTGACACAGCAGGTTTTACTGCAGCTTTGCCAGAATGAACTGACGTGTATTTGACCTCTGGGTTTAATTGGTATTTTCTATCGGTATGTTTTTACCAGAATATGTTACCATTAGGGCTGTCAATCGATTTAAATATTTAATCATGATTAATCACACTTTTTTTTACCTTTTCAAAATGTACCTTAAAGGCAGATTTGCCAAGTATTAAATACTCTTATCAACATGGGAGTGGACAAATATGCTTTCTTTATACAAATATATGTTTATATTTATTATTGAAAATCAATTAACAACACAAAACAATGACAAATATTGTCCAGA
Organism: Sebastes fasciatus; assembly: GCF_043250625.1. Taxonomy (NCBI): domain Eukaryota; kingdom Metazoa; phylum Chordata; class Actinopteri; order Perciformes; family Sebastidae; genus Sebastes; species Sebastes fasciatus. The sequence goes on from NC_133810.1 coordinate 10,952,193, forward strand.
AACTAGGGATGCACCGATACCACTTTTTTTCAGACCAAGTACAAGTACTTACATTTGGCTCCTCGCCGATACCGAGTACCGATACAAGTACTTCTCTGCGCTAAAAGACCCTCGTTAACAACAGCTGTCAGTGTGTCAGTGTGCTGACTTGACTATGACTTGCCCCAAACTGCATGTGATTATCATAAAGTGGGCATGTCTGAAAAGGGGAGACTCGTGGGTACCCATAGAACCCATTTTCGTTCACATATCTGGAGGTCAGAGGTCAAGGGACCTCTTTTGAAAATGGCCATGCCAGTTTTTCCTCGCTAAACTTTAGCGCAAGTTTGGAGCGTTATTTAGCCCCCTTCGCGACAAGGTAGTATGACATGGTTGGTACCAATGGATTCCTTAGGTTTTTTAGTTTCATATGATACCAGCATCTTCACTCTAGCTTTAAAACTGAGCCCGCTACAACCTCCAAAATATCGGCTCGTTGGATTTTTAAGCAAATTGAATTAATGCGTTAAAGAAATAAGTGGCGTTAAAGCGAATTTACTTTAATGTGTTATTATCGCCTTAACATTGACAGCCCAGGTTACAATCCTTCAGGATATTAATGTGCAAACTTGTATTTGATGTACAATAAAAGCAGTAGTACTATTTATTGTTTTATATGACATAAACGTTCTCTCTGCAAAAGTTTAGACTGCAACAGTCTGAAATTATATATTTGACTGGAAGGTCAAAGATATTTGAATTGTAGTCTGCAAAACCAAGACAGTCACTTATGTCCCCGTAATAGAACATGCCAGTTTGTAATTGAAGCAGTCAGTCTGCTGCCTCGTGAGGAAAGGCCTCAGCCAAGAACTCAACCCTGGGCACGCCACACGTAATATTTGTACTTGCAGAGAAAAAAATATGTTCAGCCCAAGTGAAAACAGCACCCCTGTAATCTGAGGGTCGTGTCAGGAAATGGGGGCAGCTTGTTTGGGCAACTGAACTGCTGTAAATTCACTGATTCCGGCTTTGTGTCTCAATGTCATGACAGTTTTACAAGCTACAAACTGTTCATCTTCTACAAAGGAGGGAAAAGATGGTATTTTTTGAACCGGCTTCACTCCCTCTTTAAATGCTTCTTGGGAATTTCTTTCAACTGTCTCACGTCATCTTTTCTTTTTTGTCTCTCTTCATTCTTGTAGCTGATTTTGGCGTGTCTGCGAAAAACACCAAAACCTTACAGAGAAGAGATTCTTTCATCGGAACGCCATACTGGTGAGTAAGACGTTACTCTACATCAGAGCACCGTTAAAACTACAGTTGGTAACTTTGAGCAAATATGATAAAAGTTATTTATATAAAACGGTCATTATATCCTGACAGTAGTGCATGAGACAGATAATTTGTAAAAAAAAAAATAATGTTCCTCTGTGTCGTCCGGTGCTTCTAATGGCATTTTCAAGATTTCACAGCACCAAAGGAAACAACCAATCAGAGCCGAGGAGTCCCTAAATAAGCTGTCAGTCACTGCACAAACTCGTGAACTCCGACCAAACTAGGCGGCGCTGATCAAATATGAATCAAGACACTGTTACTGTAATGCCAATTTCTCACCTCAAATGTTTTCAGAAACATCTTGTAGTGTACTGTTTAGCTGGAAAATGACAGTCGAGCCAAAACCAAGCACCGCCCAACGGCCGGAGCAAACTTTCTCATTTTACGGTACACTACAAGATGTTTCTGAAAACATTTGATGCGAGAAATTGGCAAAAATAGTAACAGAATCTTGATTCCCATATGATCAGCGCTGCCGGGGTTCACGAGCTTCACGAGCAGTGATTTACAGCTGCTATTGAGACAGCTCGGCTCTGATTGGTTGTTTTACTTAAGGCGCGGTGAAATCTTGCAAATGCTATTAGGAGCACAGGAGGACACAGAGGAACATATTTTTTTTCACAGATTATCTTGTCTCATGCATTACTGTCAGGATATAGTGACAGTTTTATAAAAAACAAAAATATTTTAATATATTTTATCATATTTGCTAGAAGTAACCAACTGCACCCTTTTAAGGGTAAGAGCTATGCATGAGTTTAGGATGGATTGAAGCTTCTGATTTTATTTTTCTAGATATTCAATTGAGGAAAAATCAAGATATTTCATCAGATTGATGCAACATCCTAAATCCAATGTAATCCAATGTGATTTAGGACAATGTCTGCAGTGACAACCTGAGCTAAAAGGACAATTTAGCATATAGCAAAATCTCCAACTGTAAACATATCAACCATCCCTATATGTGATATATAAACGGGGGATTATGGCTTGTTGGGAACACATTTCCTGCCACCCACAACACTACCATAATACTTGAAAGAGCATGATATACACACATTCAACCCAATACCTCAACTCAATGCTTTAATGTTGTCACAGCAGCATGGTGGTTCTCTCCTCTATACCTGAACAGATTAGAAAGACTCCCTTTTGAAGTATCCACAGTGAACCTCGCTCCATACTGTTATCCCCTGTGTTGCAGCCAGTTAACCATTGACCAGAACAGGTTATCATCCATCAGCAGTACCCTCCTCAGCTCATTGGAAACATGACCGTGCCCTCATTTTGCACAATCCTGAAAAGAATATTGTTTACAGTTTTTCGGTGTATACCTTTTCCCTTGAATGCACTGATTAGCAAAGTCAACAAGAAACGGGGAGCACACATTTGATTCGTTGCGCTTGAGTAAATTTAAGAGCTCAGGGGTTAGAGAACCATTTTGCAGATAGTCAGCAAACACGCGCTGATTGGAGAAGTGTGCTTGATGTTGACTCATGCAAAATAGTGAGCAAGAGCGAGGAGAAACACTCCTTACCCCCCCCCCCCTGCATTAATCATCAGTTAGTCACTGCTCAGATAAAGATATTGTAAATACCACAGGTGTGTCTTTGATGATATCAGAAACTATTGAATCATGTTGGGACTGATTTCTATATGACGAGCTGTTTTGTTTTCTTCTGCAAATCCGATTTTTACAACCTAATAGTTAAATTCTTTACAAGTTGAGTTACTTATTAGCTCTGTCACTTAATGCTTAGCAGTTCCTGTATGTATGTATGTAAGACCTGTGGACTGGCTCTAAAGGTCAGTAATCCCTCACGGTCATTTTAGGACTTAAAACAAATATCACATGTGCGTCACTTTTTAATAGCTTCCTCTTGTAAACACATTTGCTACACATGGACATATCCATTTTATCCAGACAGGTCACATACTGCATACTCTCTCTCTTGCTTCACCACTCACTTCCCACGTACACACACACACACACACTCTACTCTTACAACAGCTGCCTCTAGAGAGGGCCATTTGCATTTCCGCGTCGGCCACGGTAGCAATCCTACACGCTTGGCACACGGGAGAAATTGCAATCTGCAAACCTCGCCGCTACATACCGCCAGATCCTACACTCACTGTTCCTTTTAAACCTTTTGTCTTTCTCTGTCTCAGGATGGCCCCAGAGGTGGTGATGTGCGAGACGATGAAGGATGCTCCGTACGACTACAAGGCCGACGTCTGGTCTCTGGGAATCACTCTGATCGAGCTGGCCCAGATCGAACCCCCTCACCACGAGCTCAACCCCATGAGGGTGCTGTTGAAGATCGCCAAGTCGGAGCCGCCCACCCTGGAGCAGCCGCACAAATGGTGAGGATGCATTTAAAAATGTATCTGAATTCAGCTTTGGTTAGTGAATGCATCACATGTGCAAAATTGTGAAGAGATAGCAGGGATATGATGGCCAGGAACACGCTTTTTTGTCATACCAAATTTGTTCTTGTCCTGTAATTTACGTTATCCCATTGTCCTCCCCCTCTCTGCCTGCAGCCCTTTTTGCCCTTTCCAAAACTATAGCAACAACTCAGGACTTAAGCGAGTGTCAAACTACAACTTTTTCCCAATTTTATGAGTCTAAATGTTCCATAGCAGCAAATGTAATGCTGCAAAAGTGAAGTTATCAGGTGCTGAAAGGGCATTTGGGACGGGGAGCCCACGCATCATTCCTGTTGAAAGCTTTGTTTTACAAAGCACAGCTGTGCACGAAGATGACCCACATGTACCAACATCCCATAACTGAAATGTTGTCTTCGAATCTTTTTGTTATGTTGCAACTATCCCTCCCTCCCTCCCCCTCTTTCTTCATACCTCTCGTTTTTCATTAACACTGTTCCCCTTGTGTTCCCTCAAGGTCACAGGAGTTTAAAGATTTCCTGAAGACAGCCTTGGACAAAAACCCAGATACTCGTCCGACTGTAGGACAACTCCACGAGGTAGGCCCCTGACCCAATGTGCAGTTAATAACCTAGCAAATGTTACACAACGCTGCACTTTGATGTATGATTGAACATTGTCCTCGCCCTGTCCTTATCGCGCACCGGCACACATACAGTATACGGGGCCTTTTTTAATCTTCTATTTTAAGACCTGAATGGAGAGATCTATGCCAGGGAAGTGAGCGCTGCACCCGTGGAGGGCACTGACATGCGAGTGGGAGAGGAATAGGAGGTGTGCAAGACTAGGCAAGAAATAGAGCCGGTAGAGAAGCAGGGATTGTGCAAAAAGTGCAAAAGTTAAGTGAAAGAAAGTGAAAGTACAAAGCTCTTTTGAAGCACCTTCTGAGGGCTTTTGAATTCTGAAGAATTTAGAAAGTTCACAAATAGATCCCCTTTGTTTTCCTATAATAGCAAATACACATAAATTCAGACTAGTGACGCTGATAGGAAAGCACAAATAGTTGGCATATTTCTAATGAGAGGCTGTTGAGAGTCTAGCAGTAAAACATTAATATCTTAGGAAGTACTCTGACAGAAGTTTCTCAAAGTTCCCGAGCAAGAGAAAAAGTGAACAGGGTGTGGATTAAAGCACGAGCGCAGTGTCTATTAAAATTCAGAGCCACAGTTTCCTGTCTGTATCCCACAGCTGAGGGGAATGCCAGCTATTTACATTCCCACCCTCAGCCAATAGCATGTCTGGATAACCCCCGAGCTCGCCACCTCCGGCCAATTAGAGAGAGGCAGAGATGAAAAACGCTAGACCCCGGGCCCGCTGGGAATTCTGCATGTGCTCTCCAGTGGGGGGGGGAAAGAGACGGGCGCGGTCCGGTTTTTGGTGCCGTGCTGGAGGTTTTTAGATGTTTATCATGCCTGCTGCTCCTTACGGCTGTCAGATAGTATTTACTGTGGATAGTTGTGCAATGATGGCATTGAAATCAGGGTGTTGAATGAAGTCAGCTTACTGGAAGTTACCATCAGCGTATGTGACAAGTTTTAAAGTCAGAATTAGTTATTCATTGGAGTGTATGGATGTGGGAAACAGATGTAGCGCAGGAAGTGAACATGACGATTCTAATGAATCATGGATAACATTAAACTGTAGGTGTGTGTGACTGTTCCAAAAGAGCACTTATAAGGACACAGATTCATTGTCATCAGGCTTTTTCTAACATGCTATTAGTTTTAAACAGATTTGCCGTGTGTCTGTCCCCCATGTGTGCTTGTAAAGAATGTATACAAAACAACATGACACACTATCAGTCACTGTGGCTGGCGGGAGACCATCTGGATGACTTGTACTCATTACACTGAATATAGCTTCTCCTCCCACACAGTTTCACATGGTCAGGCTTTTCTACAGTGTTTTTTGGTGTCGCTTCCATTCATGTATCGTACTGGTTGGATTTTCTCTTCCTGATCATAGCGTGTTTGTATGTTGGGTAATGTTACCATGGGAATATTTGGCTATTTTATCTCTGAGCCAGGGCTTTGTAGTGGTTTTGCAACATTGACATGTGCAGACACAAACACACATTCATACTTCTATTATCGTGAGAACCCTCATTGACATCCGGCATTCCCCTGGAGCTGAACCATAATACTATCAACTATATGCCTGAGCCAAACTATTACCCTGCCTTTACTGTAAACCTAATTCTAACATTAAAGGGTCAGTTCACTCAGGTTTTTCGAACTGTGAGGCCAGCCCTGTTTCCTCAAAAATACGTCGCCATACAACAAATCTCCATTGTCGATTTATGTTTTGAGGGGAAACATATTTTGTCGTGGATAACGTTTGTTTTTGACGTATCACAAATGTTTCTAATGATAGTCGAATGAAGTCCTTGTATGGAGGAGGTTGGGGAGGATGGATGGGTCAAACAAACACAGGACTTTCACCCAAGAGACATCTGTTGGTGTCCCGTGTGACACTAAATGTCATCGCTCACTTATTTTAATTGATTGTTGGAAAGAGTAACGGCCTCTGCTTAGAAATCATAGAAAAAAAGCCTTATGACTCCAGAACCTGCCTGAGAATCACCACATTTTTTTTATTTTTCTTCAGTATCAAGTAATCTTGTGATCGTTGTCCGTTAAATCCACGGTTCCATTGTAAACAGGAATTGCTAATGTCTAATTTGGCATACTGTTAATCCCTGTTTCTCTGGATAAATCTCAGAAGAAACTATGGACCGTTTTCACAGGCACTATTTTTCAGTAGTTTCTGTGAGGTCTGTGGATTATACAGAGTAACGGATTTTTCTCAGACAGATATTTCAAAATTTGGACAATAAAAGTCAAGTCAGTTTTATTTATGTCGACCAAAATTGCTACTTGTCTAACACCAGCCTTTGCCCCAAACGTAACCTAATTATAACCGTAACCTTAAAAACAAGTCTTAACCTCTGAACCACCCTTTTAAGAAAGTGAGGAGGGACCAAAACGCCCCCACTTTACCAAAAATGTGCTCTCTCAATGTCTAAAACTCAAGATAGAGCTACTCTGTCCTAATGCAGCCCCCTCCTCCAGTCCCCTAATGGGCCATATTGTTCACATTTAACCTTTTCACGCCTAGCCATGCATGTAAGATCCAAAAACACCAGCCTCTTTGGGTCTAACGCAATGTGAAACCGAAAAGAGAGAACATAAGCTCCACTGATCCACGTCTTGATCCATAATGGCAGCAGAAAAACAGCTAGATTTAACAGCAATACTACTGTTTTGCCTTTTTCCCCCCTTTGATATGCTTCAATGAAGCTGCGTTTAGCTTGAACATGGGAGGTCTGAGTCCACTTGTTACAATAAACAGTTGGAAGCTGAAACCTCAGATGGTCACTTCTGTAGGGTTTCTAATGGTGCCCGAGGGGAAACGAAAAGAAATGCACAGATAATATTTTGTCTCAGTAATTAATTCTATTAAACAGTGTAGGCTTTGATCAGTAGTTTAACAATTAATCAAAATTGTATCGAAATCGCAATATAGCCTACTGCAATTTTCAAAATTGCAGGAGGCGCAATATTTGTTAAAGGTGAAATGTGTGTACACATCATATTGTAGAGACTTATGATTATGTCTCTAGAGACTAGAGACATAATCATTTTAATGTTTTTCAATGAAAATGAGAAAAATAGTGTAAAAATGATCATTCCCTCTACTATCGCAAATCATATCACTATTGCAATATCAGTCAAAATAATCACAATTAGTATTGTCAATGTGGTACTGTCTACATTGGGACCAGGGCTTGACAAAATAACTAAGACCCTTTTTACCTTAAATGTCAATTGGACAACAACTACATGTCGTATATCAAATCTAATATTTTTCATACTCTTATCTTTGTACTCTTATTTCCACTATGGTGTAATAAATGGTTAGATGGCACTCATCAGACTATAGCTGACTGTTGTTAGTCATTGGAGAAGTAAAAAGCCTGATGCAGCCCTTACACACAAACAAGTGCGATCATCACTTAATGTGCACACACACACGCCCAGACTTATGCACACTTCACGGTCCAGCACCACTTTTCCCTTTGTCAGCTGTTCCAATTAAATTACACAGGAGTGCAAAGCGTCTGAATAATAGATGATCGGCTGCACTCAACTTTTAATTTAGCTTTTTATTCCCCTTGCACTTAACTTATTACCGCCCTGTTTGCACTCTGGCAAAAACACACATCTTCTATTTAGCGGCTGTAAAAACTAAAGATGGTTTGCTATTTAAAGGACGCGATGTTAGATTGAACGCTGCTACTTCAGAGGGCCGTTAAAGGGAGAGTTGTATTGTAGAGCCACTATTGTTGGAGCTGTTCAGGAACTGGCAGGTGGCAGATAGAGTTTCCCCTGCAGTGAAAGTCTCCTGTAGCCTTGCCTCTCGCAGCTCCATGGGCGAGTTAATGTATATGACTGCAATTACTTTATTTTCAGCAGAATTTTATTTGATTCAGTAGCCTGCATTCATGCGTTCCTAATCTTATTCCTACTTCTTCATTGTCAGTCCAGCGATTGCAGCATCCCCCAAGCAGTAGTCTCATGGTCTTATGATACTCTGATCCCTGGATAATGTGTTCTGTTGGCCTCCAGCAAAGATTGTTTAATGGTTGTAAGCGTGTTTATCCTGTGGTCACATCAAGCCTGTTAGTCTCCATCCCTCTTTGTGGTGTTTACGAGCTCATTTATGCTCAGAATGTGATGCACAAAATGAATTACTAGAAGGAACAAAAACAAGTTGTAAGACACTTTTCTTGCTATTTAAGCACCAGCCACTGTGTGCAATTGAACTGATAATTAATTAACCATGTCTCCTCTGTCCCCTGTGTCCACAGCACCCGTTTGTGAAATCGGTGACGTCTAACCGCCCACTGCGGGAGCTGGTGGCTGAAGCCAAGGCTGAGGTCATGGAGGAAATAGAGGACAATAGGGAGGAAGGAGAGGAGGACGACGCCATGGACCTCACTGTGGTACCTAACCTTGATTTTTTTTTACATTTTTTTTTTTTACTTTTTCTTTTCTGTCCCTTCATTTTCTTCTCTGTCATTGTTTGTTTCCAAAAGGAGGGTGGGAAGTTCATGGGTTGGGTTGTAAGAGTGCACATGATCTGGACTTTACAAGGTCAATAATGGGACGGTAACTGTTGTGATCGGACTTAGTATGTAATAATAATGTATAAATCCCAAAATAGCGCATGAAATAAGGAATAATCCAACAATATTATTCAATATGCATATTCAGTATTAATTATTATGCACGTCTTGCACCCATTCCCCAAAAAGCACACATGTTCTACCTTAACCGTACGCTTCCCCTGCTTTTTGACCCCTTTGACAAACATTTTTTTTTATAAACATTGCCTTTCTGCCAAAGAAGCCATTCATACATCCACAGAAGGCATAAGATTAGAAAGTGACATACAGTAGTGTGAGAGAGCCGTTTACCTCCTGACCTCAGACACGAACAAAGGAACAGAAACCGGAATACTGGCATTCACCCACACCCCCCACACATGGTTAAATATAGGTGCTGCCTTTCGTCCTCGCTCCTGTACACAAACCCCTCACAACCCGCGATGGAATAAATTATTTAAGGTCGCACATTGTTCTGTTGCTGTACTGTGACCCTTAACTAAAGACAGACGGTTTACTGTAAGCCAGAGACGCACAGTGATAGAAGACCCTAAAAATAGTCTTTCTACAAGGAAGCTGTGAGCAGACAAATGTGTTGAACGGGGATGTTTTTCTCTCCACGAAAATGAGTGTTTGCCCACTTCTCTCTTCCTCCCTTAATGTCAACAGTTAGTGCGACATCCGAATTGATTTAGGTGAATAACTTGGCACCAGTGTCGTGCAGTTTGAAACTAGAAAGTGACTACTCTTTCCAGACAGCTTGTGAATCAAACATTGTAGATGTTTGGATTAAGTTTAGGGTTTTGTAGGTGGTGCGATTTTCTTTATTTATGCAGTTCTGCTTTATCCTGCTCTGTTTACTGAAAACAAGACTGGACACTCATCATCTTCTGTGTCAGCAGTTTCCCCGGTTAAAAAACCCACAATATCATGAGGCTTTTAAACACAACATGTTAGATTTATCACAAATTAGGTTAATTGCTACTGAGTTATTTCAGTCTGGATTTATTTATATATATATATATATATATATATATATATATATATATATATATATATATATATATATATATATATATATATATATATATATATATATATATATATATATATATAATATTAAAAGAAATGTAAATACAAAAATATGTTACTCTATAGTGCAGCTACTGAGTCCAAACATCAGATTTCTCATCCCTGCGTTTATTTAAGTATGATGTTGTTTCCTTATCTCTACCAGCAAGGACTCTCTCGTACGCACACAGCAACATTTTGACACGAACAGTCAGGAGACCCTGAAAGCCAGCCGAGCGGTTATCTTACCGTTTATCTCTTCCTATATATCATACACAGCCAGACAGAGATGTTTGCTGAGGCATTAGAAAGGCTGAAACCCGGCCATAAAGATGTCTGATGGTATTGTTTACCTCCGAGAGGAAGACAGCGGAGGGGTATTTCGAGAAGCAGAGTTGCTCAGTTTAACAGATGGCTGTGCATTTAATTCTGAAGTAACGTCTTCAGTGGCATTTACAATTACAGACCATAGAATTCCCACGTCTAACATACGTCTGGAGTCTTCTGTAATTAGATTTAAAATTATGAAAATGGCCTTTTCTGAGAATTGATATAATTGCTGCAGAAACACTATACTTTCCCTTCTGGGAAAGTGCTATTAATCTATTCTTTGATAGTTTAAAACTGTTATTATATATTTTTATTGATGGCTTTTAGAGTGTCTTTAGGCTGCTTCTTTATTTGATTCTTAGTGGCAATTTTATTCAGGATTTTACAATTTCCAATAGGACTGTCCACTGCTTTATTTCGCCAAGAATCACACATAATTCTTGATAATAATGCCATTAAAAACATTCTGTCCCTGGTTGTCAGCCATGATTAACACAGGCTTTTCACCTCTGTAATTATTAGTGTACTTTATTATTACAGATAGCCATCTCAGCGACTGTGTGAAAAGCAGCAGTCTAAACAGGAATGACTGCATTCCTGCTAAAGCAAAGTTTAAGGTTATGTCACTGAAGGTGGGACGCCTGATTAGAAACATTAGTCCAACTGAAATTAAATTGCCTGCTGCAGCATACTACTGTATGTGTTCTGTAAATCAATTTTCCTTTTTTCCCCTTTGAGAAATAAAAATCAGAAACCAAAAGGGAGAAACTTATATTTGATTTAATGTTTATGTTTCATGATGACGCCCCCGTGGTTTTGCATTAATTTGATGGAATACCATTCCAGTATCCGCCTACGTAGATGGAGACTTTTGTTTCAATACAGCTAATTAAATCTTGCATAAAGCAGTAACATTAGTATTCTATATGCAACATAAGGGTCACAGACTTTGAACATCAACCCACTTTAACACTTTTCTGCTTCGGAAATTAGCATTTTTTATATTTCCCCAAAGACCTTTTTTTTCCTTTTTAATATAAAAAAAACCTCTTGACCCTTTAATGTTCTCACTAAGAAAATAAAACAATAATTTCTCTTTGCATTTTTTAATTTTAAAACATTTAAAAACATATTATTTTTGACTGCAAAAAATGGAATACTAAATGTGATTTCAGTTGGACTTTTGGGAGCCCACTTGAAGCAGGAAAACATCAAATGTTTTGTCACGTCAACGCTTAACTATTCTCTTCCTTGTTCCCTGCCATGCCAGACCAGTCAGGCCAGTTTGGAAGACCAGTCTCCGGACGTCTCGAGCCCCGCCACGCCCTCCCCCACCACACCAATACCTGTACCCAGGAAGGGGGCCGAGCCACAGTTACCAACAGAGGAGCAGCCGGCCGCCGTCATGGGGGTCCCTGTTCCCCTACCACGGCACAATCTCCCTCCAAAGGATCCCGAGGAGCTGGATGACAAACTGGCCGATGAAGTCATTCTGGAGTCTGAGAAATCGGAGAGCGAGGCCTCAACTAAGACCTCCAGCTCAGATTCAGGCATTGAGGATGGGAAGAGTACCCCCACATCGGAGGAAAAGGTGCTTTTGAAGTTTTATATTTAGAAAATGAAATAGTATTGATTGTGGTGTATTCAGTAATTAAAGTAGATAAAATGTGTTTTAAGGTTGCTGTGGAGACACCAGAGACGGAACAGCCACCATCTCTCCAGCCTGATGCATCTGAGGAACATGTTGACATCATCATGGACTCAACAGACTCAGCGCCGCCCAAGATCCAGGTGACCGAGGAGGAGAGCAACGCTGTGGCTAACAGAGGCTTACCAACTCCGAACCCCGCTGTCACTCCTACAGCCAGTCCCGCTCCCTCCTCTGCTGCTTCGCCACAGTCTACACCCCGTTCTGAGGTGAATGGTGGCCCACCCAAGGGTACCCGAGAGCGAAAGTCGACAGGAGGAAACGCTGAGCGGACGTCGACAGGAGGAAATACTGATCGGACGTCGACAGGAGGAAACGCTGAGGCTTACATCAATGGAGGGATTATCAACAAGCGGTACTCTTATTCAGGCAGCGTGGCATCGGAGAGCATGGACATGTCGATCCACAAGGAGACCATCTCAATGGCTGCAAGGGTGAGTCGACATAAAAACTCTCTCCACAAGAAGCAGCCTGATCTGTCCTGTATAAATATTCCTGATGAATGAACCTGGGATTTAGACTAGGGCTGTCAATTGATACAAATATTTAATCTTGATTAATCGCATGATTGACCATAGTTAATTGTGATTATTCGCAAATTAATTGCACATTTTTTATCTGTTCAAAATGTATCTTAAAGGGAGATTTTTCAAGTATTTAATACTCTTATCAACACGGGAGGACAATATACTGCTTCATGCATATATCTATTATTGGAAATCAATTAACAACACAAAACAATGACAAATATTGTCCAGAAACCCTCACAGGTACTGCATATAGCATCAAAAATATGCTCAAATCATAACATGTTAAACATCAGCCCAACAGGCAACAACAGCTGTCAGTGTGTCAGTGTGCTGACTTGACTGTGACTTGCCCCAAACTGCATGTGATTATCATAAAGTGGGCATGTCTGTAAAGGGGAGACTCGTGGGCACTTTGAAGTCAGAGGTCAAGGGACCCCTTTGAAAATTGCCATGCCAGTTCTTCCTCGCCAAACTTTAGTATATTCACTCTTTGACAGCTCTGATATAGACATAGTCTTTATTCATTGAAGTGTTTCAGCAGAGAACATGTCTTTGAGGTGAAATAGACCAGTATTGAAGTGTAAAAGAGTCAGCTCCCTGCCTCTGTAGGAAAACCCCTCCTTGGAAAAACTATTTCTCGGCACCCACAGAGGAACTGAAACTGCATTGTGTTGTGTTTTGGGGTGTGGGTGTTAGCCATCTGAAACAGAGGATAGCCTGTCTTCCAGTAGGCTTGCACTGCATTTCGGGAGGATATGGAGAATGATACTAGTTAACGCCCTCAATCCCCTATTTTTTTTTCCTTTTAATTGGCTATGATTTATGCTGAATATGGATTTATTTGGTGAGTCTGGGCTGAATTATTGACGAACACGTTCAGTATATTAAAAGGCCTCTGTCGAAGGTGAAAACCAAATCTCCAAAATGTCATTGTAAACGAAAACAAGCTCTCTTTAACACCTCATGACGATGCATTTTTGACATAATCCAATAAGAAAGGAGAATTTGTGCAATCCGTAGAGGACAACAATCACCAAATTTGTGCTCAGCCCGACGGTCCGAGTGAGGGAGGGAAGTTAGGAAGCTGGAGGGAGACAAGAGAGAGACAATTTCATCATTTATCACCAAGCCTTTCTGAAGCAAAATATGCAACATTTTCCATTCATCGGGACCAACAGTGCCCTTTGTGTGGGCACAGTTCAGCATTCACCAGCGTGAATGGAAGTTTCTGTGCAGCTCATTGTCACTCTGCTGCTTCTGGTGGCTTATAGACCGACCATGATTGAAATCCTATTGACTGCGCGTGGAGTCGTGTCTGTTTGTGGCATGTTAAGTTTTTCCAGAACAGATTATTCAGCAGCAGCAGCCTGTGGCGAGAGTGAATGGGCTATCTTTGTTTGTTGGACAGGAGGACACTAGCATTTGTGTGAGTGTGTATGATTGAGAGCATCAGTGTGTGTGCACAGGAGAGCTGCATGTGTTTTTGTGAATGACGAGCGATCGGAAGTTAGAGCCTCAAATGCAAACAATGCAGGTTGCAGAATGACCTACATGTCCGAGGTCAGAGGTCAAGGGACCCCAAATTTAGTGTAAGTTTGGAGCATTATTTAGCCTCCTTCACGACAATCTAGTATGACATTGGTCATATTGGTTGGTACCAATGGATTCCTTAGGTTTTCTAGTTTCATATGATACCAGTATCTTCACTCTAGCTTTAAAACTGATCCCGCTACAACCTAAAAATAGCAAGTTGTGTTAATGCGTTCAAGAAATTAGTGGCGTTAAAACAAATTTGCGTTTATGCATTATCGAGTTAAACTTTGACAGCCCTGGAATCAACAGTACTGAACAGTGCAAAAGTAGATTCAGTAGCTGTCATCCATGGGAATAGCCTCATATGTTGTCTATTTGCTCAGCTGTAGAGGGTTCATGAGGCAGCTTTATCAGAGTGGACAGCAGTATGCACAAAACAAATTAATTCACGCTTTTTGGTTCAGTCTCCTCTCCTCTCCTCTCCTCTCCTCTTATACAAACTATTTATAAACCAGGAAATGATGTCATCGAGGGTTTGAGCTGCACAGTGTTTGCAGAGTAAACCCTGCCATATCAGTCCTGTAAATATTGTCCATGGAAGCTGATTTAGATTAGGGGACACGTGCTTTGTTAGCCATAACAATTTTGTCTTCAATTATACGGTGGCTTTACGCTCTGACTGTGGCCTATGCTGCTGTCTCGCTCAAACCTCCTAAATTAGACTTTCAACTTTGATCTGGGAGCAAAGAAAAAAGGTTGCAGGCCTGTTCTTGGTAGCAGAAATAGACTGGTTGTGTTTGGTTAAAACCATGAATCTTCAAAAACCAACCAATTTTACTGTAGATGAAGTAGGCTTTCACCCAGCATTGTTGTAAAGAGTTAAAGAAGCCACTTACTTGATGAGGTTACTACCTGCATGGCACTCCCCATTACAATGACAGATGGAGCATCTTGCTGCTTGTTACAGTAGAACCAGATTGACAGGTATATTAATGCCTTTGTCAACACAGAGCTGCCTCTCCTTCCGCCAGATTAAAAGGCTACATTAGGAGTCACAAAGGCACGCATATTTAAAGGGAGCTCCACCGATTTTACACTTCAAAGTCTCTTTACAGGTCTTGGGGAGTACAACTGTGAAAAAAGTTGTATAAAGCGTTTTGTGGCTCCTAAGGGAGCCTCAGGTGATTGAGTCGTGACCTGAGTTGGTGTCCGTTGGGGCTGAAGTTTGAAAATTAAAAAAAAAGAAAAGAAAGTGGAGTTAGAAAGTAGTTTCACCCCCATACTCTTTCCCTCCCAACATGTCTCTAAACTAACAACTTAACTACTACAATAACTACCTAGTAGTTTCAGTGCACTCCTCAATCACATAGTGATTGAGAAATGTCACAAAAAATGTCACAAAAAATATCATAGTATTGCATGCCATAAGTTTTCATAAAAGAATTCATAATATAGTATGTCATAAAAATGTTAAACAAATGTTAGTATAGTATGCCACAAAAATGTCATACTGTGCTATATACATGTTCATTAAAACAATTCATAATATAGTATGCCATAAAAATGTCATTAAAAAAAGCCATAAAACAATTATGATAAAGTAGCCCCTGTCATTAAATAAGTGATAGTATAGTATGTCACCAAAATGTCATAATAAATGTATTTTAAAAAATCATATTAGGTTATTAGTCATAATAACGTCTAGTATGCCATAATAAAATTATAGTATATATATCTTAAAAAATTATAATATAGTATGTCATAAAAATGTCAAAAAACTCCTAGAATGGATATAAAAAATGTCACAAAAATATCATAGTATAGTATGCTAACTTAACTACCACAATAATCACCCGGTAGAGTTTCAGTGCACTCTCAATCACATACTGATGCATGTTACTCAAGTACAAGCGGATATTTGTCATGTGCTTTAATTCTGATTTAATCTGATGTCATGCTATTTTGTTTGACCTTTTTGTTCCTCTCTGTCTCGGCCTCTCAGGACTTCTCGAGGAAGACTCTGAAGCGAACCAGGAAGTTCGTCATCGACGGCTTGGAGGTGAGCGTGACCACCTCCAAGATCATCAGGGATGATGAGCAGAAAGACGAGGAGATGAGATTCCTGAGGTATGTGAACGATTCGATCTGTCTACATAACATACATTCAGTGTCTCTTTTCATTGTCTGTGAGTGAGAGCCATGAACTCGGCGGTCTGTTTATTCCTCAGCTCACAGTGAAGTCTGTACAGAGACCTGTTGGATGTTGTTTTCACTACACGTACTATTTCAGGCATCCTGAGCTCTTGGGCTTTAGCCCCTTGAGATTTGAGTTTACAAATACCCAACTGTTATGGAAAAACACTCATTTAGGTATTGGTCTCTCTCCATGTAGAGTGTATGGTTTGAAAGAAAAATGAAATGTCTCTGAAGTAAGTTTTTGATCAGGAGGAAGATTGGGTTAGCTGTATTTAATGTTGGGAGTCTAGATGTTCAAATGGAATGATCGATACAATTTTATTTGTTGTCGTAAATTACTTAATTTTTTCTTTTTAAATTAATGATTTGTACGGTTACAACAGTGTTAAACACATCGCACTGCCTTTTGAAGCCCTAAGGAGTTCCTGGTGCATTAATCATGCCATCTAGTGGTAGGAATATGACATTGCATGTGTGACTGCAGTAATACCAACAGACTTGGGGCTAATTTTTACAAGGACACCTTCAGAAGCTGAGAGAAAGGGGTACATTTTTGATATCTCCCCACATACCTCTTTTAAAATAATTAATATAGTGATGGTATTAACTTCAATATTTTTTTATTAGACAAATAAAATATACAACATATAACATATGGGATTGACATGTAATGGCCGAGAGAGCTTATCAATCCCCTAAACAAATACCATAACGTTCATACAATACATACACACACCCATATACATCCACATAGATATGTTTGTAATACACACTCATGCTTCCACCCACATATACACACACACAAACACTTAACTTAAATATTAGTATTAACTGTGTTTGCTTGTCTGAGATGTAGTTAAACTCATAAACTAAAGTTGTACTGTATATATACATTAAAAGTAACAGCGTGTGTGTTTGTGTGTGTTAAGACGTCAGGAGTTGCGGGAGCTCCGTTTGCTGCAGAAGGAAGAGCAACGCGCTCAGGCCGGTCTCTACGCCAAACTGGAAATACAGAGAGACCAAATGCAGAGACGTTTTGACCAGGAGATGAATGTGAGTCGCAGCTTCTTATTAAAAATTGTTTTTATTCATAGGAAGATAGGGGAGAGCCAACGGGCATCTACTATAGGTAATACACTGATTATGGATAAGTGCTTCATAGAACCCCACGAACTTTCCCTTTAAGACCTCCAGATCTATTGGCAGAAATGAAATACAATGTTAATAAGTATTTATTATTTAGTGTATAAAGTTATACATTCTTCTATCATACAGTATGTAATGTGAATACTACACTTTGGGTGGTGTGACATAAAACGCGGTAGGGCTGTTTTTTATTTTCACCGAAGCTTACAGTGTGCTTGTTTCCTCTTGGTGCGTCCCAGGCCAAGAAGAAGCACTACGATGTTGAGCTGGAGAGCCTGGAGAAGAACCAGAAGCAGACTATTGAGAAGATGGAAGGAGACCACCATGTTAAACTCAAGGACGAGACCAAACGCATCAAAGTAGAGCAGGAACGCGACCTCCACAAGTTCCAGGATCAGCTAAAACACAAGAAAAAGGAGGTATAAGGATGTGGGGAAGGGAACAAAAAGACATTCATGATATTTTTGTCCATCTTCACATACTATGCTTGCTTCTGTGTGTGCCCATGTTTAAATCATGTATCAAACATGTTGCTGAAATGTGTCTTCTTTTAATATATTTAAAAGGTAAAACAATCTGCTGATAAGCTGCCCAGAAGTCAGCGTAAAGAATCCTTGAAGCATATGATGAATTCCTTCCAAGAGAATAAGATAAGAGAGGTAAGTCATTGAGCTCACTGTATTTCCATGCATACTTAACTGAAAAGGTTTTAAACAAATTTAAATACTGAGAAATTCATGAAACTTTGCTGAAAACATAACATATCACTTACACAATAAAAGCTCCTTTTTAGCCATCCCTCCATTCATGTTTTTCTCTTTTCTGTGTTTTAGGAGGAGAAGTTCTTATCAGCGCAGAAGAACCACCTGGACAAAACGTTGAACAGAATCATCTCCAGCAACAAGAGAGAGATTGCAGAGATGGAGAGGGGATGCCTTAACAGGAAGCACCAGCTAATCAGAGGTACAGCTGAGCAGAGGGGTTATTTGATCAGCCGTTGCATTCGATTTGAATTATTGTCTCATTGTTCTTAGCTAAACTATGCGTACGACTTTTCCGACACATAAACTGGTATTTATAAAGGAAGAAGGTGCGCACCTCACGCATACTTTCCGGTGTACGGGGATGTTACAGCGTTGACACATTGCGTTTCAGTAACTCAGTCATTTCTTCTGTCTCCTCCTCACTTTGACTAGAGCGTGAAGCTACAATATGGGACATGGAGGAGAAGAACCTTTACGAGAGACACCAGTTATTGAAGCAGCAGCTGAAAGACAAGTACTTCCTCCAGAGGCATCAGCTTCTCAAAAAACACGGGACGGTAAGTCAATTGATTTACAACTCCTCTTGCCACAAAATGTTTACACCCACAATTCCAACACCAACTTTGGGTAGCAAATAAATGTTAAAATCAAGTCTTGAATCAGGAATTAACTTAATTTTTTTTGTTTAGCAATCCAGCATTTTACCCTACTTTATTCAGAGCTTCCATCTGTGTCAATTAAGCTTTTTCCCGTTGTCTTTAGCACTGACAAAGTATATATTCAATACACACGATATGAATGTGACAATATGTCTATTTTCTGTGTCACTACAGGAGCAGGAACAGATGCAGTGCTACAATCAGCGAATGATTGAGATTCTGAAAGGTCGGCAGCAGCAGGAGAAGAACCGGCTGCCTAAGATCCAGCGCGGCGAGGCCAAGACCCGCATGGCCATGTTCAAGAAGAGCCTCCGCATCAACTCAACCGGCAGCTCATCAGAGGACAGAGAGAAGATCAAACAGGTAAGGGGTAGCGAGGGTTTTCTCACTCCCATGTTTAAGCATTAAGTTGATCATTTAGTAACTCGCTCTCTTTGTGTCTCTAGTTTTCTCAGCAGGAGGACAAGCGGCAGAAGGCAGAGAGGCAGCATCAGCAGCAGAAACACGAGAGCCAGATGAGAGAGATGATTGGCCAGTGTGAGAGCAATATCAGAGAGCTGCAGCAGCTACAGGTGAATCAACTTTCTCATCTTTAACACGGTAGATCTTTTGGCTGGTGTCAGAGGGGTAGATGTGGGGGAGGCAGAGAGAGAGAGGGGTAGATGAGAGGGATAGAGATAGAGGTAGATGAGGGGGAAAGAGGTAACAATAGAGGGAGAGAGAGGTAGAGGAGGGGGAGAGAGATGGAGATAAATGGGGTAGAGATAGATGAGGGGGAGAGAGATAGAGGTGGAGGGGGAGAGAGGTAGAAATAGAGGTAGATGAGGGGGAGATAGAGGTAGATGAGGGAGAGAGAGAGGTAGATGAGGAGGAGAGAGCGAGAGTTAACAAGAGCTTGTTTTGTGCTTCAGAATGAAAAATGTCACCTGCTGATTGAGAACGAGACTCAGAGGCTCAAATATCTGGATGAACAACAGAACCAGCTGCTGAAGGACTGGAGGGATCAGCTGAAACCCAGAAAGAAGGTACATATTACAATGTGTTACATGCATGGCTCTAACACACAAAACTACACTCGTTACGTTTATGTTTCACCTAAAATATAAATGTACTAAAATGATTCAAGTGCTTATAGCTCAAAGTGACCAGATAGTCTTGTGTTATAGGTATATTATACATGCATATCTAAAAACACAGCTTATCTTAAAACAAAAATGGTTAACTAATGAAATGAGTATTTCCTAATTTTGAGAAACATGCTCACTTGTTTAGACTTGGATGAGAACCTTACACTACCTGTGCATTAAATAACAAACTAGGTAGTGATCCATCTCATACATCGTTTGTACCCTTCTCCTCCATCCCCCCCAGGCCCTTGAAGAGGAACTAAACATGAAGAAAAAGGAGCAGGAGAGATTCTTCAAGATGAGTTCGAGCTCCGATTGCCCGAACCCAAGTTCCCCCAACAAACTCTCCAAGTTTGTGCCTTACCAAGACTCTTCCAACACATAAAAACAGCCACTGTGACATCACACAATATCTCCTGGCACACTGTTAGCACCAACACACACTCACCCTTACACCTACAGGCGTTGCAATAGCCTGCTGCCTCAGTTTTAGTTTGCTTGGCCTGTAATGGCAGCATACCTATCCCTCCATTAGGTTCCTTTAATTTTTTAGTGAATCTATTTTTTTTTAGTATCTGATGGATTTGAAAATGATCATGTGCTTCACATGACTCGATTCCATAGCATTAGCTCCCCTACAGTTTTTTAATGTCCTTTTTTTGTTCAAGTCCGCTTCTTATTGCTCAATAGTGGAACATGAGGGCAATAGGATACAGTGGCCGTGAGCCGAAGATACCAAACTAATTATCAGTCTTAATGAGTAAATATTGAAGAAGAAATACTATTTGGTTGAGAAGAATTTCTTAAAGCTGGTGAGCCAGTACATAAGCACTTTTTGTTTAATTATCAGTGGCGTCTTCCAAATATCATGACCGAAAAACACACCCAAAATTTAATAATCTACTGACCTTTTTTGTTTTGCTTGGCTCATTGACCTGTTTGGTCAGATGCATGTCATATAGCAGCTAAAGTCTGCTTTTATTTATTTTCACTGACAAAGAACGACCTTCTCCAGATGTATCACTGTAAATGCTAATTTAACTATTTTCTCTTTTTTAGACACCTCTGGTATGAAGGATGTGCTTCTTATTTTGTATCTTGTTTGAAATGGGGGATAAGGCTAAATCCAGATCAGAATTTAATTGTTTCTTTTAAATGATTACTTAGGAATGAGATTTTAACAGACAAGGGAAGACTCATTGTTATTCACACAGCGTTTCTAGTATGGTTTTTGTTTTGTTGTATTTTTTACTGTAAATTCAGTCACACTGGATGGGAACTGACGAAGCCAAAGCAAAAATACTGTTGTTCTTTGAAGGACGTTAGATAGGGGATTTAAATTTGAATTAAAAAAAAATTTATTAAATATATAATTGTTATACCATGTGCAGTAAATGAACTGCCTGCTAACCAAAGTGCAATATTCCATGTATGTCTTTGCTAAGCTTAAAGAGGTTTATTTTTCTTAAACTGTGCCTTCCTTTGCACTGAGAGGGGGAATAATATGAAGAGTTTAACTCCAAAAATAGATGCAACAATTTTTTTGAAAGAAACCGCATTGCTTTAAAATGATTCAATCATTAGTTATTTGTAAGCAATAATTTTATTTTCAAATTCATTATCTGATTTTAGAACATAACTCTTCATATAATTTTTAAGGGAGTACAACAATTCAGCCTGCTGTAAGATGCCTCTAGATGTTTAATCTTAAACTGAAACCTAAAGTTTGCAGCTGAGGAACTTGTTGCCTTGTTGTGTGAGAGAAAGTGTTTTTGTTTTTGTTTTTTTTAAAGCAGTTTGGCCTGCAGATTACATTCTTATTTTACATTATTGGATTTAACCAGGTCAGCAATCAGGTACAGCTTAATTTCTCCCTCTCACACAGTCTTTCAAAAAGTATTTAAATTTGTTGTAAAAAATTCTCTTTTCTGTCATGTTTAATGGCTCCATGTATGCCTTCCTCTCTGCCTCAGTTTACATGATATTGTTTGTATGGAGGGGTTGTGAGTGTGAATGAAACTGTATCAGAAGGAACCACTGTTGTAAATTACTCTTAATAAAGGCAGATTTTGTAATTAGATTTTTGGTGTAGACTCTTGTAGTAGTGGCAATAACCATCAGCGTGATCCTTCTGGTGAAGGACCTCAGAAATATTTTGTGCAGCCCCTGAACGTGACATAAAATGCATGCGTTTTATGCGGCCCTCAATCAGATGCTGGCTCCCTAAATTAGCACTCAGTCATCTTGAGAACCCCTGGTATAGTGTGTCACAAAAAATGTCTGGGTAAATTATGGCATAAAAAGTAATAGTAAGCCATAAAAAAGTGACAAAAAAACACAATCTGGTATGAAATAAAAAATGTCATGAAAAGTCATAGAGTATGCCATACTTTTTTCTATACAACAAAAACAAATCCCTTTTTCAACATACTATACAATGTATTTTTTATGACTTTGTACATATGATAACATGACTTACTTTTTTCGACATGCTATACTATGACTTTTTATTTTTCGATATACGATTTT
Source organism: Sebastes fasciatus (assembly GCF_043250625.1). Lineage (NCBI taxonomy): Eukaryota > Metazoa > Chordata > Actinopteri > Perciformes > Sebastidae > Sebastes > Sebastes fasciatus. The sequence goes on from NC_133810.1 coordinate 10,974,718, forward strand.
TTCGACATACTACTTTGACTTTTTTATTTTTTCGACAAACCATAAAAGACTTTTTTATTTTTTCCACAAATTATACTATGACTTTTGAATTTTTTCCAAATACTATACTATGACTTTTTTTTTTTTCCACTTACAAAGTATGGCTTTTTATTTTTTATTTTTTCACATACTAGTGTGACTTAATATTTCAACATATTATACTGTGACTTTTTTATTTTTCGAAATACTATACTATATTTTCTTTAATTTTTTCCACATATTATACTATGACTTTTTTTCCTTTTTTTCAACAAACAATACTATGACTTTTTTTTTATTTTTTCGACATACTATGACTTTTTTTCGACAGAATTTTTTAAATAAGTCATAGTATAGTTTATCGAAAAAATAAAAAAAGTCATGGTATAATATGTCGAAAAAAGTTAAAAAGTCATGGTATAGTATGTCGAAAAAATAAAAATGTCATTATAGTATGTAGAAAAAAGTCAGTGTAGTATGTTGAAAAAATTAAAAAGTCATAATATAGTATGGACATTTAGTATAAGAATAATTGATAAACTGTATTGTAAATTACATACTCTGATGGTTAAAATTAAAATTCACAGAGGTTGATTTTTTTTTTTATTTGAGAAAGGTAAAACTTAATTGCAGTAACCTGTTGCCTGTTTCAACCACAGACTGTAGGTCTATGGTTTCAACCACTATTCAGTAAGACAGGACACACGGTGGTGTCAGTAGCAGATTTAGTGAGAGAGACAGTGGACCTGTTACAGCGAAAAGTTATCAAGTAAGACATGTGTCAACAAAGTTTAGCCTATTAAGAAAATCTGAAAATGCATGCTCACTCACCAACCATCGGCACCGAAGGAGTTCCAGACACACCGAAGTTCTGCAGCGTTCCAGGAATCACTGGTCCAGGATTTAGCTGTAGTCTGCATCTCCTGAGAGAGAGATATTGTTCACAAAACACAACATATTATGTAGCCTATTTTAGTGTATGAAGAAGAAAAAAAACAACACAAAATCCCGTATTTTTAAAATAATGTTTATATATCAATATTTACAATGATGCACAAAGCTTGACGAAAATGAATTTAAATGTCTTAAAAATATTATAGAATTTTCAAAAGCAAAATGTATAAAATGAAGCGGTAAGGACATTTAGTATAAGAATAAGTGATGAAAACAGTAAGAAAATAAACATAGATTCAAATCTTAACCACAACATGCAATTTTGTGTACCCGTTTGTATTACGTACTCTGATGGTTAAAATTTTAATTCAGAGAGGCTGCATTTTTTTTATTTGGGAGAGTCTTAGTTGCAGAAACACCCATATACACTCGCGGGAGTTGCCTGTTTCAACCTCTATTCAGTTAGACCAGGGGTCAGCTACTTTTATTATCAAAAGAGCCATTTTAGGCAAAATCTGTCTGAAGCTGCAAAAGAACCCATCAGATTTCGAGAACTTTACGAGAAAAAATCATAATATTAAGATAAAAAGTCACAATATTACGAGAATAAAGTCATAACTTTACGAGAAAAAAAGTCGTAATATAACGAGAATAAAGTCATAACTTTACGAGAAAAAAAGTCGTAATATAACGAGAATAAAGTCATAACTTTATGAGAAAAAAGTCGTAATATTACGAGAATAAAGTCATAACTTTACGAGAAAAAAAGTTGTAATATAACAAAAATAAAGTCATAACTTTATGAGAAAAGAGTCGTAATATTACGAGAATAAAGTCAGAAGTTTACAAGAAAAAAGTCGTAATATTACGAGAATAAAGTCATCACTTTACGAGAAAAAAGTCGTAATATAACGAGAATAAAGTCATACCTTTATGAGAAAAGAGTCGTAATATTACGAGAATAAAGTCATAACTTTACGAGAAAAAAAGAAAACACGTAAAATTACTACTTTATAATATTACTTTATTTTCATAATACAACTTTTTTCTCTTTAACCTATGACTTTATTCTCATAATATTACGACTTTTTTCTCGAAAACCTATGACTTTATTATCGAAATCTCAGATTTATTTATTTTTCCTCAATGTGGCCCTAATACTCGGTCGTACCATAGACCTACAACAATGATAAATACAAATGAAAATGTAAACAAAAAACAGTTATTCATTTCCATTTTTCAAAAATCTACAGGGAGCCATTGGAGAGGGGCTGCAGGTGACCCCTGAGTTAGACAGATAAAGTCCAGATTTGAAGGGTTTGGACACAGATCGGAGAGCAGATTTAGTGAGACAGACTGAGGACCTGTCCAGCAGCGAAAAGTGATCAAGTAAGACATCTCTTAACAAAGTTCAGCCTTTTAAGAAAATCTGAAAATTCATGCTCACTCAAGAATATATTGCAAAATAGCAACACATTGCAGTGGAAACTCACTGTAGGAGCGTCAACTTACCAGCGTTTGTTCAGAGCCCAGACGCAGGAGTGCGTCCAGGTGTTTTCCATCGTAATTGATTAGCCTCCTCTGGCCAGACAGAAAGCGAAATCCTGCAGTGAGACGCAGCAGCAGCATCTCCAAAAGTCCCTAAATCTATAGCAAGAAAGTCGCCAAATCGGCAACATTGACAGTCCGTGGCTTCAGGCCTCCATCCAAAGCCACTCCCTCAAAATTATCATTAGGAACATAAACATATCATAATGCACGTAGCCAACGAACATGGTAGCTGTCAAGCTGCACGTGGAAGACTCCGGTGACGCGCAATAGGCAGTGCACGGGCAGAGTGTGTGCGCGCACGCAGGCAGGTACGTAGCCAGTGGGCAGGCAGGTACCTGCCCAATTTTTTCAACAGAGAATAATATGACTTTTTTTAAAAATACTGTACCATGACATTTGTTTTTTCAACATACTATACTATGACTTTTTTTCCACATACTATATGGTATGTGGAAAAAAAGTCATAGTATAGTATGTCAAAAATATCCCAAAAAAAAAGTCATAGTATTGTATGTCGAAAAAATAAGTCATATTGTATGTCAAAAAAAGTCATAGTACAGTATGTCAATTTTTCAATAAAAGTCATAGTATAACATGTCTTAAAAAAAGTCATAGTATAGTGTGTCGAAAAAATAGAAAGTCATGATATAGTTTGTCGAAAAAGTTAAGAGAGAATACTTGAAAAGTTTCTCACTTCTTCAAATAAACCAGTAAGATATTCATATTAAATCTCTGATCTCTTTGCCTGGTTGTGACAACTGAGCCTAATTTTTTATTTACTTTTTTTTTTAACTTTTTATTTGGTGTGTATACGTGTATATTGTATGTGTTCTATTATTTCATGTGCGTAGTATTTCACCAATTTTGGTGTCACTGCTGCTTTAAGTCTGTTACTGTTGCCATACGTGTGATATTGGTCATTTCCTTTATTTTTCTTACTGTTGGGGTGGGAGGGAAAATGTATGAAAAAGTAGAAGACTACTCATTTGCTTCGATTTATGCCTTGCAATGTTCTAACAATTAAAAAAAAAAAAAAAATCAATAAGAGATAAATAACCCAGAAACATTCCAGCAGTACACATTTTTCTTGGGGTTTTTGAAATACCAATTCAGACACAGTATGACAGCTGAACTGAAAAATCTGAAACTTTTATTGACTTAAGGAAAAGTAGACTCAATGTAATGAAAAATACATAGCAAAAAAAGTAAATAAGATTACAATACTGAAATGATAACACCATCAACCCATACATTTGCCTTACACTGTACTGTACTGTACCTTCTTGCCGTTTGTCCTCATGAAATAAACCCCAACAATACAATTTCTTATTCTCTGTAATTGGTAACATCATCTTTTTTTTTTTATATAAAACATGGGTGGAAGGTGGAATAACATTATAGCAACTAGAAGCAGTGTAACAGCTTGTAGCCTTGTCTGATTGTTTAGAGAACCATGAATGTGCATTTTTATGTTCCAATTTTGCTTATTTATTTAGTAAACCTAACACTTCATTAAAAAATGTGTATAGTAAACTTTAATTTGGTGTGAAATTAACAATCAGTTGTTTCACATTTTTTACTGTCACTTTTCTTAAGTGACTTTTTCCATCTCTTGACAGCAAATCCTGTAAATCAACCTTTCAAATTCCTTCTTGGCTCTTTCTTCCTCTAATCCCTTCATCAGTACAGAGTAAAAGACCTGACAGATGGACCATCAAAGAAAAAGTGACAACAGCTAAGATATGCCTCTCATTTCTGTACAATAAAATAAAAAATAATTTGCTATACTGACCATGCTTGAGACCAGTCAAGCATTAATGTAAAACATTACTTTTATACAATGGTCATACTTTGCTGTTATTTTAGCACCAAACTTCGGTTGAGAACAGACTGTACACTTACAATACTGTAAATCATTGCACACATCACTGTAGATCACCCAATTTCTTAGTTCTCAGGTCAAACATCTGGTATGCAGATGTGCTCTGCAAGTCACATTTCATACTTCTTATTTTTGGGTGTGAGATAACATGATTATGTTAAAATACGTCGACAGAGAGCTTCTTTTCAACTTGTCAGTTTGGATGTTCTAGCCTCGTCATCTTTACATTGGTGGATATTCGTTACAGTGAGTACACATAACTAATAAAATGGAAAACTAAAATCAAATGCACTGTGGCATTCTTCCCCTCCCTTCAGCGTGTGCAAACCTTAAAATGATCTCGTAAGAAATGACTGAAAAAAGTGCACATCTGTTACAAGTCACTGCAACGTTAATTATGCAGTCGACCAAGAAAAGCATTACAATAGCACAAAAACTAATATGCATGTTTCTCGTATAACAAACAGCACTTCTACTTGGCAAAGACATCTCTTTTAGTAATTGCTAATAGCACTTGAAAGCCCAGATGTAGTCATTGAACTCCCCCGGTGAGTTCATGTGCAGTCTTTGTCTAAGGGATTTGTGATTTTTTTTTTGTCTACTGCTGGATATGAACATTTTTCTCCTGTGATGTAGAGGTTGGATTTTTATTTAAAGGTTTTTCCAGATTCTAACAGGGACTATATCTACAGTTGCATACAGTATATTAAGCACTGAAGCACTTTGCATATAATATAGAGGCACCATATCATAGAAGGCATGGGTGGAGATACATTTACTGCTGTTCTAGCGTCTAGCCTAAGTAATGGCAAGACTTGACACAGGCCGCGACTAGCATATGGCAACGAAAGCAAAGAACTTTTTTTCATGTAAAATTGAGATAAAAACAAAAAAAAAACGTAAACATCACAAGACCCAACAAGGTCATGTGTTATTGCTGGTTCAGTTTAGGTAGAATATTCTTATCAAAATGCAACATAACAAAAATGTGTCACTTAAAAAAAGGTACCTATAAATAAAAACAAAAGAAAAATGCTAATTAGCTACAAAGTAGTGATATTTTGTTCATTTAAATCATTAGTTTGTTTACTTATTCATATGGCGACGGTTTTGAGAGCACATTCACACTAAGGTTTCTTGCTCAGGTAATTCGAAGGAATCCAGCTCTCAGCGTCTTGTCCTGCTTTCTTACAGAACCACCAGCCGCTGCTGTTTTTCTCCATCACCTCAAACACCGTACCCACTTTGAAGCTGGATGTTTGGTCATCCCCTTCAAAGTCCGCCACCGCGAGATACATTTCATCCTTACTGGGCTCCATGAGTAAAGGTGGAAGCTTGTCCCTGGGCGGGCCGGGCTTCTCACTCTTCAACTGAGGCTTGGGAGGAACCGGGACTTTATTAATTTTGGGCTCTTCTTTTTCTTTGTTTGGAGGTGTCGGAACAAACCCTTTGGGTTTAGGGGGAGGGGGTCTGCTGAGTTGGGGTGCTGGGCCCTTGGGAGGGTCCTGGATTTCTCTTAGAGGAGGTGGCGGTTTGAGCTCGGTCGGGCTGGATGGGTCGGTCTTCTTTGGAGGTGGAGGTCTCCTTGGAGCCATGGCGGGGGGTCTCAGTGGAGGTTCTTTATGGGGGGGCACTGCTGGTTTTGCAGGGGTTGATGAGCTCTCATGGCTATGGCCATTAATGTGTTTTGGGGGGAGTTTTGGCTCGTCGCAGTGCTTACCATTGTTGAGAGTAGGGATATGCATGGGGGGAGAGCTGGAGGGTGCACTGGGATGGGAACTATTTAATGCTGCCGAGGTGTCATTCTGATGGTTCGCCTCAGCTGACGCAGAGCTGGGATCCGCAGGTTTTGACGGCCTCAGCTTGCTTCTCAGGTTGGTGATGTCTAGTTTGTTCTCTGCCGGAGGCTCTGGCTTGGCAGCTGGAACAGGTTTAGGTCGGAGCACCGGCTTCGGCTTCATAAACAGCGCTGGGCCGGCCGCCTCTGGTTTCTCCTCCTGCGCTTCTGGTTTTGGTTTTGGTGGCTGTTTAGGTACGGGCTTCAGATTAAACTTCTTCACCTCTTTGGCAGAGATCTTGTGGCCACATTCAATACCCATCTCGTTCCGAAGGTGAAGAGCTTTGCTCTTATCTTCTTTCTTTGGCTCTGGTGGTTTGTCCAGTTTGAAGGGGGCTGCTTTGGGTGGAACCAGCGGCATGATGACCCCAGGAGCTGGGGGTTTTGGAGGCAAAGGTTTGGAATGATCAGGCCTCGGTTTCTCTGATACCTCCAGTTCAAAGCTCTTATTAATGGACTCCCTGCGAGGTGGCAGAGCTGGTTTCTCCTCGACTGGAGGGGCAGATGGGGCTGGAGGTAAAGGCGCAGTGAAGGTAGCGGGTCCCTTGTTGGCAGCGGACTTCCAATCTCTCAGCTTGGGCCGGGAGTCAGGGGCTGTGGTTGGCTCATCTGGTAAAGGTTTGGACCAGCTGTCATCTGACCCGGAAACATTTGAAGGTCCACCATCTTCCAGTCTCAGCTTCTCCATCTCATTGGGCAGAGGGGCAAGGAAGTTAGGTCGTAGGGCATTACTGGTCTTCTTGTACTTGTCAATAAAGGTGGCAGGGGCCCAGCCCTCTTTGTCGTCCATTTGGATGTACCACCAACCACCATTATTCTTCTCAATCACCTGGTAGGTAAAAAAAAAAAAGGGTCATTTCATTTTACTATATCACTTTAAAATGTATGAAATAAATGAAAAGACAAAATGTACAAATCTTTATTCAAACCAAATGTGTCTCTATATTCTTCATTTTAATACAACTTTAGGAAGTGCCTGACCCACCTCAACTTTGACTCCGGCTGGGAAGCTAATACCATCGGGGATGGTGGTCTGGAAGTCTGCTATGGTGTAGAACTCCTCCTCAACCTGAGGAGCAACAGGTGGTTTGGGTAGGTTTGCACCACGTGGCTGTGGAATGCGAGAGAGAAGTTATTCTCCAATACAATAGAAATCCCCACTGTGTCAAATAGAGATTTGAACTGGATCTCTTACAATGGTTAGATCTCTGCGTGGAGGAGGTCTGTGTCTTAATCCCACTTCTGTGGAGGGAAAAGACATTAAGTAATCACCAATTCATTCATTTTACACAGGTTATCATTTTCATTTTGTGTTGAATGCTGGTTATGCTGACTGTGGCTGGGCAATAAGACTGTATCCTAAAGCAAATCACAACCTTGTCAAATAATAGATGTGTACCAGTATATTTCTGCATACTTTTTAGAGTGTGTTTACATATCCTGGCATTATGTATTATCACATTACAGATAAACAGCTTTAAAATATATTAAAGGGATATTTCAGGTGTTTTGAAGTGGGGTTGTATGAGGTACTTACTCATAGTCAGAGTATTACATATGATAGACGGCAGTCGGCATGCCTCTATTTTGGAGAGTACAGACAAGAGTACAGACACGGGAGCAAAGCAGTTTAAGTGTACGCTATATTTAGAATAGTTTCTGACGGGGAAAGGAACTGAAAGTGAAACGTATCTATACTGTTTTGCCAGGTGAGTCTGGCGGCTTTGAAGAAATAGAAAGTTTCACTTTCACTTCAGTTCCCCGTCGGAAAATATTCAAACCAGGTGGACCTTTCTTTTAGGTGGCTAAAATATGTTTTGCTGCCAGCCCCGTCCACAGCAGTACATTGCTTTGCTCCTGTGTTGGTACTCCTGTTTGTTTCTCTAAACTGGGGGCGTGCCGACCATCATCTACTGTAGGTAATACACTGACTATGGAAAAGTACCTCGTACAACCCCACTTTAAAACACCTGAACTATCCCTTTAAGTGATGCAGCAGCAAAATAGATAATGAGCGAACGACAGTTAATAGATATAAATTCCACTTACTTTTGTTGTCAGAGAAAAATGAGAGTCTGTTTTCTTTTTGGCTGTTGTCTCGGTTCTCTTTGGCTGTATTGTTTTGGTGGTTCTGTTTAGAAAACCCATCTAGGTCATTGGTACTGGCATGAGCAGCAGCGCCTGCTGACTGCTTCTGGCCCTGGATGTCGGTCTTCTTCAGGTAGGAGGCCGGGGCCCAGCCCTCACGGCCCTGGTACCTGAGAGGGGGAGAGACGTACAATCAGTGGCTTCAGGTGAAAGACGGACTGGGTGGACTTTATGGGCATTAGTTAGGTTTCAGTTAGATATTTCTTTTCCTCATTATTATCTAAGATCTGATGTCAATTCATGTTTTCAAACACATTAACTTGTCTCCTTGGTAAATACAGATTTTTTTTTTTTTGTTTATCATATTTTTTTTTTTTTTTTAGTCTTTGATTTTATTACCTGATCTTCCACCAGCCCTCCAGGTTCTTCTGAATCACCTCTACAACCATGCCTCTCTCCAGGTCAATCTCATCATCATCCCTGGCCGCGTACTGGTAAATCACTGAATACTTCTCATCTGGAGTCATAAAAAGACAATATTGTTAAATTTAAGAACATAATGTCGGTTTTGAAGATTACTGTGTATAGGTTCAGGAATAAAGGAGCACAAATAAAAAAGAAAAAGAAAAAGCACATAGTGGCACACTTGGATTACAATGGCTTGTAGCGTTTCAAACTAACTTTTTGTATAATAGTGTGTATCATTTATGAAATAATTTAAACTTGTCGTTATTGGTATGCAGTAAAAATGTCTGCAACCCTTTTAATGAACTGTCTCCATCACAACACTCAGGATGAGATACTGCAAAAGGTACAGAGGTGCATTGGTTCTACATTGGCTAACTGATTTAAATGAGGCAAGGCTTGAGCAGCATCTTGTGGAGTGAGAAGATGTAAGATACACACATGTGCAACACACAAAACACACATGTTTACCACAAACAGGACAGACTTGCTACTGTACTAGAAATACAGCCATTTCTACTATTCTTATTATTATTTTTAATACATTATAAATATTCTATGTAATACTACGGAATATTTTATTTATTCGTATCAGATAAAAACAAAATACACATTCCATTTTGCATGCAAGGATTTGATTCACATGCTTGGATCTCTCATGCAACAAACATTTCATGCATACACATGGACAAACAAACATGCACACAGCTGTGTATGCGTGCACACACATACACATACACACATTTAGAATAGGGGGAGAAGAAAGGCGTGCGCTCCACCTTGCCCAAAGCCTGTGCTGAATAGATCCCCTAAAGTTCTGCGACGACCCACGTGCCTTGGCAGTGACCAGAACCTCCGAGGCACTGACATCCCAGCACAGTAAGTGAGGCAAAATAGGAAGTGAACATTACATATCCCATCTGGACGATGTTTTCATCCTAAATGAAAGCATTTTCAATTTTGGTCGGCCTATTAGAAAAATCAAAGCTCTACTCCTGGCAGGCCTGATGCTGGTTTACTCATTTACTGACAAATAATCCCTCTAGGTTTATGCACATTTTATTATTTTTTCCCCCTAAATCACAGTGTTGCAGTTCAATGTATTCTCATACAACGGTTCGTATGATATCTTACGAAAAAGTTATTCCTCCTTTTTTGTTGTTTTTTCTACAAATGTCCAGCAACACGTGTCAATTTCTGCTCGTTACATGCATACAGTCTTTTCAAAATAAACTTCCGTCTTCATAGGAAACAACTTCCCTAGGTTTAGGCAATAAAATGTCTTAGTTAGGTTTAGGAAAAGGTTGTGCCTTAGCTTAAAATAACTCCGGAACGCATAATTATGTGACAAATACATCATCGTTGACTTCTGGTTTCACACCGGTCTCCTGGGCAAAAGTCCGCAACCCCAACCTTCTCCTCTATATATACACTATATCCTGGTTCACAAATTGATTTCATGGGATATATACAAATTACAGTGCATTACTTTTTGTAGGTATAGCTACAAACAGTGTATAAGACCAGCCTGTAGAGTTTTCATCCATTCTAGATAGACTATTTATTTCCCTTTGGATCCCCATTCCAGTGTCAAACTCTATGTGCTGTCCTTACTAGTATGTTGGTGATACTACTGCACCATTCTGCTGCCACAGAAGCTAGCTTAATGTATAACCACTTTGTACTTACGTACTCGCTCAATTGCTAATTTATTTGCTTCATGCCAGTGAAAGTGAATGTTAGATGTGAGTGACTCTCTAATTCCAGGGCTCTGAGGACTGACCTGCCCAACAAAGACAGGGCGGCCAGCTCAATTTCCACTTTTAAACCATATACTTCCTAGGCTTGCCAAGACTTGAAAGACAGTCTGTAATTTGCATATGGGCTGGCTACACGTCTTTTCTTAGTAGGGTTCCTACCCTGTGATGTGCTGTATCATTACAGTATCATTCTTTTAGCATCTACATTGGGCTATTTTATGGAATCTTACCCCAATATATGCCAGAGATGGCTTTTTTTATTCCCAATTGTTCACATTTTTGTTCAAGTTTCACCTTTTAATGTATTGCTTAAATGCTGCATATTATTTGTATTGATGAGTGCTCTATAATTGAGGTGTTTAAACATATTTGGATTGCTGTTGCCCACACACTGGCAGTGTATTGGCATCAACAAATGTGTGGTGTGTGTTGCACTTTAGAAGGCAACAAAGACAATAGCACAAAACATTTGTGTCAAAACTTTCTACTTGCTGTTATTATTCCAAAAGTAAGAAATAACTTAAGCATACAGTTGTGTTGACAGTAAATGCTACATCCTAAAATTTTTCTTTAGGGTATTGAATCTGAAACAATAGCCCCCGGATGGAAAGGGTTATGTACCTTCTTCCCCGGGAAGACTGAAGTCATCGGGGTCATCCTGCGCCTCAAGGCAGGTGGCAGGGACCCAGCCCTGGGCATCGTCTGAGCTGATAAACCACCACCCTAAATGAGGAGAATTTGTTTAATCAAACTGAGGAAAAAAAGGAAAGCGTATACCGGATGCTGTATAGAACTTACCAGACTCATTTTTCTCAATGACCTCCACCACCTGACCCACATGCAGGCTGACCTCGGAGCTCTCCTGCTTCTCATAGTCTGTTACTGCCACATACTGGTCGAGGAGGAGCGGGTCCGCTGAGCTGGAATCTCCTATTAAAAGGGGAGCGAATCAGAACACGGGCTCATTTAGCTCTTTTGTCATTTCTCCTCCTTTGTTGGGCAGACTAGGGATGAAATCTCAATAATGTAAAAAAGCCTCTACTCATTACCCTCTGGTCTCCAGTGAGGATATTTGGTAATAATTGTTAATGTGATATTAAATGAATGTCCAAGAACTTGGAATCATAAGCTTGCATCTGTGTGGCTTTGAGATATTGACCTTTGAAGACGTCTTGCATCTCACTGACTTAAGGGAATATGACCTTCTAAAATGTCAGATTTTATACACACTTTAAGGAGATTTACTGAAAAGCCAATTTAAGCACGGTCTTTAAAAAAAAAAAAAAAAAGCCAAAATGCATATAATCCCAGAACAACTCATTTTTAATGAAATGCCAAGAAGAATTTCAAGGACAAAAAGTTTAAGTGAGAGGAGGCTTATCTAGAGTATGGAGATTCACCCAGACATGAAGCAGAGGACGTACATAGCGGATGTGATTGGAGATATGGCGTGAGGGAAACTGAGAGATTGGGAGCAAAAGGTGGGGTTTTAGTGGAGAGGGTTAAGTCAAATCATCAACATGGAGGTGACTTCCACACAGAAACAAACCAGCACCACAAAGACACCGCCACCAATGTTAGCACCAAGGAATCCTGAGGAAAATCTACTTCAGCTTTAACTTTAGGGCTCATAATACAACCAGTAGCACCAATTTATAACACTATGGCTCATTTCTCTGGATTTGTCTAACAAACCCTAAAGAGTACATGTGGAAAATAATTGAAAACAAAATACCTTTTGGTTGATACATATCAACATGTTGCAATTTTAACAACCTTAAGTTGCATCAACTGCAGGAATGGTGCAGGGACATTAAAATCTGCCTCAGCATGCAGGTCACTGAAGGTGCTGATTAGGCACATTTTAAGGCAGAAAGAAAATGTGAAAATCTGTAAAGTACAGATGATGTCAAATTCAAATTATATTGTTCTTAAAACAGATTAAAATACCACAGTTTGTCTTTCCATACACATCCTTCAGTGAGCAGCAGCAAGCTAGGCAAATGGGTTTAATTAAAGAGCCGTATTTATCTTCAATTAGTCTTCAATAGATTCTCAATTCTGTCAATCAGAAATTTGAATATTAGTATTCGAAACATTTCTCAAAGGCAGAACTGGAGGAACACGAATATCAGGTTAATTTTAAGCAAATAACCACAGTTAGCTCAAAAATGAAGTCACAAATGCACGTAAAAAAGTAGATGGGTAAGCGAGTTTGAGCTTGGAACATCAGCTGGACTGATAAACTAACCCAAGTAAACAAGTTAAAGGTCTTATTGATTACATTTTTATGTAGAAAAATATTTAAAAAAATAATCATACATCCCCAGAACCTCTAGACGGTGTCGAATAAAAGTATGGCTTTTCCTGAAAAAAATTATTATGAATGTGAATTAATCATTTAAAAATTTTGTCAGGTCCAAAATGAATGTTTTGTTTATCTCTGTGGAAGATAGCTGACATTTGGTTCCCACTTATAACAAGGCTTGTGAGCCCATAGTAAAACAACATTGGTATCAAGTGGTATCTCTGGGTCGTCAGTTAGTGTGGGAAAAAATGGATAAATGGCTGAGATTGACGGTAAGTGTCTGGCAACGACTTGTTGTGAAGTAAATGTAATGGAACCGGGGAGGGAGAATGTGACATCTAGTGGCTGAATGTTATCAATGTTATCAATAGCACCTCTAACTTTTGAATCACTAATTTACTTTCCTAAAACACAAAGGGCTCTTTGGTTTCGATTATTTACATCTAACTCAACCAGTGACAACACTTCTGCCAATAGGGCTCAGTTAAAATGCCATTATCTTCTGTCTTTTCTACTGTGTCCCAACTCAACAAACTTAAATTACAACCAAGAAATGAGCCACACAGAGTCTGAAGATCACCAGCTATATAGTATAGTCCCTCTACAGAACCAATGCAAGCCCCAAGCCTTCAACAGAGCCACATCCCACCTGCCCAGGTCAGGGGAGGAGAGGGGGGGGGTAACAGGCCACTAGCAACTCACTGGGTCACACACAGCAAGTGTTTACTACCTCGCTTTAGGAAAGTAGTCGCTCTGTCCACAATCCCTAATGGAAAGGAAAATGAACGGAGAAGAAAACTGAAAAAATGACATGGATGCAATGTAGGGATATTAGAGGAATGGAGAGAAGAGAGAGAATATAAAAAATAAACAGTGAACAGTGATGGAGAGAACGGTACTTGTGCTTTCAAGTATTTCCATTTTATGCTAATTTATACTTCTACTTCACAACAATTCAGAGGCAAATACTGTACTTTTTACTCCACTACATATGACAGCTTTAGTTACTTTGCAGATTCAGATTACTAATACAAAATATAATCTACCAATCAATTATGTATTATTATAAAACCGGCAGTATATAAAATAATTCAAATTAGCTCCTCCTTTACCAGCTGCATCATTAAAGTGATGAATGCAGAAATAATTATAATTCAATAATATAATATATAGTATTGAGTAGTGAAATGTTCTGCATAATGAGTACTTCTGCTTTTGGTACTTTTGATGCTAATATGTTTGTACTTTTACTTTAGTAACATTTTGAATGCAGGACTTTTACTTGTAACAGAGTACTTTTAGACTGTAGTATTGCTACTTTCTCTCAAGCAAAATATCTGAATACTTCTTCCACCACTGACGGAGAAACAATGGCAAAGACGGTTTCTATAAGAGTCAACTCCAGGAAAACATTTGAGACATTTGAGTAAGGAGAGAATGTATCTTTGTTCATGAAACAAGAACATTTAGGCTGGTGGAATCTTTTTTTATTTATTTATCTGTGTAAAACTCTGTGACCACTAGATGGTGATAATGTTATGTTATACTGTATAATACAGATGAATTGCAGAATACTTGTATAGTCTCATAAAAGCAGTAAAAATACAAAGTACCTGATTTCTCCTCTCCATTTTTTTTGTACAGAGACAAAATAACACACTATAGACAAGGCCACCTCACCCTATTTTCATTTCAAATAGACAAATAAAGATGTGTCTTACCTGATTTCTTCTTTCCAATGGGTTCCCTGTTAAAGAGAGGGAATAATCACATTACTACCAAGAAATATAAAATCAGTTTGCAGAGCTACGGAGATATTCCTGACCTAGAAATACTATTGTCAGTATGCATAGTAATTCACATCATCTCATGGACGTCACAAAATGTCTTAAAACTTGAAAAAAAGATAAGAAAGTGGCCTTAATTATTGAATCAGACTCATATTACTTTCAGAGATTTATTATTTTTTAATTTATACTTTGCAGGAATGACCAGTGTTAAGAAAGTAATGGTTTATACTTTTTTTCCAAGATGTTTGGTTGTTGTATTTATGTATTTACTTCATCATACTACTGCTTTTGTTAACAGTACCATCTCTGTTACTATTGCTGGCAATAGCTGGTACTAATTATGTTTTTAAATAAACTCTGAATTGATTTTTTGATCAGATTTGTGAATTGTTTCATTTGATTTTTGAATTTGTCATAGTGTCACAGCACAACACTTACACTGTCATTTTATTATAACCTGATTGGTTGGATAATGGACTTTTTAACTGATGGGTCTCAGTGGGTGAGAGTTAATGGTGTTCACTCCAAACAGCTCTACTCATCCACCAATCCACTAATGAGTGTCGCAGCAGCTATAACAATAGACACTTCTTAAAGTTTGCTGATGATTCTGTTATTGTTAGCCTTCTTAAAAGGGAAGGTACAGGATCATGGGCCGGTGGTGGATGACTTTGTGGCTTGGTGTGACGAGTTTTTCCTCCATTTTAATGTGTCTAAAACATAGACTGTACATAAGAAGTGGACGTAGTCACCGTGACGTCACCAATTGGTTTGTGGACTGCCGTTTTGAAGCCTTGAGTCCGGAAATTTGGCCGTTGTCATCTTGTTTTTTTTGCAACCAGAAGTGACACGAGGGGGTGGAGCTAAGTACAATGAACGCTGAATAAGATGTTTTCAAGCAACCAAAAAGGTTATAGTTAACTGAAACTGAAAACACACTGTGAAAGGGTTAAAGTTGTAAGACGAAAACACAGACAACTCCCAGACTCAACATTGCCGTGGTAGCGATTAGTCAATCACAATGTAGCCACGCCCTAAAGCATCCCCTGCTTTATGGTCTATTTGACTCTAAATGGGACCATAATTTACTAAATGAACATCATGCTGTGTTGAGGAAAGACTTGAAACTAGTGATTGAGACCATAAAGTCATGTTCACAATGTTTACTGAGGTAATAAATCAAGTGAGAAGTAGGCTCATTTTCTCATAGACTTCTGTACAATCAGACTTCTTTTTGCAACCAGAGTCGTCGCCCCCTGCTGGCTATTAGAAAGAATGCAAGTTTAAGGCACTTCTACATTGGCTTCACTTTTCAGACCTGAAAAGATGTCTTTTGTATTCTGTTTTTATGTGAACCCTGGCTGCAAAACAAATTTCCCCTTGTGGGACAATAAAGATAACCTAACCTAACCTACTGATTACTCTAGCAAACAATTAACAATAATTGCCAACATTATTGTTACCTGTTAATATGCAACCGACACATGAGAAAAGGATCCGTCTCTCTGCCTCGCTCCGATGCAGGCCCATGTGAATAAAAAGCCTCTAGATCTCTGAAATTTAGTCTGATGTTAAATTCAATAATCTGCTTTGTCTGGTTTAGACATTAGCCTGATAAATAGACCATCACTCCACAGCAGCAATCGGGAGCCGATTCAATGTCCAGATGCCCGGCAAAGTCAGTGGTGGCTAATGCTTAGCATTTCTCTTTCTCCGTCTCCCTCTTTGTTATCTAAATATTACTCCTTTACTTAATGGCCTTCCGCCTTCTTCCTTTTTCCATCTCACATCTTCCCTCTCTACTTAACTCACTCCTTCATCTCCCTTGATCATTTTCCTTGGCAACTACTGCTTGTTCCTTTTCCCTGCATCAACATGAATGCGCTCAGCCACATAAAGCATTGTTCGATCGGCAGAGCTGTTAATTGCAGAGGCTTTAAGTCTCAATAAATCTATACCCATAAGCGTACCCATTAACGTACTATAAAAAGAAATCCCCGGTAGGGCCGACCAAAGCAGTACCGATGATCTGGATGATTATAGAGCAGGAATGTGTGTGTACAGTATGTGTATTCTTTGTTTGCTCGTTCTGAACAGAGGTGAAACCAGGGTCAAGTACTGTAATGCACCGGACGCAACCACTGACCTGGATTATTGGCCTAATGTGATTATTTACTGTAACTACAGAGTATCAAATCAAATCTCACACTCAGAAGTTTTCATGTTACTCTGAGGCTGGTTACGTAAAAAATAAAGGAACTAAAATCACTGCCTCGGGTTGTATGCCTCTGCCAACTAGTCAAGTTGCAGTTTACATCCATGTCTGTCCAAAATGTCTTTGTCTTGTGTAAAATTGTCATAATTATATGAATTCTGGCCAAAACATGTTTTGTGAGGTCACAGTTACCTTGACCTTTGAGAACCAAACTCAAATGAGTTCATCCTTGAATCCAAGTTAGTGCCAAATCTGAAGAAATTCGCTTAAGGCGTTCTTGAGATATCGCGTTCAAAAGAATGGACTGACTGATGTACGTACAGACAAAAACAGCCGAAAACAGAATGCCTCCGGCCACGGCTATTGCCGGCACGGAGGCATAAAAAAACAAACAAACGTGGGGCCAACTTCAATTTAATCTTTCATGGGAACAGTCACATCAGACAACCATGGTTGAGTCATATGGCGGCCATATGATGAATGGCAGAACAAATAACTACGGGGGAATTGTGAGAACACACTTTACAGGTTCACTGTAATAAACAGTTGGGTACCACGAGGACTCATACCATAATGATATGAACGGTAAATGAAATCCCTCCTCTCATAATCCCTCTCCCGCTACCCTTCCTTTCTTCATCTCCTTCTGTC
Source organism: Sebastes fasciatus (assembly GCF_043250625.1). Taxonomy (NCBI): domain Eukaryota; kingdom Metazoa; phylum Chordata; class Actinopteri; order Perciformes; family Sebastidae; genus Sebastes; species Sebastes fasciatus. The sequence continues at coordinate 10,992,177 of NC_133810.1, forward strand.
CTTGTTGTATATGACCTCCTCTTCATTCTTTCCATCTGGATCCACCGTCTAATTCTATTTCCTTCCCCTATGATCTTCCCTACTTTCCCTTTTTCCTTTCCTTGCCCCTTCCTTGTTACAACACTTCCTCTCTTCCCTTTTATTCTGCTCCTCTGAAACCTCTACGTCTTCTTTAAATTTAAATACGCCTTTTCCTCTCCTCTTACTTTGCTGCTCTTAAGGAGAACGTCTCAGATGTCCCTCTCAGTGCAGTAGATTTATAGGCCGTGATAAATCTTCTCCCACAGCGACTGCTGTGTCTGTACACCAGCCCTGTTGTCAGTCAGCCAAACAACAGGCTGCACTAGCAGAAAGCAGTAATCCAATTTCAATAAAGACAAACCAAGGTCTCTCCTATATTCCTCCGCCTCGAGCAAATGCTCCCCCCTCTTTCCTACCTCTCCCAACACATGCTTAGGGTTGTGTAGGAGGAGTGAGGAGGTAGGTGTCCTTGGCAACCGCCACCTACTTTATATTCATTGTATAACAATCCAAATATTTAAAACAATTTATACACACAGAGCGTGGAATAAAAAATATGGCATTTCCTGAAAAGAATTATTATGATTGTGAATTAATCATTTTAAAAAGTTTGGCGGGTCCAAAATGAAGGTTTTTTTTTTTGGTTTTTTTTATCTCCGTAGAAGATATCTGACGTTTGGTTCCCACTTCTAACAAGGCTTATAAGCCAATAGTAAAACATCATTGGTACCACATTGTATCTCTGGTTCGTCAGTTAGTGTGGAAAAAAACGGATAAATGGATGAGATTGACGGTAAGTGCCTGGCAACGACTTGTTGTGAAGTAAATGCGATGGAACTGGGAGGGAGAATGTGACATACAGTGGCTGAATGTTATGAGTGTTATCAATAGCACCTTTAAATATAGTAAAAGTGTGAGGTAGCATAAAATTTAAATATGCCAGTAAAGTGCAAAAACATTAGGATTGTGCGTAAGTAAAGTACAACTGTATAATGTAATAATTTACAGTGCAAAAACATGTAGTCTGGTCTTACATTGATTTTACATCTGTCATAGGAGTGGTCAAATGTAAGCATTTCTACAAATAAACTAATAACATGGGTAGAGTCTAAAGTCTTTCTCAAAAATACTCAAGTGAAGAAAGTACTTTCATATCATACACAGATATGAAGATGTTTCTTTTTATGGGAGAGTTAAAGAGGATTATGGTTGTCACACTAGTAATAATGTTGGGATGAGAGAAGCATCTCTGTCAAGTGACACAGTCACACGATCCTGATGACATCATCGCAGCCCTGAGCAATACAGCAAACTCAGTAAACCACATGACTGCAACACAGGCAGCACACTTCAAAGTGACATGCGATCCATCCACATTATAGATGACAATATGGCAGGCTGGTGCAAGCACCCGTCTCATATTCAATCCCCATAACAGCAATGTGTCCCCGTTAATTGTCCTTGAGCGAGAACCCCCAGCTGCTCACTCAGTCACCCCTGATAGACATTACCTAATTACCAAGAATATGAATGGGAATATTGTGCTGCTTTCTACAAGATGTTTTAATAATTATACATTACATAATGTTAGGAATAAAGTTTCAAAATAACATGTAAAGCCACAATGTGTGCAATTTGTAAATTCTCACTGTAGTATCAAAACACTGTGGCAGACAGAAGACAAGCTGACCTACAGGTACACAGTGAATGGAGGGCTGAAATGAACACACACCTCGCCAATTGGCACAGGGATTGTCTCACTTTTGTACCAACAAAAACCAGACAACAACACATTTTTTAGGATACTATAATCACAAAAATTCTGCACACAGTGGCGTTTGGGTCAAATCCACTAGGCGCTACAGTATAAAAAAAAGCAGATCCAAAAGTGGAGTAACATTTTGTTTAAATGTCAAGGTGGCTGTGGGGGACAATTGGTATATGAAAAAGACACACGTACAACTGCACTAGGCAGGTACAAGACTGTGGCTGCCTGAACCAAGCTGTGCCAGAGAAAGTGCCTTGCTTTAATGTTAATATAACTAAAGAGGGTGGAGGGGGTACATGTTTTTGAGTATGCAGCGTATCTATGCTGACTAATGAATACACAATGTATATTAGAAAATGGCAGCATGCCTAATATGGAGTTACTTTTGTGTCTTCATTATGCAATCGAGCCGAAAAAATGGTTTATTGCAAGTAAAATAAATTCATGATTACAAATGTATAAATGTGAATCAAAATCTTTTGTTTGCAAATCCAAAAGTTTCGTTGACAAATCCAAAAGTTCTGTTTGCAAATCCAGACGTTTTGTTTGCAAATCCAAAAGTTTAGTTCGCAAATCCCAAAGTTTTGTTTATAAATCAAAAAGTTTTGTTTATAAATCAAAAAGTTTTGTTTACAAATCAAAAAGTTTTGTTTACAAATCCCAAGGTCCCGCCCACGATACTCCGCTCAACAGCAAGCAAAACGTTTGGATTCGCAAAGAAAAGTTTTTGATTCACATTACATTTTTAATCACAAATTTATTTTACTTGCAATTAAACAGCCTACTCTGTTTGATTGCACGATAACGACATAAATGTAACTTCATATGCTTACTGAAGTAGCTCGATTTTTGAATGTTGTATTGCTCACTATTGGTCCACAATGCAAACAACATTAAGTGGATACTTAACATTACAGCTCAAGTGACATCTCAAAAAACAATAAATTCAGTAATACTTTAAAAAACATTTTGCTCGTAGTAGTAGTACAAAAATGATGAAGTTAATTTCTCCTATAGTTACATGATATTAGTGCACAGTATGTTAAGTTCAAATTATCAGTGCAGTATAGCATTATAGTATTGAGTTTGTAGTAAGGGATTGGGACACAGGGATAGAGTCTCACTCCAATGACCCAGATTTTGCAATCAAGTCTTGTAAATTGAAAACCCCACTCTCTTTACGCGCTACCTTACTGCTGGCCTTTCCATGCACTCCCAGTATATATATCACAGGACTTATCAACTCAATTTCCTGCCAAATGAGGCAACTTCTCAACGTCCGGAGCCACATATCAGTATGTGATGACAGAGAGGTTAAAACTAATAACCCAGCTGACAGCTGTTGGCGTAAAAACCATCTCCAGGGTCAAAATGTGAGCCCCACATTATGGTCTCTATGAAACCAGCCACCCGTAACCTCCGCTGCCCCTAAGGTGCCGGTAACCTTACTAACAACACATTTGTAACAGAGCCCCGCGTGTGAAGTTATGTGCGTGTCAACACGTGCTTGTGTGTGTGTGTGTTGGCCGCTGGCATTCATTGCCCACTGATGTCTTAGTTTTGGCACATAGTAACTGTCAGCGCTGGATATGACGCTAATGTGTTGAGTGAGATTTTCAAGAGACAACAGAGCAGGTCTACACGCCGATGCCTTCAGAGCAATTGTGCAGCCTCAGCTGTCTGGAGCCTGGTGGCTGAACGGAGCTGCAGCGACATGCTTAAATGCTAACTCGGCATTTAAAAAGGACCTATTAAGTGTGTTTCTGCTTGAGGAATACGACAGGAAGTAGTGCAACAGTATGAAATCATATCCATTACAGGGTGTAATGAATGCTCATTACTGGCAGGCTCGGGGTAAATGTTGGCAGGACGTGACATGACATGACATCAGTCAGGGGAACAATGACTGGTGTTTTCCATTGTATGGGAGCCTGAGGGTTGTGTGTGTCTATGTGTGTGCCCATGTGTGGTACTCACTCCTTTGGTGGGTTGAGGTCTTCGGGTCTGGTCTCAAAAAACACTCTGACCTCCTCGCACTGGGAGATGTAGACTGGCAGCTGAATGAGGGCCTGCAGGCACAAAAGATAGCAGGAAACTTCGGTAATCACATCAACTGACAAGTACAATCACTTCAGCACTTACAGAAGTCAACCAGAGGTTAAGCATAGTGTTCATTGGGTGTCTGGCCTCCATGAAGTCACAGAGCAAGCAATTATTACACACAGGGCAGAAAAAGGATTGCTATAGCTGCAGCTAAACCGGCACAAATGAGACAAAAAGAGACGGTGAAATTCTCGAAGCACCCGCAAAGGGTGAAATGCACCCATAACTGCGATGCCAAGCTGTGCTATTTGCATGTATTTAAATGAGGTAATATACATACATTTTGCGCAAAATTGGACCCTTTCTATGCAAATGAGCCTCATTGCAAAAACAGTCCAATTCACAAAGATCAGCGCTAATATGCCAAACGCTTTTTTTTGTGATTGCCACATTCTTGTGGGTGTGGTCTATTTTACATAAGCCGCACTAATGATTAACATATTGCACAATTGCACTATTGGATGACATAAGTATATACTTATATACTAGATTGTCGTGAAGGAGGCTAAATAACGCTTTAAACTTACGCTAAATTTTGGCAAGGAAAAACTGCCATGGCCATTTTCAAAGGGGTCCCTTGACCTCTGACCTCAAGATATGTGAATGAAAATGGGTTCTATGGGTACCCACAAGTCTCCCCTTTACAGACATGCCCACTTTATGATGATCACATGCAGTTTTGGGCAAGTCATAGTCAAGTCAGCACACTGACACACTGACAGCTGTTGTTATCTGTTGGGCTGCAGTTTGCCATGTTATGATTTGAGCTTTTTTTTATGCTAAATGCAGTACCTGTGAGGGTTTCTGGACAATATTTGTCATTGTTTTGTGTTGTTCATTGATTTCCAATAATAAATATATAAATACATTTACATAAAGCAGCATATTTGCCCAATCCCATGTTGATAATTGTATTAAATACTTGACAAATCTCCCTTTAAGGTACATTTTGAACAGATAACAAAAGTGTGATTAATCGCGATTAAATATTTGAATCGACTGCCAGCCCTAATTTCAAGATGAAGAGCAAACAAGTTGAACAATTTCAGAATAAAAGCGCACCAAAAATAAGTTTTTCCATTGTCTTTTTGCAGTGTTCTTCAGGCACACCAGCTGGTTCTGCTCTGGTTCTCAGTTCATTGATCCGTCTCACCTAACTTCCTCCCTCATCTTACATGTATGCCTCTGTGGAGGATCACCAGCAGCAGAGACATGAGCCCTGACAACAAGGCAGGAGATGAAAGACAAACAGCCACATTCAGTTTTCTCTTTATTGTGATCTCTCCCTTGCACGCACGTCTGGTCTGGTTATCGCACAATCTCTTTTTTTTTAGCTCTCTCTGTTTTTGTTCTCTCCTGAGTCTGGGTTTTATCTGCTTCTCCTACTCTTTCAACCAAACCACTAAAGGGCAGCAGTGAAACAGATAATCACCTCAACAGCTTGATGCCTCAAACAACCAGAAGACAGAATAACTGCCGTCAACGACCCCGTGGTGACTATCTCTCCTACAGCAGGGAGCTAAGCCACTCCTTCTCTTTTTGCTGGCAGGCAAAGCTCGATGCTATCCATCAAGCTTCCTCTGCTGGCCTATACCTCTGATTTTAATACTCCTAAGTGTTTCAGTTCTGTCCTTTCAGGGGAGCAGAGTCTCTGTCTACCTCTCGCACTCTGGATATAACGTCAGGGCTGACAGATATGGAATGAAAGCCAAAGACCCAACCAAGGTGCCCTTGCCCCATGTGCCACATTTGCCTTGTCATACTTACGACCATACGTCCAAGCCAACAGCTCATGTTGAAGGAAAGGAGTGGGACTACTGCCATGGACAAAGTATAACTAGTGTTTTCCATTAGCCGCAAAGTCATATGGAGCGTGCTTGCGTTTGTTGATTCATATATGACCTCCTTTTTACGGTAGCTTCATGCATATCTTATATCTTGAGACTCTAAAGCTAAGTAGCTGATTTAAGAGATTTTGTGGATGACCTCCAGCGCCCCCCCCCTTAACCTCCAATCTCTAGTCCTGCAGCCCACAACGCTCCACTGTGCCTGAGGTCAGAGTGCAACCTGGACCGGCTATCCTCTCCTTGGATTTATCCCTCTCCTCGTGTCGGCCTGTGGCCCGTCCCCTCATTACAATTCTCCCCAGGGAGGAGACGGGAGGGAGGCTCAGGGTACATTACAGCAAATGGACTTTATGGGTGTTCTTTACAGCAGGCAGCATTAAGGTAATTGTGTGTGCCTCCCTGTGTGTGCGCATGTGTGCTTTCCCCAAGGAAAAATAGGTAATGGAAATGAGAGATCTACTTGTGCACTCTGATAAGGTACAGTACATTGTAGGGTTGTGTGTTGGCAAGAATCTGGCAATACGTTGCTTATCATGATACAGGGGTAATGATTTAATGTATTGTGGTACTTTAAGTAAGGCGATATATTGCGATTTTTAAATCAAATTTTAGGAAAACTGTCATAGTATAAAGACACACCACCATATGTATAAAATCTGATTACAAAAAAAGTTAAAAAGTGAAATGGCTACTATTGGGACTAACATTACATCATTACAATTGGGCTCATTGGATCCACAAGAGTCTCAGCTTTACAGTGATACCCAATTTATACAATATTTTCTTACAACCCTAGAACATCGTGACTTTATCTGTGCACAATCTATGTAGATACAGTACATGCAGACAATAGGATCCTCAGTCTTCCTCGTCAAACACAGACAACAAAGGAGGTCTACAAGGTTATATTTTGCATCTGTAACATCTCAAATCATCCACTGAAAACTGTCTGTCAGTGAATCTATTTAAAACATATTCAATGTTTGGAGCATTTGCGTTAAAAAAAAATTAAATAAAAGGACATTTTGAGGTATTATTTATGCAAAAATATTGATGCTTTTACTTACAAAACATTATTTTTTTCATATCTTTTGAATGCTGACAAATGAAGGTTGAGCGGAAATTGCTTTATTGCTTAAAAGACTTTTTGATGTGATGCATTTCATTAAGCTGTGTGACCTTTCTAGTCATCCTAGCTCAGCAGTCTTACTCTTGGTTTATGCAAACAGTCCCTGATTCCATGTTGTTGTTTTTTTCTTTCCTTCTTTCTTCTCTCCGACTGTGTTTCCCGACTCGAATAAAAAAACACAAGACTTTACAACCAGGGAAATTCCATATGAGTCAGGTTAAAGCCTCAGCTGTACAACAGAAGGGCTGACTCAGCTCTTCCCCTCAAGAAAAACATGAAGTTTCACCTTGTCAACCTGGGTGCGTGTGGGGGTGGATGAAAATGGCATTTTTTTGTGCTTACAGTCAAGTTTGGATTTGTTTCAGCAATTCACATTTGTGTCAACATCACTCAGCCTTAAACCCTAAATAATTTTTGACAAAACATGGTATGTCAATCAAAAACCATTCAACTACGCAACAGGTAAACACAATCTTAAGAACTTTTCAGACATTTCCACAATAAGAACTTCGACAACAGCAACACCGCTGCTGTAAGAGTTGCTCAGCTATTCCCATAAACATCCACACCCATAGACATGAACCAACAACTCTACCCATTCCTCCCCCAAACTCTTATTTTCGCATAAGTGTTTAAAGATGTTGCCTACACCAGCTGTACATTCCTTTAACCCCAGACGACCGTATATACACCAGCCCCTCTGGTCCTCAACACTGTTTATCATACATAAAAACCTTTTCTCTTCACTCTGAGGCCTTGTGATTTGTTATTTTTGTTCCGAAGTGACAATCTGCACCATATCACAAACTAATTTGTAAACTGGTGGTTTTATGAGGCTCTTTATGGAGAAGAGAAGTGATCCCATGATAAAATAACACACTCAAGAAGGCATGAGTAAGGGCTAAGTCACGACTAACTTGTAAAAACACCCTCAAATTTCCTCTCTCTGAGAGAGACAGAAGGAGGTGTGTGTATGGTTTAGAGGCCCCAAGGTAACAACACACCACCTATGGGCTGTGGATGTGCTTACATGCAAGCAGAGCACCAGCAAGCTCTTTGCCTTTGGCACAACTCTCTGCTGGTAGTTCCCACCACAACATGAGATTACAACAACGGAGGCCTTTGATACGAAGCGAGTTCAACATACCCAGGTTATCTTCTCGTTATCTGGTTTCACTAACCCTAACAAACACGATCCCGTTAAGCGGTCGTACGACGGTGGTTATCAACTCGGTAAATCAACCCAGGGTTTCTCAATATGGCTATGAGCGCGTTCACATGAAAGGGGCGGTGTTTGCAGCATATGACCGATCACAAACATGGACAAGTCTACTGTCAGCAGAGCAAAGAGCAAACTATAATATTAGACAAATACGAAGAAGTTAAACACATAATCCAGGCTAAAAGGAACACAGTGAGGCTGACAAATACAGGAAGGACAGCTGGCGAAAGATAAAAATGGTGATGTGTGAATGCGGAAATTAACAGATTTATTAATTTAACGGAATACTCAAACGTTATACATATATTCGTCTAGATATAAATAGCTTTCAGAATAGAATGGATAAATAGATTACACTTCATTATGCCCTTTTTCAAGATTGTGACGTGTATGACTATTTCAGCCTTCTTTCAGCTCCAGCGGTGTAAGAAGAACTTGAGAGCAAGTAAAAAAATAACTATAAAAACAAAATTCAAAGCCGTAAGCACCCACAGCATACAGTCAGCTATCCTTCCTGCATTTGTCAGTTTAGACTATTTTGCTTTTAGGCTAGATTATGACTTTAACTTCTTTGTATTTGTGTAATACCTTACGATCTCCGGAGCAGGTTATGTGTTCAGCATAAGTTACCGTGGCGATCTACCCCATTAAGAAGTGAACCATCGTCATAGAACTGAAAACCCAGGGATAAACCTGAAGTTACCTCGCTAACCCCAAATCCTGCTTCGTAGTACAGGCCTCAGTTCAACTGTTTCACACCAAAATAATGTGAGTTTGTAGCCAAGATATCCGCTTGGAGACGTCTGATCATAAAAAGCAACAACCCCTGGTTGCAAAACACTCAAGGAGTCACTCCTTGGTTACTGCAGATAAACATAATTTAGAAAAAAAAAGACATTTTAAAACTATTGCTTTGAATTTATTTCAAGAGGCACGCAACTGTGTCTTGTTGCTAAGAAGCTGAACATCAATCATAGTTTATTCATCATGTTGCTGTGGTTACATTTCTGTCAGTTTGTAGCAATTAGTAGCTCGCTATTGGCAGTTTTATGGTTGCAGTTCTGCTACAGTGGAGTCTGAGAATGTGCAGATGCATTTTTTTTCTCTCTTGAGGCATTAAGTGATTAATCTCTTTGGTAAAAAGCCATGTAATGGGCTGTATAATGCACAGGTTTTACATTATCTCTGTTTTAACTGGTGGAAAGAGCTGCAATATTTCAAATGGTAAAACAGACACCACTAACACATTACAAAACACTTCGTCATGTCTTTCTTCTGTCACTGACAGCAACTTAACAGCGTAAACATATAAAGTGCATTCATAAATATCTTGTCCAGAGGGTTTACTGTACATCCGGGAGCTACAAGGACATTTTATTCGCATTCACAACAGATTTTTGGCCCATACATTATCGATCCCTTGGGAGAAATTCCCCTCTAGTTTGTCTCCTTTAGCAGAGAGGTCAGAGTCAGCTATACAGAGCACCTGGGGAGCGTTTAGGACACCTCAGCAGGGTGGATGCCTGCTGTCACAAAGGTTTGCTCCAGGGAGTTTAGCATGGCGCGCATCGCAAAGAGACAATTTTTCAAGGCAAGGGCAATGGCATTATTCATACAGCTGTTCTCGGGACAATGTAATCCCATAAATCTGGTTGTTATGCAAATCTTGCAGTGTGGCTATGAGCTTAACTTTAATGAATATCACTACGTATTTGAATATCTGACAGATGAAGGTAAGGGTTTGTGATTTTGTAACTCCAATGTACCAAATTTGTAATCCAAGATGGGCATTCAAGCATAAATAAGCTCGACTGAAATCAGATGGTCGGGTCGCTTAGTGGAATCCTGAATGTGCTTAGAGAAACTGTGACTGGTGTTGCTCATATATACACAGAGGGCATGAAATTTTCCATTTTCCTGTTCATGACTAAGTTGACACTACGTGGGTGGGATACTTGTTTTTCTTTTCCCCTAACCACTGTGCTTCCTACCTTGATTTTTGTGCTGAAGATGTAAACGCTCACTGGTCAGTGGAGCTTTCATGAACTACCACTTATACGACCACAGGAGATTTCAAGGTTAAAGTGAAGTTTCGGTCAATATACTCACCCTGCAGTATTCGTTGATGGGCCTTAGTCTTTTCATGGCCACATCTCTGATATGGCTCCTCCTAAACAGGATCTTCCCTGTAACAAAGTAGGAAAAACAGACTTAGAACTCAGAAAAGCCAGGTGTTGGTAAGGTGGGGAAATGGTGTTATGGGACCATGGGAATGCAGGAAGTGGGTGGCTGGGCCAATTGGATTTAAAGAGGACCTATTATGCTCATTTTCGGGTGCATCCTTGTATTTTAGGTTTCAACTAGAACATGTTTACATGCTTAATGCTCAAAAAACACTTTACTTTTCTCATATGGACTGTTTGAGCTCCTGCCCCCCCTCTCGAAAAGCCCAGTCTGCTCTGATTGGACAGCTGGCCCACTGTTATGATTGGTCAGCCGAACCAAACTCTTTGGACTCCGCTCCAGCTCTGCTTTAACTAGCTTTGTTTGAGGGCATACCAAATTAGCCACAAACCAACCTAAAGTAGGTATTATGCAAATATGTTACTTGGTGACATCACCCCGTTACGAAAGTTCAGGCAGTTCAGGAAGTTCAAGTGCAGTGTTTCTGTGAGGGAGAGTAACTCCCTTTGGTGTGGACCTTGGTCTTTGTAACTTTGCAGACTTTTCCATGCACAAAAAAAATTTATAACACACTAAAGAAAAGGGAAAAAGCACAAAATCATAATAGGTCCTCTTTAAAGAAAAAAATAATGTACAAACTCTAACTGTCTATGTCTGATAATAGTTTATTTTTCTGTTTCTACACATAAAGAATAAAGAGATTGAAAAAAATAACTCAGAAAAGCCAAACTTATAATCAGATATCAGTGTTGCGACCAGCAAAATTATATAATATGTTCTATTCTTTATAATTAGCATATATTTGTTTATATACATAAAAACAATATTATAAAAAAAAGTTTTTTTTCAGATCATGCTCTTAAGAGCACCATTAAAAAGTTAAGAATCCACTGAGGGACAATAAGGACACTGTGGCTTTTACAACACATGGTTAGTGAATTAGCATGCAGACACAATATAGTCGTGTCATCAATAACACTGACAGCACAATGAGGTGGGTGAGGAGGTAGGTGAATAGCTGGCCTTTCCAAGTCATGAATAAATGATTTTGGGAAAGCAAATTAAATGCATGACAGCTTGAATGCTATTCCCCTGCTCTCATCTCCGGGCCCAAATAACCACAGGCACAGACGAGACGGGTCGCCATAACAATAACAAGAAATGGCTACAAATAGGCCTCTTAAAACACTCTTCTAACTCGCAGGAAATTTCAGAGCCGGCATCTATTTTTCTCCTCATTTTAGCTGCTGAAGACATTTCTAATGAAAACATATAAACTGGGCAGGACGTCAAGGCTGTAACAAGATCCTGTGCACAAAAAGGGACATGTTTTGAGAAGTTCCTGTATCACCCCGATCAAGGGGTTATGGTATTTGTTCAGAGAACATTTAAAGCAGACTTGCTGAAACATGAATCTATCTCACAGAAGATTCTTGCTGAGCAGTCAACCCCCCTACAGCTCTATACCTACCCGTTCACCCATGTTACTAAAAATGCCTTCGTGCTTCCGTGACCCATGCAGCTCAAAACCACAAATGTTTGTTTTGTTTGTGAGTGGATGACATATTGATGAATAATAGATACAGGCACGAAGAGAGTGTGTGATCATCTCAATGTCTGATTATATGTATTCCCATGTGTTACCGCTCGTCTTGTGAATCAAGACTACAGAAAATAAAGATACATGAAGGGAAAGACTGAGAAGAAATAGAGTGTGCAGAGAGGTGTAGACTGCTGAGTGGATGGATGTGTGGTAACTTCCTCTGAAGACCACAGATCTCACACATTTTACACAATAACCACAATCACCACCACTCAACTTCCAAAGAGAACCACCTCTGTACTCTCTCCAACCATCCCATCGCCGACGGCAACCTACTCGCTGACTCAGGTGCGTGACAAAAATAAAGACAAAAACCACAGGAAGTCATTCATACACTTCCTAACAATGTGTTGAGAGTGTAGCTTACTAGAATATCAAAGAGCCAGACTGTAAATGCTGTCAGCGAGTTAAAAAAGGCTGATTGGCCTGGGGAATAATTAATGAATATCACCTCAAGCACAGACTATAGTTGGGTGCTATGAAGAGGCGAGGAAGTCTGATCTTCAAAATAATGGGTGTTCGTCTAGCTCCTGTTCTTATGGCTTTTTACAGCCTCCACATGGCTCCTCTAGCATGGCTGTAGACTATTACGGTCTTGACGACATCTGACCATTTCTCACCACATTTTGTGCAGGAGAACAGTATAGTACTACGCGAGGGAGACTATTAAAAAGGAGATTAACTAGATGAAGAATGAGAGGAGACATTCCAAATCTCTAAGGTGTTGGCTGGTGTTAGGTGTTAGCAGCCGACAGGACACACTGTCTGGACAGCTCAGGAAAACTAAAGAGATTTGAAAGTCAACCCTGCCTCGACGCCTACAGTACTCCTCCTCCTCCTCCTCCTCCTTCTCCTTCTCCTCCTCTGTCTCTTTCTTCCTCTCCTCCCCTCGTCACTCCCCAAACAGAAAGCTTTCTTGACGGTTTTCCAAAGCTCTCAGGGGTCAGGGGAGAGAAGCACTGACTCAACACTGCCCACTCTGTATGCAGGGCAGCTCATGGGTGCAGCCGAGAAAAGGGCTTGTTTGGGGAAGGGAGGAGGGATGGAGGGATGGAGGGGTAGGAAAGCTGCTGCCTTGAAGCCACAGCTGAGGCAGGGCAGACTTTATGGCAAATCTCAGAGCCAGCAGTGACCAAGGGTATCAAACAACTTTTGTTTCCCGGAGAGAGTGAGGAAATTAGATGAGAGAAGAGACATATAGAGATGGGAACACAGAGAGGGTCTTTGTTACACACCTCACATACAGAAAGCTGTTCTCAGCGCTCACCTCTTAATCACTGGACTCACCACACATGAATTCCTCCTGTTTATCCGCCCCAGTTTGGTTACATAGAGGGATTTTGAGTAGCTAAAACCTTTACATAACACCTAAGCCATAGACTTAAAGGTCTTATTGATAACATTTTTATTTAGACTAATAATTTTAAAAAAAATATACATCCACAGATTAGAAAGGTGCCTAATAAAAGTATGGCTTTTCCTGAAAAAAATAATCATGATTGTGAATTAATCATTTTAAAAATGTTGGGTCGTCAGTTAGTGGGGAAAAAAGCGGATAAATAGCTGAGATTGACAGTGAGTGCCTGGCAATGACTTGTAGTGAAGTAAATGCAATGGAACCGGGGAGGGAGAATGTGACATCTAGTGGCTGAAGGGACAATTGGGGACTTATATTGTCTTGGACTTGACTGCTCTGATATTTTACTCCCCAAAGTCTTGACTTTAGACTTAGAGGGAGGGGGGGAAAAAATCAAGTATGACCTTGTAAAAATCCAGGAAATATAAAAAAAATCAAATCGGACAATGGCTAGCACACACTTTGACTATTTAATCATCAGGCCTATGCATTGAAAGGACTTTGCTTTTCACAAAACTGACTGGACATGATACTTGCTATTACAAATATGAGACTTGACTTGGACTTGTCTCGACTAAGTTGAGACGACTTGAAACTTGCTTTTACAGGACTTGAGTCTTGACTTGGAGTCGATTGCCAGGTTTTGTAGGAGCAGAGACAGTTCAGAAAGGAGACGGCGCACTGAGGGTTGGTTTCCTGTATCTGAGATCTCTCATCTCAGATGGACAAATCATGATAATTTAACTTTGTTCGAGACCTTTCTCTGTCTCAGAAACACACTCTGGCAACTAATGTTCACGAACGCCCTCGCTAACTAATTTTCGTAATGCTAAATATGACTGTATAGCTTTATAAATATCTAATGTTAACAAAAGGAGTCGAGGGGATGGGGGGCAGGGGGGAGGGCGAACATGCCATGAACACGCCTACTTAGCAGGCAAGAAGTGTATACCATTTCTAACCATTGGCGGAGCTTGTAATGCGTCATCTTTGCTATAGAGTATCTTTGGCATTAGCAAGTCTCAAGTCAACTCTCAAGACAAAAGTGATACATGATTTGAGACTCGCTGTTACAAAAGTTAACAACTGACTTGCACGTGTCTCGAATTACTTGAGACTTCCAGTACAAGAGTTGAAACTTGACTCAAGACTAAGAATGAGCCGTATGTGCGTGTGTGTTTGTGTGTGTGTATTTTAATTACTGTGTTCTTAGGCAAGTTGCTGACTAAGGCAGACACAACTCCACAAGTCTGCTACTGGTACACCACATTCAAGAAGACAAGAGCAGTGATCGCTTTCCCCTACAGACGAGAGATGAACGTGACATGAATGAGGCATAAGCAACAAGGTCAATGAGATGTTTCGGTTATTTTCTGCCTTTCATAGGAGGACCGGCTGGGGAATGTGTTATTCAGATCCACAGAAACATATTTGACCTGCCCAACATACTGTGCCTCCTACTGTGGCAGGCAGAGAGATCTCCAGCCAGACAGAGTAGCTGAAAGAAGTATGTGCTGTAGATCTATCATTAAGAGGAAAGGGGGAAAAAAAACAAATACAAATTCATAGTTTACTTGTGGGATCAGAGTTCAAGGAAGAATTTAACCTCTTTTATCATGCAGGGGGCCCTAAGAAAACAGACCCACATTCCATCTTTGGTTTTGACTCAGTCTAACAACCCCAACTTTAGATAATTGGCATCAGCTCTTTTTCAAAGGCTGACCTGCTGACACTGGCTTAAAGGGTGAAGAGATCATCTAAATGTCATGTATGAACCTATCAAAGGAACTGAGCACCATGGGAGGTATTCAGATGACAAATGGCCAATAGATACTCTGCACATGCCATGCGATCATGAGATAACAAAAGAGTTATGGGTTTAAATGGCCAAGTTTGGGATTTTTTGGAACTTCCTCTTTGAGGTAAAGGATACAATATTGCCCTGATACTGCTATTAAATGTTATCTTGATATGTTTTTCCAGGGAAATCATGTAGTTTCTACAGCAAAGGATAAAAATGTAGCAATGTGTACACCTGGCAAAAAGAGGCAGCAGAAATTCTGCACTATCCACACATGCAGACAAGCCACTTTGCTGATGCGGAGATACCAAAGGAGTAAAAACAGCTTGAACAAACCAAAACCAAGAAGGGAAAACCACTTCCGTGCCTTGTTAGGTTTGTCTCAGCCCACAGGCCAGACTTTTGCTCTGCAAGGGAAGGATTTTCTCGGCTGTCAGGAAAATTACTTCTGCAAATCAGGCATATTTCAGCTTGAAAGCCATCTCAGAGAGGTGTATAACCTGATCTGGGATCTGAGATGACTAGGAACGGTCATTCTCTTAAACATCAATTTATGCAGGCACTGAGAATAAATAATGTAATGTCAGTAGGGCTGGGTAATATATCAGAATTATATCGATATATAATATATATTATTATATGTTTTTCCTGGTTTTAAATGCTGCATTACAGTAAAGTGATGTAATTTTCTGTACTTATCAGACTGTTCTAGCTGTTCTATCATTTGCCTTTACCCACTTAGTCATTAAATCCACATTACTGATGATTATTTATCAAAAATCTCATTGTCTAAATATTTTGTGAAAGCACCAATAGCTAATCCTACAATATCGTCGTAATATCAATATCGATGTATTTGGTCAAAAACATTGTGAAATTTGATATTCTCCATAAGGCCCAGCCCTAGTATTAGGGGTGTAAGAGAATATCGAAAATATCGAGTATCGCAATATTGTGTTTTGTGGTACTGTATCGATTCTCAAAAACACTATAAATTTCTAATTAATAGTTTGCATTAGAGCTGCAACGATTAATCGATTAGTGTCAACTATGAAATTTATCGCCACTATTTTGATAATTATTGGTTTGAGTAAATAAAAAAAAAAAATCTCCAATTCCAGCTTCTTAAATGTGATTATTTTCTGTTTTTTTACTCCTCTGTGACAGTAAACTGAATATCTTTGAGTTGTGGAAAAAACAAGACTTTTGAGGACGTCATCTTGGGCTTTGGGAAACACTGATCAACACTTTTCACCATATCCTGACATTTTATAGACCAAACAACTAATCGATTAATCAAGAAAACAGTCAACAGATTAATCGACAAATGAAAATAAGCGTTAGTTGTAGCCCTAGTTTACATGCAAAGACTAACTCAGTCAATACTTTATTTCATTTGCATGCATCTCAGTGTATGTGCCCTCTCAAAGGAGTGCTATGATGCCGGATGTCACAGGGACTGCGATAAAATGCAGATCCCACTGTTCTGATTGCATAAAAAGGTAAACTTTCTTTACTCAGATTTTATGCAAATGGTGTGTTCTCTATAGCGTTTTCCTAAATTTTTTTTTTTTTTTTAAAAATCGCAATATATCACCTCGCTTGCAGAATCACAATATATTGATTCATAACCCCTGTATCATGATATGTATCGTATCGCCAAATGATTCCCAATACACAGCCGTAGTCAGTATCATTGTGCCACAAAAGCAAATGTTTTCACAGTGGCATTCGTAGAGGGTACTATGTAGAGTCTTTAACTTTTGCTTTCTTAGCAGTGCCATAAGAGCAGTAGGGGATTTGGTGGCTTCCTCTGGGGCACTTCAGTGGTTATTTTCTTACACAGAAAAAAGGAGAAGTGAAAGTCTCTACAAATACTAAGAGCTTCACTGGAAGTAGACAGAAATGTAAGAGAAAATCTAGACTTTCAGGGTCTAAAAGGTAAAAGCAGGAAGGAAGTAGACAGAGTTTAATGTAGAGGAGAATTCCTAATAGTAACCATGGTCAGCTGTAAGTGGATAGCAGGGGATAGTATGAAAAGCAATGTTTATCTATCTCTCTTCCCTCCTCCTACTCAGAGTCCATCAAACAGTCGGAGAGAGTGTGTGTGTTTTTGTATGTATTCTCTCAATGAGTTCCAGACCTGCATGGCCACAAAAAAAAATCCTATCCCCCACTCGCCTGGTGGGGGAGATGTGGGTGGGGTCTTAGGGCGAGGTTTTCTTCCAAACTCCCATAAAGGATTACTTTCAGCAGGATCTAAATCTCAACTATTCTAAAAGTTGGTCGTGCACAGCTTTCCTAAAGCACTTATTCCGAACAAAATGTACTGCCACTTGCACTTGTAAGTGAGTAATGGCAACTAAAAAAGAAGAAACCAGTATTTTAGCCAGTCAGGTTTTACACCAGACGATGATTCAGTCAGGAGAATGGTGCAGCTAAGCCAAGGAAACAGCTCATAATGAACATTATGCATTGTAACCATTTTTTATTTTATGATCACAGGTAGAGTATTCTTGTGCGAAAAAGGCAGATATTTAACGTTACACCCAAAGGCTCCAACACTACTCTATATAATTGTCTCGTATGTCTTTGGGCTATATGCTTAGAGATCAGCTGAGTCAGCCGAAGGTTTAAAGAGTAGATGGAAAAACATATTCTTTCTCGATTCACAGAAACAGTGAGATTATGGACAATTATGGTTGCAGGCAGCAGATTGTTCCGGTGGGTTCTTTTGTGTGCAAATTATTCAGTTTCTCTCGGTTCATTCACAGCCTATCAGTGAGTCACTGTCGTCCACATTTTAACCCAATGTGTGTAAATGTGTGCGATGGAGAAGGGAGCAAGAATGAGGCGAAGACACAGCAATACAGCAAAGGGGAAATACAGAGTGATTTAAGTGATAATCCAGGAGTTCACTGTTATTTGTGTTTTGTTATGAGCATATCTCAATTATTTTCATTGTACGTTTTTTATACAAGTTGATTAATCTTTTAATCTTTGTCCAAACAACAGTCAAAAACCCTAACCCTAACCCCCTATTGATATAAATAGGAGAAAGCTGGCTGGAAAGAGGCTGGAAGCAGCAAATGTTTGGCATTTTTCTTGATATTACTTAATCCAATATAAAAATAGTTCTTTCTCTGTTTACTAAACAAGCCATAGTTGTGTGCGTGCTATGTATATGTGAGAGAAAGGGCCTTGGGGGACACTGTGCATCTGTAAATCTTACCTGGTAGGAATGGAATGATCCTGCGCTTAGGGTCTTTCTGGCCTCCTTCCACCGGGAATTTGTCCAGCAATTCCATCTGAAACACCCCAATCAATTAAGACTTATTAGCACACAAAGCACTTACACTTTCACATAAACATGCCCTTTACATTACACACAACAGGATAGCTGAGGCTGGAGAGGAAGGGTTCACGTTTTTACAAATCAGCAGTTCCTACAAGGAATTCGGCCAATAAAGGAAGGTCTGCCAATGATTAGGAATGTCCTGAGCAGATGGTATGGTTTTCCCCCTCTACTTCATATGTTGTTGCAGCAAAGGGGCTGTTAGCAGCAAGGCACCACTGACATAGTGGAACATTTCGGTTTCCATAATTTTGAAAGGCCAGAGAGCAGTGGTTCTTTAAATCTGCTGATCAACGCTTCTCTTGATCCTTTTCTTTCTCTTTAAAACTCAGTCTTTTGTTTCTCCTTCAACACTTTTTTGGCTTTTCTCCCACTGTCGCATTCAACTATATGATCCATCACTTTGGCCACTAATGTCTCCTTTGTTCATGACTCTTAATGAAATCAGTGTGCTTCCACACATTCATGTATGTATTTTTGCATTTGGTGCATCCCTAGTCTGTAGAGGATGCAGTTAGAGCTGGCCCATGTGTAGGCTGCTATGACAGTCACAGGGCTATCGCATAATGACATTAATAGCAATTCTGACTGTCGTCTGTTCAATGTCAACCTGATAAAATTACATCCATCAAGGCTGCTCCATAGAGGCATTTAAGGGTCAAAATAAGTTGGTTCTCCAGATATCCAAACCAGGGATGTTTTTCATTTCCCCCACCTTTAAATAACACTGACGTTTACTGGTAAGGGAGACTCATTTCTAGAATATGCAGCAGTGGAAATACCCAACAGGAATGCTCTAAAGTTGGTGCTTCGGTATTTTTACCTTCAATCCTCAATGGCTAAATTTCAGATCCCACAGTGAGTACATACAGTATCCTTAAATTGTCTTTTCTGGGTTTATATGTTTCAACAAATATATATAGTCTTTTCATGTGTTACGTAAGGTAGATTATGTATCTGGTTTGTTGCTCCCACTCATCCCGTATGTGCCAATGACAAGCATCAAGCCTGTTGTCAATGTTGTCAATATGAAACATAACTGAATCAAAATATCAAATCACTCATCGGCCTCCTCTGATCCGCCTACTCTTGAATCTAATTTTACGCATGTGGGTAATGAAACATGAACCACGCACATCACCAGGTAGAGGATGTGAGCTGTAGGGTGCTGCATTACATCCACTCACATTACATTATTTTTATATGAGCTTTGATTATTCATTAAAGTTCATAGCAGGGCTTTCTGTTACACAATATTGCCCTGATGCTGCTATTAAATGTTATCTCTCTGTCTTTTCCAGTGTAATCATGTGGTTTCTACAGCAAGTTTTCTAGCAATATAAAAGGAGTACAGCCATCACAAAATGTCCTAGGGTAAATTTGAAAGAAACAATAAGTTGCATTGAGCCAAAACTAACAGAGACATGGGGAGGTGAGGTGATGGAGAGGTTATGGGAAAGGCAGAGACATGTGCCAAATAGACTGTTTCAGTCTGTTCAGGTGCCAAACAGGTGTTGTTGTGCCATAAAACCATGAGTGGCATAAAGATTAAACAGACTTAAATCACTTAAGTAGATAGGGCTTGATGCTTCCCTATTTTCCCGACAGCTTGCCCTCTATAGCCACTGTGATCCTGACCAAGACTGCAAGAAGAATAGATTGCAAAACTGCATTAGATGTCACCCATGTAGAAGCATCCATATTAATATATATTTTAGTGCCTGGACAGTTGCAGGCATCTGGATGGGAAAGCACCAGTTAGAACATACAAGAGGACATGTGTTTTACAGGTGAATGATTGTTTGCAGATCTTCAGCTATACAGAAAGAACCCATTGACCTTTGTTTTCTCTGCTTCACATAATTTCTTCACTAACTCTTGCTCATATCTTATGCTTCTCTAAATATTTCGTTTCAGCCTTTGTGCAACAGCCTTGTTCCATTTACAAGAAAGTTCAACAATCTCATTTTAACCCAATCTTGAAACCCTCTAATGACCTTTACAAGCCACAAATCTCAAAGCATGCCAAGAAAACGCTTTGGAATCCTAAATCCAATTCTATAATGATGTTTGATTAACTCGACCTACTCTCCCACCCCAACGGGCATTTATAAGGCCTTAAGCTGGCCAAACAATAACAACAAAGTCCATTGTGATGAGTCCAATAAAGCTATGAGTTCAACTATAATGCAAATAATCCAATGACATTCTTATCTTTCATACCTGACAGGAAGATTTATTGCATCTCAGAAAACTGGAGAATCTCAAACCAACCAAAACCTCATCCTACCGACTGGGGTCCCCGCAGACCTCAGAGGTATACTGTCATATCTCACAACATTTTGCTATGATGGTTGTTTCTTACAGAAGTTTATTCTTGGGGACCCCAGTCGGTATAGTCCTTGTATGTTAAATATGTTGGTTAGTCTTGGATTTGGTTGTAAGAAGAAAGCAAATATGACGTGGGCATGTCTAATTCTGTGAGGCCAAAGATGAGGCTTTATGCTTGAATATCAAGACAGTTACGGTTGACTTCTCTTTGGCTATGACGGCTAAAGCTCAGCGTTAGTTTCTCACTAAAGATAATAAAAAGAAAGGGGGTAGAAAAGAGAGCCATGAATCCTATTTTTCTACTAAAGCAAGACAAGGAATGAGTTGAGTCAACCCACTTTGGTCTTTAGTCGTGTTGTTTGTTTTAAGATACAGCAGAAGGTGAAAAAGGAATTCAGAAAAAAAGAATCACAACGCCACGATCTGCTTGGCTTACGAGTCAGTCGCTTCATCATTGACACAGTATTACCACCTTAAGAGAGACAGCAAGCAAAGAGACAGGCAGACAGAGAGAGAGACCAACACAGAAGAGCCAATACCCCACACACTGTAATTGTTCCCATGTGTCTGACTGTGAGTGCAGACACACCCAGTCTCTGTGTCTACTCTAAACCTTGTATCTACTCTGTAATCAGAGCCACTCAAACAAGAAAAGGCATCTGGAGAGAGTAAAGATGTCTCTTCAAAATACCAGTTACATCATGCGCCCAACATCAAATATTCATGCTCTACAGGCAGGAGGATGACAGGCCAAGGTGGCGCACAGTCAAGCTCCACATGACTTTCCAAGGATATTCTCAAGTATGTTATTGTAAATTATAGCCTGCTGAGTTCATTTCAGCTACAAGGAAATGTGTGCCACATAGTACTATAGCAATCTGTGGACACATCACACACTGATTATATGGAACATAGCTTACAAAAATGATAATTTCAGTCTATGAACTCATCAGCTCTGGATATGTACTATATCTCTGTATTTATGCCAATGCTGACAGAATATTCAAAATGCCGTCAAAATGTTAAAGAGGACCTTATTATGTTTTTTTCCCTTTCCTTTAGTGTGTTATATAGTTTTTTTTGTGCATGTAAAAGGCCTGCGAAGTTACAAAGCCCAAAGTTGAAGCCAAAGGGAGTTACTCTCCCCCACAGAAACACTGCTTGTGGACTGCCTGGAATGCTTTGATTGAAGTCCCGCCTTTTCTTCCGTAACGTGGTGATGTCACCAAGCAACACATTTTTCCTAGCAGCTAGTTTGGCACGCAATCAAACAAAGCTAGTTTGAGCGAAGCTGGAGCGGAGTTAGAAGCATTTGGTACGGTTGACCAATCATAATAGTAGGCCAGCTGACCAATTAGAGCAGCCTGGGCTTTTCGAGAGGGCGGGGCAGGAGCTCAAACAGAGCGTTTCAGACAGAGGGGGAAAAGAGGGGCTGCAGCACAGCCGGTATGAGAAAAGTAAAGAGTTTTTTGAACATCAAAGTATGCAAACATGTTCGAGTAGAAATCCCAAATACAAGTATGCACCTGAAAATAAGCATTATGTCCTCTTTAAATTCATACCCTAAACTGCAATGTTACTTTTTCCCAACTAATTGACTTGACAGAACCACTGGCTGACTCATTCTCTCGTTCACCAAAGCCCGATGAGGAGGAGATATATTGCTATTATTCTAATGAACAATGACAATGCTTGGAAGATATCTAAATTTCCCACAATAAAAAGAAAACACACAGCAAAGCTTTCATGTGCCAGGGAAATGGAATAATGGAAAAAATGAGCATGTTAAAAATCTGTTTACAACACACAGTCTCTTAGTTGTGATGTGTCAATGTTGATTTTACCACTACTTCTTAAAAAAACAACACATTTCAGTCATTGATTTACAACAGACCAAGTGCAGGAATGTAAGGAAGAACAAACATTTCCATTGTAAACATGTCATGTTACTAGTCTGTTTATATGCCCAATAATGTGCAACTGCAAAACACTGTTATTTCATTCACCAAATTCTTGCTGATGCAGAGAATAACGTAACCTTCCAACGGGCTGTAATTTGTCTAGTCCATATCCGCTTTAACCACATTGTCACCCTTCAAATAAAAAGGCGTAATAAAGAAGATCTGAGACTCTCTTGAATGAGAGAACAATAGCTGCTCTCTTTGCAACATGCCTATCTTGGTAGTCCTCTGATTCTTTCACTCAGTCCACTGTACATTCATGCTTGAGGTCATTTTTAACCCTTTACAGACAACCATACTGTTAAGGCAACACCCCACATTTGTGGAGGGCTGAGCTGTTAGTCCACTTTTGAAGAAGTGAGAACAAAGATTGTATCCGTAAGCAGGATGAATGGATGGATGAGTAAATAACATCTATGTAGCTTTAATATGCGTAAGACCTCAGTGTTCGTGTTTTAATACTAACTTTACTTTGATAAATACTATATGCTGATGTTAACATATAAACGCAAACGCCAATTTCTGGGGACTCATGGATGATATCGGTTATCGGTGCCTAGTAGGTTTAGTTCAGTCGGTCTAAATAATTTTACGTTTAGTCAGGGGTGAAAGTAGGCCGGTACGGTCCGGTACTACGTACCACTAAAAGATTCAGTGCCAGTATGCAGTACCGGAAAGAGGGGACAGTAGCTGAATGCCAAAACCCACAATACAACCCGTCACTCACGATCACATTTCCAACAAGAAAACACATCTAATAATGTCAGGTCAACATACAATTAGTTACCTCCAACAAGGAGATTATATTTTCAGTTTGTTTGTACACTCATGAAGGTCTTTTCAGACGGGGAGCAACACTCCGCCTGCGGGGTCTGACTGTGCTCCTCATGCAGACAAGCGTTCTGTGAGTAAACGTCAGGCGCTATGCATAGAAACCATGGAAACGGCCTCTGTGCACTACTGCAGGCTATGTATCCCTGCCGATACAACTGTGTGGTGTATCAAATATCCCTAATCACAGCTCGATTTGTTGGCACATGGGGCAATACTGTTCCACTTTCATTAACATTGCGAGGTAGGGCATTTGTGCTGCATTTATGTGGTGTCAGAATAATCGTAAATACAATATGCCCCCAGTCGGAACAACAACTCGAAACTCGAAAATTTTGTCAACATTTACGAATGATTCTCCAGTACTTTCACCATTCAAATAAATAATTTGCTATACATGATGTCAAGTATTTCTAATTTCATTCTACACCATACAGGCATTGAATTCAGGGATGCATGAAGCTGGGGGTGGGAGGAGAACAACATTAAGCGATGACGGCTGGGGTAGCCTGGTAGTATACCGGCAAGAACTTCAATCTACTTTCACCCCTGCTTTTAGTTAGTCCCCGTAGCGTCATTCTCTTTGAACATATCCACCTCCAGAGAGGTCACAGCAGAAGGTCAGCTCAACAACAGCACCCAAGGGTCTGGTTGAGGCTCAGTGTTTCTCAAGTGCACACAATAAAGTGGCTTGACCCTGGATCATCAATTTGACGATCTTATCCCTGATCACTTAATAGGGATGGGGAATATGAATATCATTGTATATAATATCATAGAATTCTATATTTCAGCCTTGATATACAGTATATTGTTATATCCAACCACTATGCATCATTTGGTTGAAGATTTGAGCTTGTTACAGCAAGGTTGGCTCCAATGTAACATGGGCTTCTTAAATGCTATCCTCATCTAACCCCTGAGTTACAGGACCATGGCACTGTTCTCATCAGAGGGATTAAGTGCTTACCCAAGAGTTACTGTTTTAATGTGGTGTGGGCCCACGCCACTTTGAAAAGCCTGGGTTTAATCACATGCTGTATTTCTGGACTCCTACTCTCTAGAGGCATATGACACAATTTGTCATTTACTGTCCGACGATACGATACGTATCATGATACAGGGGTGACGATTCAAGATATTGCAATACTGTAAACAAGGCAATATATTGTGAGTTTTAGATCTAAGTTTAGGAAAACTGTCATAGTATAAAGAACACACCATCATATGCATACAATCTGAGTAAAAAATCACTATGTGAAATGGCTACTATGGGGACTAACACCTGAATACAATTGGACTCCTTGGATAAGTGTCTCAACTTCTGTCATACA
This sequence comes from Sebastes fasciatus, assembly GCF_043250625.1. NCBI lineage: Eukaryota > Metazoa > Chordata > Actinopteri > Perciformes > Sebastidae > Sebastes > Sebastes fasciatus. Next base: position 11,017,024 of record NC_133810.1, read on the forward strand.
CAATTCTAAGGTTTTCTAGTTTCATTTGTTGCTAGTTCAGGCTAGCTTTAAAACTGAGCCCGCTACAACCTCTGGAAGACAGAATAGCGGCCGGCGGGCCATCCGATTTTTAAGATGTAAATTAAAGATTGATACAGTGTTTTGGAGAATCGATACAATATCAAAAAAAATTATATTGTGATATTCATGTATTGATATTTTCTTGCACTCATAGTCACCAGTCTATCTCAAGATGTGAAGCACAACTTCCCAATCTCAGTTGTTGTGCTATTTTAGAGCACAAGCGGAAGGAGGATCAATCTGTTTCTGTTTGGATTCTTGACATGCATGTGGTGACATTAGCAAGCGGGTTCATTTGTGCCCGTCTTCTCTCAGGCAGCCAACAACAATAAGCTATTTTCCTAAACTATGACTCATCCCAATGAAGGCTAGTCATTTGACAGACAACTGCAAATCATGCTGTCCAAGACAGCAAATGGTTAAGGAGCCATAAGGGGGAAAAAAACAAAGCAGAGCTCCCATATCACACTTGGCTTTCTGTCAGCCACGCTGCTTGGATACCACTTCCATCCCCAGCAGTCATAATCAAACACATATGAATAAGACATTTTTTAAAAAAAAGAGTGCTATGGTGATGTTTAGCTTCAGAGGTTTGGTCTTTTGTATCAATTTCACTGACTCATCAGTCTCTTCAATAGTTCATCTTCATCTACCAAAGACAATTTCAGTGCATTAAACAGTTTTTGACAACACTGAATATTTTCTGACTGATTCATTATTCAGTCCACATCATCTAGATCCGTAACACAAAATACTTTTGCCTATCTTTCAGCCTTTCCTTAGTAAAAACACATGTTTTGAGTTATTTGAACCAGGAACAAACTGCCCTGCTTAAGGATACATACGGTACATTTCATTCTGAAAATGACTGTGTACAAGAAGGAAATGAGCACATTGTGGAATGCACACAACAGGCAGCCCCGTTGCTTTAAGCAAAATAACCAGCCCACCTTTAAAAAGTTTAGTTACTTGATTACTGGAAAATATGTGACAGCTGTGCAGCGCTGAATAAGGAAGTAGTGATGTATTGGATTGTTTTCCTACAGCTTTAAAGTAAAAGTGTCTCCTGTATCCAAAGGCGACTGGGAATGTTGGAAGACTAAGCTTGTGAAGTTGAGCGGACACGTGTGCAGCATGGAAACTGTTCTTAGTGACATGGAAACAAAATTGATGACCCCATTGCAAAAAGAATCTCTGCACTTTCCATCCTTCTGAAGCAACAGATCTGTCTATTTTTGGTCACAATTTAACACACTGGAACAGAGAGGGAAAAAACACCCACAGGTTTTATGTTAAAATGCTAATTGCTCAATTCGTTCTCTCCGTATTCAACAGCTCTCAAGACTAAACACATACTTTACATTACATACATTATTGCATAAGTGTGGGCAATAACTCTGTCTCACCATGCAGTCGTTCACCAGCATGAAAAAATGGATACTAAACTACCTGATGCTATTTAGGGGTAGAAGCTACACAGAAACTGTTGTGTGGGTGTTGCAGAAAAAAGGTGGGTGAGCAGTAGCAGAAATATCTCGGGTGAGAGGGTGATATGACGGTATATACTGGGGCTGGGACGATACACCTATCTCCCGATTCAATACTATCACGATACTTGGGTGCCGATTCGATATATATTGTGATTTTTAAGTATTGCGATTCAATATTACGATTTATGTTCACTTTTTTAACACTAGACCATGGGAAAAAGTTGAATCATACACTTCAAAGGACTTTTACTTTGGAAAATATCTAAATTAATACAGTCAAATTTTGATTTTCACCCAGTCAGAGATGTCCTGAAGTCAAATATATTTATCATTACTGGGTGACTTATTGCAACAGAACTACACTTAAAAAGATGAAGGAATGTAAATTAGTATTAACCTTATAATTATCTAATGATACCCTGTGTGTGTTATTCTCCTTGTCATCAGGATCACTGTCTGCTCAACACAGCTTGGTGTAGATTCTACCTGCTTATAAAAAGAAACCAATATTGTGCCATCCAAATATGAAATATGGATATGTGCATTGAAACAACCAAGCAGATCTAAAAGAATACAAATTCCCTTAACAATTGTAGAAATCCAATTGAAGTCAGACTGAGTGAATAAACAGAGTCTGTGGTCAGTGAGGAAAGAGCACGTTTCAGCTGCTTGGTCCAGCTGTGTTGACAGGATGTGGTGAATAACACTTCCTGTCTGGCTCTGCGGCTTTTATATGACCAGTAAACTTCATGTGTCATTCCTTTACGGTATCATCTTTTCTATGTTCACATACACCCCTCTTTAATGAAAAGACAAGACAACATCATCAAGTCACAGAATGAGACACAACCAGAGCAGACGGGGAAAAGGCAGTATAAGATGGAAAAAAGCAAAGGGGGATGACAGGAAATGAAGAAATGGTAACAAGAGGAGCTATATGACTCAGCTCTATGTCACTATTATTGCCAGGCACCTGGGATGACGCCTGATGATGTCAAACCACTGCCTTATTCCTCATCATAGTCCACTGTATAACAGTTCAAAATGATAAAATAGCATGTTAAAAAGATTACAAAAAATGCCGGCACATACAACACGTATAATCCCTTTATCACAGAGGAGCTGATGAGATTTTGAGCATTCCAACTCGCCACTTTTCTGGAAGAAATACCCCAGCCTCGAGGTGGCTTACAATATGTCAATGCCAAATCTAACAGGAGATAAGAGATTGGCTTGTAATCTCTCCAGCTGGGTTTATCTACATCTCCCTCACCAGTGAGGGCCCACCCACAGGCTGTCAACGCAGCAGGAAGCAGCTGCATGGCCTGGCAGGCTGAGCACCTGCGGGGGAATGCCCATGCTGAAAATATCTCACATATGCTCATCTGGTTCAATGCCATTGATCCGATACTGTAGGTCTTTAGCATTGCAACTGGTAATTTGTGCTGAAGCATGGATGAAGTAAACATGGAATGATATTGTTGGAAGTGATAGGTGACAGTTAACTGTGTTTTATTAATATAGTTGGATGTTCTATAAGAGGCAACAGGAGAAATGTTGTGCTTTCCCAGCACACAAATGGCAACACTGATTCATTCTGATGCAGCTATTATTCATCCGCTGCTAAGATTTCTGACTTTCAAAACTCACTTAGTCCTTTCTGAAAAGAAAACTCCCTTCTCATTGATATTTTGAAGGTTTCCCAAATCTCCTCCTCTTACTTAGTCACACTCACAAAGTCCAAAGAGCCTTCTTCTTGAGCCAAAAACATCAAAAGCAAAGCAGCGCCACGGCTGGATGATGAATCCAAATTTATTGAATTACGAACATTGTTAATCTTTCACCAAACTTAATTTACTTTAGTTGCAATGTTCAGAACATAAATAAATACTCTGATTATACAGTATATATGTAATTGAGAATAGCTACAGAAGCCAAAGACAGATGTTCAACCAACCATTCAGCCTAAATTCTGGGGGTGTAAAAAAAAAAAGAAAGGATACAACATAGTTTTGCGATATTTTGCGTGGCAATATTGTATCGATACACGGACGTCAAGTATGGATCTTTTATCATATAAACTATTAACCTCTTAACAATCGCTGTCTTTCAGAGGTTGTAGCGGGCTCAGTCTTAAAGCTACAGTGAAGATACTGGTATCATGTGAAACTAGAGAACCTGCTCTACCTCATCGGGAAGAACGCTATATAACGCTCTAATGTGTGAAATTTCGGCGAGGAAAACTGGCCATTTTCAAAGGGGTCCCTTGACCTCTGACCACAAGATATGGGAATGAAATATGCTTTATATGGCAGTTACAGCTGATAACGATAGTGGCCCGACCGACGGCGTCATAGCGTAAGCGCAGCGTCCACCCGCAGGTTTCCCCTCAGGTAAACACTGTTGTCTCTGTCAAGACTTTTGCCATTGTTTGCACTGTTGCGCTGTTAGCACCACTAGCTACGAGCCACTGGCTTGCCGTCTGCCATGTTTAGAGCCGTTGAGAGGCAATAGAAATGCTCCAAATCGCGTATTTAGCTCCTTTAATTACAAGGATCTAAATTGGTACAAATAAGCTTTTATAAGACGAGTAAAGTTCTTTAACTGTTGTTGCAGGTCTTACTATTTGACAACAGTTCAACAGTGGCCATATGACTGAATACCCCTTTAAATGTTATCAGTAAAGAGCAGATAACAGCCCTTAATGTTTTTACCCAATCTGTGTTTATTACACTACAAAGATTACTTTTCATAGCTACACATGGACTTTTACTTTGGCATGGCCTCAAAAAACAGAAAGTTTCTACAGTTAAAAAACAATCATGAGTGTAATAGGAGCTGATTCATACGTAAGACTGTTGGCAGCTTTTGAAGCCTTAAGTCAAACTAATATTATTAATGAAATGGTTTGTATTCATCCGCTTAATATGACACTTGCAGCCTCAGAAAAACCTCTGTGGAGCATTAGAATTCTGGATTTCATCGCTCATGCATTGACCATCCTAATCAATTAAAAGGAATGTAATCCAATTAGGGCTGACGGTATGCCCCGCCTAAATTGACTTTGTGCTCATTAATAGTGCTTGCCTTTCTGTGTTTCCTGGAGTCCACGCTCTCTGAGCAAGGACGTGGCCGAGGCCTCCGATCCATTACCTTCGAAAGAGGAACGGAAACTAGGATACTAATGAGATTCCCTCCTTGTGCAACACACGCTGCCAGCGTGACGCTCGAGAGTGATTCAGACATTTCTGTGGTCATCAGTGTGGTCGTCGCATTCATCACTGTCCTCTATTAACTTCATTGGGACATTTTCCGACTCCTCTCGCACAATTTAATTGCCAGTGTCATATGGGTGGAGCAGGGAGAGCTTTGGCTACAAGCACTAGGTCTACAGGAGGACAGCGTTGTATGGAGTGAGGAGTTACATTTACTTTCCTGACCTATGCTAGTCTTGTCCCACTCCTTGTCCCCTAAAACATGCGATTGCACACACAACTAGAGTAGACATACCCAAGACACACAGTCACACATGCACACATGTACTCACCTGGAGGTCAAAGAACTTGCTGTAGCGTCTGTAAATGCTTTCTGTGCTGCCATCGCTCCAGGACACTTTGATGATGTAAACCTGGAAAAAAACAAAAGACAAAAATAAGTGGAACATTTAAACTAACAAATAGCCATTATTGTCAACCACTTGAAAATCCAAACCCCCCCCCCTGGGGCATCACTCCTGACTCATGGTGCCGGTAATTGGCAGTGCTGTGACTCCCAGAGGAAGGTAGCGTGAGGAAAGGCAAACAGCACGCTTGTCACACAGGCAGCGGTCACTGTCATCATCCGTTCACATGAACACAGTACTAGGAATATGTGATTATTTCATTTCCTAGTCCATCTGCGTCACTTCCTGCTGAAGAGGAAGTCATTATCCTGTATAGATGCAGCAGATTTTACAATGCTGTCTTTTCAAAATTACTGAGAAACATTGTTGTAGCAGCTGTTCCCATAAAGACCTGAGCAGCAAAAGCAGCAATGGAAATATCAATTCATGAGTTTGATGTGACGCCTTCAATATATATAACTGCAGATTCCATCAGCCTCATATTAAAGTGTAACTTCTGTATTTTTCAACCTGGAATATATTTACCCATGGTTTTGTGTCTAATTGACTAATAGGGACAACAATTTCTGAAATTGGTCCAATATTGAGGGAGAGCACTGCGGAGGCAGCTGCTCACAGGCTGCAATGTGGTGCTATTGGGGCAAGCTGGTACTGTCATTTACGCCCACTAAAAGTGCTTGTTTTTGCCATGACAGGCTCTGATTGTTATTATAAGTGTCTGACATTATGGAAAGAGTCTCACTCAAGGAGAAGTCTCGTTCTAAAATCTGAAGAGGTGACATGGGGAAATAGGGTCCAGGTGGAAAAATACCAAGGTTACCCTTTAACCACAATAAAACAGCACAAAGCATCCAACCAAAGTATATAGCCTAATCATTGCTGTCTACAGGCAACAGACACAGTTCTTTATTTTGTTGAAGAATAAGAGGAGGGGAGAGGCAGGGAGGTGATTGGAAACTCCCCGGTGGCTTGCTGTGTCTGGCTGAATGCTGTTGGCCCCACTCCCAGACCTCCTCTGGCCTCGCTCTCACTTTCAGGGCAGTAGAGTCAGATATGGCCATGGATGGACCAACTACAGGAGCTATATAGACCAGCAGGGAGGCTGTCTTCATTGACTAAAAAGAGTTATGTGTCAGTGTCTGTAAACTTAAACCAATGGAGAGCCATCTATACTAGAGATCTTCCAATACCATATTTTCCCTCACGATACCCATACCTGAACTTGCGTATCGGTCGATACCGAGTACCTATCCGATACCAGTGTTTAAAATCACGTCAATGTTTTTACTAGTGGTATTTTCCAGTATAAAATGTTGCCAAATTGCTTATGTTTTGCTAGCTCTGGTTAGAGTTACACTCTCCGCTAGCACCTGCCCTATCAGTAAAGCACATGTGCAAATCTCAACAGAGATGAGAAAGAAGCGAGATGGCTCACTCGTTATCTACTTCCATCATCAGCTGCAGAAAAGCGATTCCCTGTGTCCGAAAATCCATGATGGAAGTAGCTAATAAATGAGTTTCTTTCTCATCTCTGTTGAGAGTTGCACATGCGCAGTACCGATCGATCGGGCAGGATGTACGGATCGGGTAGCGAGTGACTAGTATTGCTGTGTAGCGTAAATGAGCTGATAAATAATATGATGACGTGTTATTGGATCGGTGCATAGACTTGCATACTCGCCGATACTTGATGCACTTTCGATACTGGTATCGGAACAACTCTAATATATACAATAACACAAGCATAGTGACTATTTCTTGGGTATTGCCTGTGGGTGGACAATAACTATTTGCTTAATTTTAAACAATTAAGAACCATTATATGCAAAAGGGTTTTCCATTTCCTTGCTACAGTCTATAAACATAATTAAGACAAATAATCTACAAGTACAGCACCTATGATGGTAAATGAGGCTATAGCTCTGAGGAAGAAAGGGAAAGGCTATAACTTGAGCTATAAAAGCTTCTCTGGGCAATGAAACACTAATACTGGCCGTAAAATGCTCTTATATCTGTAAGTGTCTTAGGAATGTGATTTTTCTGGTGTTTTTCCTCTCTTCGGGATAGGTTCAAATCTGATGAGCAGTACCGCTATAAGCTGCTTTTTTGTACACTTAACCCGCACCTCCAGGGTTCTGGAAGATTTTAAGGTAACAAGAGTACAACACAGAGAGCAAACAGACAGATGGAGAAGACACGGGACCTCGAGAACTCTGCGTCCTTGACCACTAACACTCACAGCGGTGTAAGGTCTGTTGGTCCGTCAACCCAGGCATCATTTTCACACATACATGGATGCAGACCAACATACGAGTACACACACCATGTACACGGAACTAACACGAACACCTGCTAAGGCCTTGGCAGTGGCTCTCACTGTTTGGCCCGCTACATCATATGATGTCATACGTGTTACTCTAAAAATGGACTGCGTGCACTTTTGCAGACAATTTCACCCACATGTATCCCCCAGAATGATGAAAGCTCCATTGTTTAAGAATTGCAGAAAAGCAAGCAATGGGTCTTTTGTCTATTTGACATTCTTGTCTCCCACACAACTTTGCAGTACCAGCGGGAAATGATTTTAGAAACAGGAAAAATATTCACACATTGATTCTTGTTCTTCTTCTCTCCCTACTTTTGTCCTGCTCACCCCCACACACGGTAATGGTAGTGGAACAGATTCCTAAATTGGCACAGATACTGTACGCCAATAGAGAGACACTGTTAATGAGATAACCCTATAGCATTATCACCTGACATCAGGATATTATCACTCTTAACGTCTCTAGGGCTGCAACTAAGGATTATTTTTTATTGTCGAATAATCTGTTGACTATTTTCTCAATTAATCAATTAGTTGTTTGGTCGATAAAATGTCAGAAAATGGTAAAAAAATGTCGATCAGTGTTTCCCAAAGCCCAAGATGACGTCCTCAAATGTCTTGTTTTGTCCACAACTCAAAGATATTCAGTTTACTGACATAAAGGAGTAAAGCAACCAGAAAAGATTCACATTTAAGAAGCGAATTCTGACTTCTACACAAACCGATTATCAAAATAGTTGCCGATTAATTTAATAGATGACAACTCATCGATTACTTGTTGCAGCTCTAAACGTCTCCATCAACTTAACACAGCAGAACTGGAGCTATTCTGCGTAAATAGTGTAATTACTGGCTATAAAAACAGACACGTCCAATTAAAGTAAAGCCCTAAAACAGGCATAACTGAAAACTGTACAATGTGCCGTACTAAAAAACTGAAGTAACAAAACAACACATGACATATGGTTTGTAATGTTTAAACCCTTCCCTTGTTCAAACATTGCCTTGTGTTCACTGTGATGACCTTAAACTCTACTTCCTGGTTACCTACCAGTGCCTGTATGTATTTATGAGCAAATTGAAGAGCCTCAGGCGCGACAAAGCTGGAATGCTCAATTTGAACTCATGGGGATTAGTCTGGATGTTTTCAGGACTGGATTGATTTGCCTATTAAAATGTTTTCTGATGGCACACACACACACACATAGCTGCAGGCTATATGAGAAGCACTACTTTGTTTGACTGCAGACTCTGGTAGAATTAGTACAATGCCTATATATTCACATATATACATGTGATACTGAGTTGCTGAGGGTCATCTTGAATGTATGCAGACAGAGGATGAAAGGTCACATGAGTTAGATCCATTTGGTGACCATAATTCCTCTGAGTATAAAACAAAAAATGCTGGTTAAATCTGAAAACCCAAACAAAGAAGTGATAAACCCAACATTAGTCTGACTCAGACAAGCTGAAAAACAGCCAGGAATGAGACTCTGTAACTCTTTAAGGTTGTCAAACGTCAGTGTTCAATGTCTTTTCTTCACTGTATGGTATCTAATAACTCAGTTTCTTCACTGATGTTAAACATGTGATACTGAGTTGCTGAGGGTCACTTGAATGTATGCAGACTGAGAGGGTGAAAGGTCATAAGAGTTAGATCCATTTGGTGACCATAATTCCTCTGAGTATAAGACAAAAGATGCTGGTTAAATCTGAAAACCCAAACAAAGAAGTGATGAACCCAACATTAGTCTGACTCCGACAAGCTGAAAAACAGCCAGGAGCAACTTGAACTCTGTAACTCTTTAAGGTTGTCAGTGATAATGTCTTTTCTTCACTGTCTGGTATGTTTAGGATCTAATAAATCTCCACTGATTGTAGGCTAACAGTGTAAAACTAAAGAGTCTGAGCAACAGTCCACTTGGGCTGGCTTTGGTAAACTGTAATTTGATCCTCCCTTTGTTTTTACTTTTACCGACAGGAAAAGAGAGAAGTGTTGCAAAATAGCCCTGATCTGTTCCCCACTTTAAGCTCTGCTGTTGCTGTTGTCATAATGAAAGTCAGCTTACGTAGTGTTTGTTTGGATTCCTCCGTTTCTGGACATCTTGCACTGTTACTTCTAGCACGGTGCGCCGTGGCATGGTGTCCTCTTCTCTCTCTACGCCTCCGTTACAAAGAAAAGAAAAACAGAAATCCCGGTTGGAGGTTTTTTACGAGCGATCAAAAGAGAAAGTTTCGCTTCTTTTTGTCATCCGATCAGCTCCGTCTGTGACCTCTGAATGCAACAAATGCTTCTTTTCTTTTCCCCCTCAGTAAAAAGCTGTCTACGTCAGATTTCCTGTCCAACATTCAGCCTGCTCAGAAAGCCAGAAGTTACTAGTCGGTCGGTTTCTTGTTGGTTTCCCGTCCCGTTTGACGGCTCCAACCAAACTCCCAGCCTATCCCAGCTCGCCCACTCCCACTGAGCGACTGGGACGCTTCATTATCCTGCTCCATGGACCAGCCCTCCAGCCCTCCAGCGTCACAGCAGACCACAGCAGGCTGCAGGCTGCAGGAGGACTCAGCTATGGGTTTAATCCAACGCACTTAAAGCTGTATCAACGTTATACTGGGTGGGAACATTTTCATCCACATGTATCAAACACTCTTAATGTCAATAATCCATAAAATACACAGATTTAAAAAAAGGGAGTGGATAGTGAAATATAGGGTAAATTGCCAGTAAAGTGGGACACTGCGTAATGTGGGACAATGTGTGTCTTCCTCAAACAAATACAAGTCAATAACACTATTGATATTTAATGCTAATGCTTCAAAACTATTATAGTCTTATTCAGCAAATTTTGACTTTTTTTTTTTTTTTTTAATTACTCAAACCGATTAATCGATTATCAAAATAGTTGGCGATTAATTTAATAGTTGACAACTCATCGATTACTTGTTGCAGCTCTAAACATCTCCATCAACTTAACACAGCAGAACTGGAGCTATTCTGTGTAAATAGTCTAATTATTGGCTATAAAAGCAGACATGTCCAATTAAAGTAAAGCCCTAAAACAGGCATGACTGAAAACTGTACAATGTGCCGTACTAAAAAACTACAAAACAACAAATGCCACATGACATATGGTTTGTAATGTTTAGATCTGTTACTGGGTGGGAATATTTTCATCCACATGTATCAAATACTCTTAATGTCAATAATCCACAAAATACACAGATTTAAGAAGGGGAGTGGTTGGAGAGTGAAATATAGGATAAGTTTTCGGAAAGTGGGACACTGCCTAATGTGGGACACCTAGAAGCTCCAGTGGGTGTAGGTCTTCCTAAAACAAATACAAGTCAATAACACTATTGATGTTTAATGTTAATGCTTCAAAACTATTATAGTCTTTATTCATTATTCTTTGTTAGGGTGACCAGATCCCAACAAACCAAATGTGGGACAAAGAGTATGTTTGTGCGGGACAATGTCGGACACGTTACAAAGGCTGAGAAGTAGTCTACCATTTTTTATATAATGTCTGTCTAACTTAAATAATAAACATTTCTATTCTGCCCCTTACCTTGTAACATCTCTATGCTTTGCCCAAATGCATGCATAGATCGGCACATCGCTTTTTGAGCCGCGCGTTTCTTGTGAGACTCACACGTCGCTTCATGTCGTATTCCCCCTGTGTGAAATTGAAAAAATAACAAAAAACAAAAGAAAAGCGTCTGTCCTGCAGTGGTTTGACTTTTGAAAAATAGAGCCAATGAAAATGTGGGACTTTGCCTCAAATTGGAATTTCTATTATTCAAATGAGTTAAGGTATCCCTGGTTGGTAGGTCTATTACCACCTTAAGGACAGCCTTTTAAAGCAAATTTGTGGTTTTGGGCTATAAAAAGAAAATTGACTTGATGTATGAACTTGGGAATCTAGGTTCAAGTGTCTTGAACTATTGTGCTGTTTGTTGCACCCACTATTGGTCAATTTGAAAATGTCTAAAAGGAAACAGCATACAGGTCTGTTCCAAGTTTCATGATAATTGGATGCAAATGTATTATAGATAATTATGTGAATTATGGCTAATTTTGTAATTTGCTCACATGTTCACTTGTAGTTGCACTATTGCTTGATCACATGGAGAGCAACAGATTTGTTGGGGTGTAAACGAGGAACTGTTGACTCACTGAGACTCCAACACATGATATCATCATGTGTGTGCGTGCTTAATGTCTCGCTCTCGGTCATGAGATGATTAAAGTTGGGATGGGTTAAACTGGAAATGTGCTAATTTTGTTCCAGAAAAGTGCTTTGTAAGTAGAAACTTGTCATTGTTTCCTCCCTATTAATATCACAGTGTTATGCTGCAATTAATTGTTTTAGATTGAACTGTAGTTATTTTGTAAGTTACTCAAAAAATTGCAAAGTTGACACTTTGATATATACAGGTTTTAAAAAGACTAATGACCAAGTTTGAGATTTGACTTTCAATTTTGTTGCAAAACAGCTCCATCTTTTGGTGCATTGCACTCATTACATTAGTGCTGTATATGTGGCAGTTCCTATCTGCAGAGGCACAGCCCTTGTTATAGAATTACAACTGATTAATAATGACGGCTGCATTACGGAGACAATGTCAGGAGTCAGAATTGTCATAGTGAGTTACAAGTATTGAAAAAACTCAACAATTAATTTTTTATGACAGGTCGTGACATTATGTGACTCCCAATTTAAACTTGTCACATCCTAAATTTAACTTCCAACTTGGTTATTTGGAATAGGAACCATTTTAATCAAAAGCAGAAATGAAAGTAAGAATTTATTGCATCACTCAAATAGGCCTAAAAATAGAGCACATCAAAGGGGGTTATATGAGTCCATGTTGAGGGATAGAAAGAAAAAAAATCCAGTGAACTTTATAAAAATAAACATGGCATTCAGTGGAAAAAATGCGAATAATGATTAGGGTTGTCCTCTGTTAGTCGTTTCGCTCTTAGTCGACTAAGATTTCTTTAGTTGTTTTTTATGCTTTTTCATGCTGAATGATTTATTTCCAAGAAACTTATGAGCACATCTCTGGATTACACAATTTTTACAGATCTGCAGATTAAATCAACTAATCGATAAGTCAACAAAATGATGTTAATCAACAAAGAATTTCTTTGGTCGAGGACAGTCCTTCTAATGATAATACAAAAATATCCCCAAAAAAAGTAGAAAATTTGGAGATCAAGGATCAATCAGTCACACAAAAGTTGTCCATCAAAAAAGTATGTACTTAAAGGAACAGTGTGTAGTATTTAGGGGGATCTATTGGTAGAAATGGAATATAATATTAATAAGTACGTTTTCTTTAATGTTTAATCACCTGAAAATAAGAATCGTTGTGTTTTCGTTACCTTAGAATGAGCCGTTTATATCTACAGCGGGTCCTCTTCATGGAGAATGGACAAACCAAACACTAACTATAGACAGGCATTTTCATGTCGGCCACCACAGTTCTCCTACACACATGGCTCACAGTTTCAGTTGGTTGCAATCTGCAACCTCAACACTAGATGCCGCCAAATCCTACACACTGGCCCTTTAAATTGCTGTAAGCAGGGGAAAAAACATAATATAGTTAAATGCTGTCATTAGAGAGATCAACATTTTGCATCGCTATATTCTATAGAGGATGAAGAATTGCTGCTGCATCATAGGCCATATTTTGAATATGTACAGAAAAGTTACAACTAACATTAGATGTCATAATTATCTTTATAGGCATCAGGGATTATATCTGCAGGGTCACGGGGTCAAATGTTAAGGGTTTCAAAATGGTGAACAGTAGTCATGAATGCTGACAATCAGAGGTCAAACTAAAGGTCAAGGGTCAAGGGTAATATGAATGAGTAGAGGTCAGAGCTCAGACACCATATACAAGATGAGAGGTTAGAGGTCATATGAAAGGTGAAGGATCAGTGCCGTCACACATTTGCAGCTCTAGGTGTGATGTGATGCCGGAGAAGCGTTCCTGCAGCGGCAACAGGTAGCCCAAAGCTTCTCCCTGAGCCACCGGGCCCGTGTAACGGTACGGACGGATGTTGAAGATCTTCACACAGTACACTGGATGAGACAGAAACAAAAAAATTATACTTTTTTTGTATATTAATGCCGTATTATCTCTTGCGTGGACGTGTTGAGACATTTTTCTTTATGTGCATACTCTTTTCTTTCAACAATTTTAGGATATCAATGACATTTTTGTAATAGAGTGAGATAGTGCTGATGCTAAGAGTGACTCAACTCACCTCACTGACACAACTAAGAATATGTTTTCTTTGCTAATTTCTACCTGTGATGTCAGGTTGTTCTCATTACTTCACCTTCATGGGGTAAATTTGTGAGAAATTAGTTGAAATACGTCTCAGCAGAAAGCTGTTTCTACACCACGGGGGAATGGATGTGTAAAATAGGAATTAAAAGTGATCATAATAATGTGTTTGTTGGAGAAAAGCAAAGGAGTTAGACACCTTTAACATCGCACAAACACAGTCTCACAGCAGACCATGAAATAGACACAAAATTCAATCTATTTCATTCGTGTACATGGATATGAATTTCCCTTTTTTTCATGACGCTCAGCACGACTTTCAAGAATCTATTTTTCAGGGCGACCTCTAGCTCACCCGGTAGAGCGTGTGCCCCATGTAGGCGGAGTCCAGCGGCCTGGGTTCGATTCTGACCCGCGGCCCTTATATCGCCTCTCAGTCCCCCTTTCCTGTCATTCAACAGCTGCACTAATAAAGGCAATATAAAGCCATAAATAATAATCTTTATAAAAACAGAAGAATGTATTTTTCCTGCGTTTTCCTAAAAATGTCCAGCAACATGTGACACACATGTCAATTTTCCGCTCCAGTCTTTTCAAAATAAAACTTAGATTTAAGAACAGCTCGCGTTTAAAATATCACCAGAAGTGCCGTATCTTAGGTACGGAAGTTACGTGACAAAAACTACTTAGTTAGCTTAAGGAAAAGATGTACTTGGTTAGGTTTAGGCAAACAAAACTTCTTAGTTAGGTTTAGGAAAAGATCTTTGTTTGGTTTAAAATAACTCTGGAAGTGCCGTAAAGTAAGTACGGAAGTTACGTGACAAATAAATCAACGTTGTCTTCTGGTTTCACACGGGACACGAACACCGGTCTCCTGGGCGAAAGTTTTTTGACCCACCCATCCACTCCGACCTCCTCCCTACGTGGCGTTCGCCACTCTTTATACTTCCCGGTTCACAATTACGTGGATTACATAAGAATTGATTTTGTGCCGACCATCACGAAAATAATTTGTGTCTATATACACGAATCAATACATTACATTTTGTGACTACTACATGAACTGCTGTGCGACTGGGCTGATAGCACACCTGTGTTGATGAAAATATTCTCAGGCCACCCAACAAATATGAAATGCATAAATAAGTCTTACCATCCACCTTTCCCCATTCTGCAGACAAAAACAAGCAAGCTGCCAACTTAGAAACAAACAACCTAAAAGTAGGCTAGTCTACAACGCAGCACCATCATTAAATCCTACAAGCTCCTAATGATCAGTGTCTCACCATTAATGTGGATATCATGGCGAGGTAATGTGTCTCTGTGATGTCTAATCATGTCTGTGTTTTACCCTGAGATGAAAGGAGCTGACGGTACATGTGTTCTGATAATACAGTTCAATTAGGGGTAGAGGCAGAATGAGCGACTAATGATGTTTACTCATCAAATCCGGCGCCTTATCAACTCAGGATGCTCTCAAAATACACTCACTCACATAATACACAGACACAGACATACTGTACATTGCAAAGGCATGTGTGCGCTCTTCTGCACAGGCTACGTCGACACAAACGCACACAAACGCTGATGCGCTGCTTTGTTCTGTAATAATGATGGCCCTTAGTGGGGGTCATTACTCATAAACAGCCTTTGATGGGGTTTCACATGCAGCTGGGTCCCGGTGTTAGAGGCAACCGAGAGTTCAATGGAGTCTCAGCCCCCCCTCTCCAGCACCTTGACTAATCCATCTAAATCACCCCTTCTTTTCATCCCCACCCAACGCCTCCACCATAACACCACCTTTACCCTCGCCGTGGCCCCATACACTATAGATTACAGGAATTTACTTGCTGAGGTAACAATAAAAGGTTACTTATTAAAACCTGCTTTTTCATTCAGTTGTAGAAAATATTAGTATGACTTTGAGATGCAATTTCAAGAAAACTGAGCTGATGTGGCCAGCAATTTTAAGCCATGTTAGCGACGTGGGACTAGGGATGGTAATGTCACTCAGTCAGTTGGTTGGTCCACGATTTTGGTAACCTGACCCGCCAGAACCTTGTGAGATCATTGGAAACTATGGCTGTCAAAGTTAACGCGATAATAACGCGTTAATGCAAATTTGTTTTAACGCCACTAATTTCTTCAACGCATTAACACAATCGATATTTCAGAGGTTTAAAGCTAGAGTGAAGATACTGGTAGAAAATCTAAAGAATCCATTGGTACCTTCCATGTCATACTAGCTTGTCATTAAGGAGGCTAAATAACGCTCCAAACTTGCTCTAAATTATGGCGAGGAAAAATTGGCATGGCCAAAGGGTCCCTTGACCTCTGACCTCAAGATATGTGAATGATAATGGGTTCTGTGGGTACCCAAGAGTCTCCCCTTTACAGACATGCCCACTTTATGATAATCACATGCAGTTTGGGGCAAGTCATAGTCAAGTCAGCATTCTGACACACTGACAGCTGTTGCTGCCTGTTGGGCTGCAGTTTGCCATGTTATGATTTAAGCATATTTTTTATGCTAAATGCAGTACCTGTGAAAGTTTCTGGACAATATTTGTCATGGTTTTGTGTTGTTAATTGATTAACAATAATAAATATATACATATATTTGCATAAAGCAGCATATTGGCCCACTCCCATGTTGATAAGAGTATTAGATACTTGACAAATTTCCCTTTAAGGTACATTTTTAACAGATAAAAAACGTGCGATTAATTGCGATTAAATATTTTAATCAAATGACAGCCATATTGGAAACTGTTTGGAAAAGGGCTGGCACTCTCAAAAAATACCTGGCAGGTGATTGGAAGAACCATCTGTCAATCAAACTCTTGTGGAAGCCAGTTGGGAGAAGAGTGAAAACACGTTCTTTGCTCTTGTTTCAATAAAGAAATACTCTCCAGTTCTGATATAACTGACGCTATCGCAGCATCTACATTAACCTTAACCCCATAGCTGCCAGTAGCTCCTCACAGGACGCTGATTGGTCTGTGCACTGGCTTGCCAGACACAAATGCATTACTTGAAGCCTGACAAGATGGATTCCCACATGATATCATGACATTGCGAGAATCCAGCAGCCGTGCACGGTAACCACTTTGGTCCCTGCTGAAATATCTCAACAACTATTGGATGAATTGCCATGAAATGTGGTATAGATATCCTTGGTTGCCAGAGGACGACTCTAAAAGACCTTGGTTATTTCCTGACTTTTCCTCTATCTTTTCTTATAATTTGAAATGGTGATTGATAATCTCCAGAAGTTTCTTTCCCTTTGCTGAACTCACTTTCAAGTACTTTATTGACATCTTGTCCTCCTTACCATCATTGAGAAGTTTGACCCCATTATACTGATTCCCAGCAGGCTCTTTCCGACTCACTGGGCCCGCCAGAGAGCCTGAGAATGGAGCATTGACGATACCATAGTCATCACACACCAGGTCCACCGCTTTATGTCGGTCATTATCTCTGTGAGAGGAGCGACAGAAAAGATTGGAATTGCACAGATATCGTAAAAAAGCCTGTTTCAATTAGTCATATTTCAAGGAAAGAACTTCGAATGTCTCTCTATGGATGTGGTACACGTCTGCCCAGCCATCCACCCAGAGAAAGCTGGATGATTATCTATATAATTTTGGTCTCTCTTGTCCTTTTAGTATAGACATAGATTTGGTTGTGAGGGAGCTGTGCCGTGAAATTGCATCATCCCTTAGATGATTACATACTTCATCCATTTTCTCCGTGATGTAGAGCTGTTGTCATGTCAACCTCATAACCAGGTTAATCACACAGCAAGACATGTCAGATGCCACATAGTGAACAGTTTAAGAGAATAATATGTAACTCCAGAAATGTTGCATTATCAACTCATCTGCACTTGGAAGCTCTTGTGTTGCCACATGGGTAATCTTCAGAGGCTTCAAAATGATTCGATCAGGAGGAATCACCTGTTAGAGTTGAAAGCTCCACAGCCGTGCGCATCACACGCCCTCACTCTGTTGTTGTGGTGACTGGCACAAAGGACACTCCAGGCTCCAACTACAGTGACAGGTATGAAAAGTAATATGTTAGTCCAATACTTTTCTTCCTTATTTAAAGGTTGCTGCATTTCATTCCAAAAGGCCACGCATGAAAAATTGCATTTGAATAAAAATATTTCAACGTCCTCCGAGTCACCTCACATTCTATTCATATGGAAATAAGGCCAATTACAGCAGAAAGACACTATTCAAATGTCATTTTTTGATGTCTCTTATATCAGTCTTACACCCATTATAACACATTTTACCTGACTACCTTTTAAAGGTACAATGTGTAGGATTTGGCGGCATCTAGTGGTTTCAACACATTCTGGTCTTTTAATCTCTACATGGCAAAAAAACAGCAGCGTGCTTGTGTGACTGATAAAGTGTCTGAAGTAGCCCATTTCTCACCTTCTATAGTAATAGTCTTTGTTATATGCATGAATGTGCTGGTATGTGTTTACATTAATGTGTAACTGTGTGTCACTATACCTGGCATACAACACTGCCGCGTCTTGGCCCCTGAACACTTGTCTTTCAGGTATTGACCTTGGCAGATGTATCGGTTGGGCTGGCAGATGCCTCCCAGTCTGGTGCAGCTGACGTCGCTTCTCGGTCCCGTGGAAACTCTCTTACTTCCCGTCTTCTTGACCTTCTTCCTCGGAGCCACAGCCTTAGGTCTCCCGTCATTTGCTGTTGTGTGATTTCTCTTCACCTTGAAGTTACTGTCAGCGTTCTTGTCAGGGCTTTGGGATTCTTCACCTTTCTTCTTTTCATGCTCTAAAGCACAACTTCTTAAAAGGACATCTTAAGGAGAGATGAAAAGAGAGAGGATTAAAAATGTGGCTTTACACAACTTTCTTAGATGAAGGATTACATTGAATGTTTGTGTATGCTAAACATTTATTACAGAGAATCTGAGCTACAGATCTAAAGGCCCTGACACACCAAGCCAACGCTAGGCCATCGAACAGTTTGAGGCCGTCGGTGAGCGTCTGTCGGCCTAGTTATTGCGGTGTGTCCCGCACCATCGGCACTGGTTTGCCCGTGTTGGAGGCTGGTGTGAAAATGGTCGACAAACGCCGCTTTGTTTCATGTACGTATCAGAACAACGGCTTGTATATCCTTAGTCCTTGGTCTTCCGGTTTCCCTTTTTGAATGACAAATACAGACTACCGCGACCTGCTGGTGTGGAAAGTTATTTCATCTCACACAGGCACAGAACGTACGTGTTAACCGGCCATCGGAGTGTTCGAGTGCAACTTGTCGGCCAAGACAAAGGCTACGTGAGGCGATGCAACAGTCGGCCTTTGTCGCCGCTAGTTCTTTGATGTTTACTTCGTGTGTCTCGGCCTTAAGGGACACTGATATGATTTTACTGTCTGTACTCAAATTACCAATCTACACAGTAGTGTAGATTGCAGCACTGTTGAACAATGTTGCATCATAAAGAGAGGTGCTTCTGTTATTTAGCCTTCCCTCATTGATATAAATGCGGTGTACAAAATAATAGAAACACCTGTCGGTATAACACAATACAATTCAGCAGCACCAGAAACTCCCCACAGAGTCAGACAACACATATCTACCTTTCTTACCTATTTATAGTCATCACAAGGTGGGTTAGAGTTAAGAGGATTCACTTTAGGGCTCAAAAATCAATCACAAAGAAATAATAAAAAAGAAAACTAAAATACTATTCTCCAAAACGTCCTGATGCTGAAGCAAATTTGATACATTTCAAAGTCATACCTGACTGGCTGATTGCTTTAAAATGCCATAAAAACCCCTGATGATATAATAAAGAAAAAAGCACACCTTCTAGACATTCTTGACGAATGTTCATGGAAAAAGCTTTAATGACTTCACGGAACTTGCTTCTGATTATCTCTAAGAAACACTTTTCTTAGAGGTGGTTATTTTTTCTCTTAGCTCACTGCCTGGGCACACTTGTTGAGAACTGTGTTACTTGTCCATTATAGACAGACTGAGTCATAGTTCAGTTATTCATAGTGTGTTTTCATTCCGGCAGAATACTAATTATCCTGCCCAGACATGAGTCTTTGATCTTCATTAACTCTATTAACCTCAGAGGCACAGAAAATATTTCAATCACGCTGGCCTGGCACAGGAACACATGCTGGGCTCAGTGATTGAAAGGAGCTGCTTATCACTAGAAAGCCTTAATGACAGGGAGACAGCCGGGCCGGATAGCTGGCTCTGGCACAGAAAAGCAATTTTCCTCAGCAATGTGAGCTAAAATTAGAAAAGGCCGGAATTTTGTGACAAAAATGGAACTGTGCCTGTTGCCTGGGCGATATTAGCTTGGATGGTTTTACTGGTATTTTACTAAACGGTTGTTAGCGCATTACTAGGTGGTTGCTACATTATGGGGCTGCTAAGGTGCTACATATTTGATCCCTGTTTCGGTTGGTTTTTAGGGTGTCATGGTGTTGCAATGCGGTGAATTTGGCTAAATGGTTGCTAGGGTGTTTGGAATGGTTGTTGGCATTTTGAGAAACATCCACTGAGTTGAAACTATCTTTCTCTAACCCGAGGTGCTGAAACCTTCAAACCAAACTCCTTTCTCTGTCTCCCTCTTCGGTCCTGAAACCCTCTAAACCAGTCTGGCCTGGTGTCTGTTTCCATATTATGTTAACTGCATCAGACATAGCCAACACCAGCAGGTGGCAGTAGTCTGGACTTGTCATCTAAAAAATAAAGAAGATTGAAAAAGAAGAAAAAGATAAAGTTGAATAACCTTAAAAAAGGAGTGGGTGAGCATTGTTTGAGTTTTCTGGTAAATATATGCCAAAGACACAAAAGAAGAATTTGGGGATAGTTTGTGACAGGGATCGGGAAATAACCTGCTGGATGTGGCAGCTGCATTGTCTTTTACTTTAATGGCAAGATATGCTGTCTGTGGGTGGAATAAATACACACATCAACTTGAAAGTAACAAAAAAGAGGATATTCAGTGATATTCATGGAGCTGCAGAGTGAAAGTTGCGCCCACTGTGTGCGTCATGAATCATTTCATCTACGCAACAAGATGTCCGTCTCGTTTCCACGTTGCTCAGAGTCAGAGTGCGCCTTAAGCTTTGCAGTTAGATTGCAATTATGTGATGTTGCATTAAGCATTCAATCAGGCTTTAAATGTCTCATCCACTTGCGCCAGCACACAGTCACTCCAGCAATAGGCCCGAGAACCCCCGCAAGGTTTTATGTTCACAGGAGTTTGCAGTCTCCTAATAGGGCTCGGTTCATGGTAATAATCTCCGGGGGCGGACAGATATTTACAGTATACACCGTTTATTGTTTCTGTAATAGGGATCTTATTAGTGAACACTGGAATGGCAAATTGCTGTGTGTGTACAGTATGTGTGCCTACACATGCATGTTTGTGTGTTCAACTTAATACGGTTACTTTACATAAATCCTCCAGGAATACTGTACATGTTATATGTAGTGTACATTTTGCATATATTACGCTACTTACAGCATACTAGCAGAGCTGCAATGAGACAGACCCTCGACAGCATTCTCATCATCAGATCAGAGCTCAAAAATCTGCAGAATAACAATAAAAAAACAGAAGAATTATTCCATCTAGGCAGGTAAGTGTCCCATAGGTGTCATTGTCATATAAAGCAGCAGGCGTATATGCATATTAGGGTTATTTATACATGCAGATTTCACCCTAAGATTCAAATCTGTGACGTATTCTTGCACACTGACTCAGTTCATACAGTAGTTAATCTGTCTAAAATCTCAAACAGAAGCAGACCAGATACCCTTTTCTGACTGAACACTGCTCAGATTTTCTAGTGAGAGAAAAAGGACTTACGGAGAAGTTGCGATGTGGCGGCCGGCGCGGTGGGTAGACACACAAAGCCTGGACTGTTGGAGAACCAGCCCGCTGTGGAAGCTGCATTCCCAGGGCCACGGGACGTTTCCCCCACTGTCAATATTGATATTGGCCTATAGAAAACACACCCATTTAGTTGCTGGAAAAAAGGCTCTCTTTATTGACTTTTTGTTGCTATACCAAAAGTTGCACAGTTAGTTATTGGCGTCTGAGAAAAAACACCTGAAAGTGAGGCTTTAACAAATATCCATGTGAAATGAGTTATTACCAGCTGAGCAACAGCATTGACAAATGGCATTATAATCTCTTTTTTTAAGGGCTTTCAAAGTTAACGCGATAATAATGTGTTAATTTGTTCAAATTCGTTTAAACGCCACTAATTTCTTTAACGCAACTTGCGATTTTTAATTGACCCCCTTAAAATCCGACTAGCATGGCCATTTTCAAAGGGGTCCCTTGACCTCTGACCTCAAGACATCTGAATGAAAATGGGTTTTATGGGTACCCACGAGTCTCCCCTTTACAGACATGCCCACTCTATGATAATCACATGAAGTTTGGGGCAAGGCATAGTCAAGTCAGCACACTGACACACTGACAGCTGTTGTTGCCTGTTGGGCTGATGTTTGCCATGTTATGATTTGAGCATATTTTTTATACTAAATGCAGTACCTGTGAGGGTTTCTGGACAATATTTGTAATTGTTTTGTGTTGTTAATTGATTTCCAATAATAAATATATACATACATTTGCATAAAGAAAGCATATTTGCCCACTCCCATGTTGATAAGAGTATTAAATATTTGACAAATCTCCCTTTAACATCAATTTTGAACAATAAAAAAATGCGAAAAAAATTGCGATTACAATCATGCGATTAATAGCCATTAAATATTTGAATCGATTGACAACCCTAAAATATATACATACGTTGGCATAAAGCAAGCATATGTGCCCACTCCCATGTTGATAAGTGTATTAAATAACATTTTGAACAGATAAAAAATGATTAATTAAGGACAATCGCAATTAAATATTTTAGTAGGATTTAGAGTCCTACTTTTTTTTCTTCACTTTATAATATTTTGCACATCACAAAAGGAATGACCATGCACTATCACAGACTCATATGACATATTATCGTTTAGCTTTGCTTCCGTAAGCCTCAATCATACATTTTTGTCTAAAGATGACTGTCTTTGTTAGACAGTAAATGATGATGCATAAACTGTATTGACTCTTACTCTTTCAGCGTATTGCACTATTATTAATATACTTTTAGTTCAGTGGGAATTATTCATTAGAATCACTAGGTAATGCAATAATGTGATGTTTATAATATTATTAGGGAATCATACATTGTATCATAATGCTCAGGGGGACATTTCATTACAGTTTCTCATATATTGCAACCCTGTCTCCTAGAAAGTATGTTTATATATTACTTATTTGTCTTCGAAATTTCATTGTGGTGGGAAACATAATTACTGCCTGGATTATGTCCACATGCATGTCAGGCAGTTTATACAATGTCAACTGCTACAAAGCCGCAATAAAGATTATATTACAGTTCGTTGTGTCAGTCCGAAATGGCAGTATGAGTTTCTCATAATGTTGATATTTTGACTTTAGTGTATGCAATAAAGATCTCCTTTCATGGCACCCTTCCATATAAACCCATTAGTATGTGCAGTGCAGTCAGCAGGCATAGGCCTGTTGTCACCGCTGTGTGCCCTCACGCTGTCAAATCCCGGCTTCTACCCCTTAACGAGACAAAAAAATCATTATTCTCCAAGCATGAGCCTGGCATCTATTATGAGATAATTAGCTTTAAGGCCTCACACAATGGAACGGAAGTCAATCAATGGTATGAATTTGATCCCCTCCCAGCGGAAGAGTGCAAAGTAGGTACATGGATGAATGCGGTAAAGCGTGTGGGTGTAGGGTATTTAAGAGTCAGGCTTTGTGCGGCACGTATGTGGTGAAAGCCGAAGACGGCAAATCAGATTTCTTCAAGGTTACGCGGGTGTTAATCCAGTTCTAAGCTTGGGGGAAACTGCGTGAAGGCAATCCTTCTGATTGGGTAAAACAAAGCAAGAGCCCACCTAAAAATTCATTATTCAGTCATTATTTCAGAGATGTTGCATGATTACTTACAAAATAGCTGGCAACTAGTCTTAGCTGGCATGCGCATAAAGATGATTTGTGTATTATAGAAGTTAATAATTATGTGCAACTCAAACATCCCTACTTTTGTTCCTTTTTTAATTAAAGGGGACCTATTATGCTTCCGTGCTTTTTCCCTTTCCTTTATTGTGTTGTATAGTTCTTTGTGCATGTAAAAGGTCTGCAAAGTCGCAAAGCCCAAAGTCCACACCAAAGGGAATTACTCTCCCCAACAGAAACACTGCTCCTGAACTGCCAGAAACGCCTTGATTGAAGTACCGCCTTTTCTTCTGTAACGTGGTGAGGTCACCAAGTAACATATTTGCATAATACCTGCCTAGCTGTTAGTTTGACACACCCTCAAACAAAGCTAGTTAGAGCGGAGTTGGAGCGGAGTCCAAAGAGTTGGGTTCAATTGACCAATTACACCAGAGTGGGCCAGCTGACCAATCAGAGCAGACTGGGCTTTTTGGGAGGGGGTGCAGGAGATCCAACAGAGCGTTTCAGACTGAGGGCGAAAAGCCGGTATGAGAAACATTTATTTTTGAACATTAAAGCATGTAAACATGGAGTAGTAGAAATCCAAAATACAGGAATGCACCTGATAATAAGCAAAAATAGTTCCCTTTAATATCAGGACTAAAAAGTATTGTTAGCTACATGGAATTAAAATCCAAAAATGAAGAGTTACGTGATTTTTGCTTGCTTATTCAAAGTTCTCTTCATCTGTATGTCCAAGTGTATCTTACTTTACTGATGTATTGTGGTGCAGATGAGGTCACTGTGGAATTTAAATGCTTTTATTCTAATTCAGAGCTGGTTACTCGCTCTGAATTACAATGTACGGAGGGAGTGTGGGGGAGTGGGCTCAGTAGTGGTCGGTGGAGAGTTGAGCCTTTTTGCAGCCAGACTGCTTTGATAATCAAATATCCGAGCGGAGGATTACACTGATGGACCATATGGCTTGGAGTTGGAAAAGGAGAGAGGGAATTAGAGAGCAATATAAAACAGAGAATAGGGGGTGGAATAATGAGAGATGGAGTAATAGCGCTCAACTGAGAGTGTGTGAGTGAGGGAAGGGAAATGAGGTAGGTAGAAGAACTTGAAAGACAGAACGAGAGGGGGATAAAAAACAAAGACGAAGACAGACAGACAGACAGACAGCCAGACAAGCCAGCCTCCCTGCATCCTAAACACCTTCTGCTCCGGCAGAGTGTTGACTCTTTGAGAACCCTTTGATAAACATGGCTACTTAAATAGAAACACGCGCCGCATTCTTCAAACTCCTGGGAGGATAGGAGTGACATTTCACTCCGGCGTCTCTGTCAGTTAGTTCTGGCATTTCAACGAGACGGAGTAAAAGGATGCCACAAGTGTTTCCTAGCAACAGTTCGCTGCAAAACCCCCCTCCTTTTAAACTCCCTCCTTCCCTGAGATACGAGTTGCAGCAATGCACCACTTGCCTCAGACCTGAAATACATTCTAATTCTCCCGACTCTCCCTCCCTCTCCCTCCTGTTCCCTTCAGCAAACTGCCAGGCCTGCATCAAATGACATTCAGGCCCCTGTCATCTGTAAAGAAAAAGCACACAGCGAGGCTTTCCCCTGTGAAGGTTGAAGGCGCTGCAACTGAGACCCGTTGGCAGACAGAATATCGAAAGAACGCAGCGATATTTCACCTTTTTACAAGCTGAGCGGTTACTGGGCATGAGCCTGACTTTTAATCTTTCATTTCATTTGGAGTCTTTCTGCTGCTCAGGTGAAAGGAACATCTGACAAAAACAGGCTCGTGAAAAGGCTCTATGGGTCTGTTGATGGATCGGAACTGCTCAGCGGGTCTAAATCAGCTTTCTCATCCCAGTCACACCCACTTGGCTTCGTCCATTTGTAAACATATTCATGGGGTTTGGGGAGCAGGTGTTTAGCCGGCCTGAGCAGACAAACTTAGAGCCACAGGGCAGGGGATGAACTGGGCGACGCTGGCGGCAGCAGACAGGTGGCAGCAAAGTCTGAATAATGTGTTCTACTAAAAGCATTTCCATGTCTGCCAAGGGAGGGCTTTCAAAGGGCGTTAGTGGATGGACTGAAGTCTGGTCACACGTCTCTCTGTCTCTCTCTCTGAGTCTGCAGGGAGCAAAACAACAACATTTAAGCAGAGCATATCCTTTAAGATATACAAATGTCAATCCATGTCCTTCATGCCTCTCGTGAATTCCCATGAATCTACAGTACAAGTTAAAAGCCAACCTGAGCAACAAGCAGAGACAACAAAAGCAGAGTGTGACTGGAATCTTAAGGCCCATCAGCCTCAAAGGCATGGACTATAGCATCAGATGAAAGACACCAGATGAAATGCTACTCCAGATCATTCAGTCTGATATCATCCAATGGATTTTACACAGCTTGAGATTCACTACGTTTGTTCCCACAAGTACAAAAATGGTATAAAAAGTACCGAAGGAGAAGTCATATGATTTGAAAACTTAGAAATGTCTATTTTTCCAACCTCAAATACCACCGACTCGGCAGTGATGCACGTAGGCACATTTTAGTGACAGTATGTGACGAACCGGGCTTTCAATTAACTCCAGTGTAAACCCACCTGCGGCGTTATTTGACGGTCGGAGCAAGATACGTAGTATTAATTGCAAGAGAGTCAGCTCACAGCAGGCGGGAGGGGTGGTGGATGGGTCCACTACCGTGAGTCGTTAGTATCGTCAAATCCATGATTCACGTAAGTCGTTAGTATCGTCAGCCCCGTGAGTAACGTGAGTCGTCAGTCATGTGAATCATTAGTCACATGAGTCGTCAGCTCCGTGAGTCACGTCAGCCCCGTGAGTCTTGTCAGTCACTAGTCACGTGAGTCATTAGTCAGTGAAGTTAACGTCAACTACGACCGTTTCCTAACCCGAGTGGTTGCGTTGCCTAAACGTAACTTCCTGTGAAAATGGAGGTTTATTTTGAAAGGACACTATGCATATAACAAGCGTATATTGACATGCCGTCCCTGGTCCGTCCAAATTAACGCAAGAGGGGCAATGACCAAGTGGCGGTATTTGAGTTGGGAGTGAGAAAGTGCTGTTTCCTGTAATTAAAGTTGGCATTTGGAACAGTTTTAAAAAAAACAAAAAAACTGTACGGTAAAACGGTAACTGCTGTGTATTTTAACTTTTGTGTTCAAACAAATGGCTCCATTTGACACTCTAACCTGTAACATTTCCTTCCTGTTGCTTCGCAACCTTCGTTCCGAGAGAATTAACGGAGCCCGTGACACAATGAATACAGGGGTGAAGGAGAAAAAATGTGCCTATAATACTAGTTGGTTGGAGAGAGCGAAGGAGAGCTTAAATTTCAAGGGCTTGAAGCCTTTGAACTGTGCAGGAGTGGACACGACGACGGCGGTGAATGTGATAGGCCAAGACAATGAATGTCACGGACAATCGTGTACGCATCAAAGCGCGGTTTCATGACTGATGGATCAGCGGCGGAGGAGAGGGAGAACATCAAAACACAGCGGGGAGGGCGGCTAAATCACTTCCCCTCGCTTTGATGAGGGAGAAGGCAGAGGTGCGCAGCGGAAGATGAGGTGGAGCAGGGGAATAAATGAATTAAGAGAGAGCGAAGTCACTGCTGAGAAACATGGCAGTCAGCCGTGTCACCCTCACTAGAGTCTGATCCCAGCTGGGGGGCAAAGAAAGAGAGAGAGGTGGGTGGCTTTTTTAACCTGCTGCCTTCTTAAAAGAGTTTGATCCAGGCTCACTCCTTTCATGGAGCCTTTATAAGCTGAAGATTCACACTTTAGTCTCTCAGACTGAATATAGCCATGCAGGAACATGTATCACAAAAGCCTCCCACATATCACGCCTCCCACAAGAGTGCACAATAACGTTGGTTATTTATAGGATTTAGCTGCTATTCTGTTCATCATGAAGCTCATCCCAGGTGTTAAATGTGGCAAAGCATAGACCCAGCAGCTGCCGGATCGATTAGCCTGCGCTGTGAGGTTGCATTGATGAGCGAACAACACAGATGCCCCCTTATTTTCACATCAAAGATTGTTGTTACAAGCTCATATAGGAGAAACAGACCTCTCGAAGTCAGGACAACAGCATTAGAAGTAAGTTCAAAAAAGTCTCTCAGCCCCATCTAGCTCCTGCTCTCATCCGAGCAACATCTCATTTAAAGTCTGTTCATTAAGAAGTACCTAATTACACCCACATTATCTATAATTACAGTGTTTTTACATCACGCTTGCAAGATAAAACTCCTTCAATGAAGCTTCAATGTATAATTAGCCTTCGTAAGCACAGCATACACACGTAATGAGAGAGAAATTGATACTAATACACCTGTATACCGGGAAGAGAAAAAAAGTAGCCGTCTACAAAGACACAAAATAAACCTTTTCACAGGGATGATTATTGTTTAACTGAATACTACAAGTTGATCCCCTGCTGGGATAATACTCTGCTGAACAGAGGTGGGAGAAAAAGAGAGCGTCCCTGTCATGTACTTATACTTTACTGGGGTATTTCCATGTTAAGCTACTTTCTACTTCTATCAATCCATGTGTAATTAACATAATCTTGTACAAGGAAATATAAAGAGCGGTGAACGCATCATAGGGAGGAGGTCGGGGTGGAATAATGGGTCAAAAAATACTGGACTTTTGCCCAGGAGACCGACGTTCGCGTCCCGTGTGAAACCAGAAGTCAACTTTGATTTATTTGTTACGCAACTTACGTACTTTAGTAATGCTACTTCCGGAGTTATTTTAAGTCAAACCACGATCTTTTCCTAAACCTAACTGACTAGTTTTGTTGCCTAAACCTAACCAAGTCGATCTTTACCTAAGCTGAACTAAGTAGTTTTGTTGCCTAAACCTAACCAACTCGATCTTTACCTAAGCCGAACTGAGAAGTTTTGTTGCCTAACCCTAAGAAAGTTGTTTCCTGTGAAGACGGAAGTTTATTTTGAGGAAACTGTATGCATGTAACCAACAGAAATTGATATGTGTTGCTGGACATTCATAGGAAAACGAATGAAAAAGGAAGAATAACTTTTTCGTAAGATATCATACAAACCATTTTATGAGAATACGCATAGTATAGTATTATATTCTATAATAATATAACAATGTTATAGCCATTCTGCATAATGAGTACTTAACATTTTAAAGTATATTTTGCTGATAATACTTCTGTACTTTTACTTAAGTCAAATTAATTCAGCACTTTTACTTGTAATGGAGTATTTTTACACTATGGTATTTCTACTTAAGTAAAGGATCTGAGTAATCCTTCCACTGCCAGCTGTAGCAAAATAGCCTTCCTAAAGCCACTGCTGCATAAAAGGGCCCTGTTTCACTCTGGTCCTCCTGCCCACTGTGACTTTCAGCTTGTTTTGAAGCACAAACTCTAATCCTGACAGGCAAAATGAGGAGTTGTCCTTCAAGCAGCCACAAAAGGCAAAAAGAGAAAAGTGGAATAAGTGCAGGAAACAGAAACAGGATCATGCTGAGGGTCGTGCAGCAATTTAGCAGCAACCTAAAGACGGAAAGTTTGCAGGTTCAGTTTTTTTCCTTTTACCATGAGACATTTAGCACTAGGTGCTAGCTTGCTCTATAGCAGTGGTCCCCAACCTTTTTCCTTAAGAGACCTCTTTTTCTATCATTGAGTAAACTGAAAACCCCTGACTAAATGACATATTTTCTGGATATTTCATATTATATTCAATGCATATCAATAACAGTACAGAACAAAGGATAAACTGCACGATTTACCCAAATAGTGAACGCAATAACTGCAGGAAGTTGTGTAAAACGAGCAATTTGGGTGAATTTTGAGCAGATTATTTCCTGTGAATATTGCATCAGAGATGAGTTTTCCTGTTATTTTAGAAAAATATTTAATCCACTTCTCTGTCTGTATTTAGTATTTTTGTATTTTTTTAAACAATCCTACATTTTTAGCAGAGAGAGGGAAGTCTGTTTTTTAAGTTTATATCTTAAATAATAGTTTTATTCACAGAAATGACTGAAATGCTGACATATAACATATGACATATGCCAACTATATCTAAAAGTTTTCTCACACACCTTAAAATCAAGAAGGCCTCGTGACCCCCCGTGAAGGTTTGGTGACCCCTAAAGGGGGTCGTGACCCCCAGGTTGGGAACCAGTGCTCTATAGCAATCTAATAATAACAATAATTGTTTGCCAGCTTAGCTAGATCTCTACAATGTATCATAGCGACCATGTACTTAGTGAAGGAACAGTGCAACAATGTGGCTCGTTGAAGGGTTTTTAATAATTTGTAGACAACAAGGAGCTCTATGGCACAGAGAAATAAAATATATAAAGTGTTGCCTACCCAGGCAACACTTGTTAGTAGGATCAGTTCATTGTTTTCATTGTTTTGGTGTTTTCATGGGATTTGCTGACAATAGGAAAAGGACAGTTACCAATGCGGCATAAGTAAATTGAATAATAAGTTTGGGAAACCAGCTTGTGCTGTCAAACCGATTTATCTATTTGTTTTTTTTAAATGAAGGAATATTCAATTCTTGAATGATTCCAAGAATTCATGGCTAATGTGAAAGTTAATGTATTTCCTCTTTTGCGGCTAAAATAAATAAATCACTAAACTTACTTATTCATTTTATTTATAAAGAGTTATATAAACCAAAAAAAACCCAGATCTGTGTTCATTTTATGTCATTTAGACCCTTTTCCCTTTTTTGTTTAAAGTTCTAAATGTCAGATGTTGGTCATTTCTCATGGTCACCTGTCGATGACTTGACTGGGCAGTAGGCCTAATCCGTCATTTTAGGAATACTTGTGGAGTGAAAATGTCAACCACTTCCTCTGTCACATCTTTCTCTCACTATAGGGAGACTCAGTTTTGTGTTTGGCCAGAAGATGGCAGTAATAATCCACCAGAGGAGGCGATGGAGGCAGGCAGGAGGCACGTTGCAACAGCAGGAATCTCATAGGTTAATTACATAGCACTCTCATGCCAGGGAATGTGATCATTCAAACAGTATCTAACTGAATAGAAGCACCGACAGAGATCGGGAGAAGGATAAAAAACAAAAGAAAATGTGTGTGAGGGAGAAGGCAAATAGAGAAAAAAATAAGAAATCATTTGTTTTGCTTGTTAATAATTGTCTCACTGTGTTTGCTTGCTAATAATCTGCACACATCAACTCAATGTGTCATTACAGTGCCTCTCTTTCTATCACTGTCTGCATAATGACGGGTGTGCCAGTATAAACAGAAACCACTGACATTAAGAGGATGGAACTAAGATCAAACATTCAATAAGGTTTGACATCCAAACACATGCATACAAGTATTCAAATTGGAGATGTCATACTGAAGGGTTATTTGTGTTACAGCACTAGATGAGATTGAGGATTCAAACCCGGTTTCACCGAATGGCAAATGTCACGGTAATTTGTCAGTCATTTCACGAGCAATAACAACGCCCTTGTTGCTTTTGGCGTGGCATGTGTACACCATGTAGTATTCCGACGGGAAAGCGCGAATGACCCTATCTAGAGCCAGTTTGATGTGTCTGTTCTGGGTTACTGTAGAAACATGGCGGCCGGCTCCGTGAAGAGCTCTGTATTTATATAAACGGCTCATTCTAAGGTAACAAAAACACAACGATTAGTATTTTCAGGTGATTTATACACTAAAGGAAACACTTATTAATATTATATTCCATTTCTGCCAATAGACCCTGCTAAATGCTACACACCGTTCCTTTAAGTTGGTGGGGATGGCTTTTGTTGGTGGTTTGCAGCTGGCTTGAGGTAAGTTAACTGGATGGAAAAGGCAATGGTGATTAGTGATTATTACCAAGCGGGTCAGTGAGAGGAGTACTGGTACTTTCAAGGTTGCTTGATTACATGAAATGTTCACTCTCAACTGCAAGACTGAATACGGCAAGACTGCCAGAGGCTGCTGGCGTCTACCACAATCAGTTTCTTATGGGTAAGTTCAAATTCTTCAATGGCTGTAGCAGATGGGCCTCATGAGGGTTCTTTTTTAATTTAAGCACCAACATGATGGGCTGCAGTTTACACCTATTTACACAATATGCTCAAATTGTCCACAGGCAGGTGCAATTTATCAATGATTTTAGAAAAGAATAAAGGAGGGTCAATAAAGATCTCTTACCATTTAAACCTATAAGCTAACATTTAAGGTTAAGGTCAAGGCACGAGTTGGGGCAAGTTAACTACACCAGTTTGTTTAAGGGTAGAGTTTTAGTTTCAGTTTTCTCTCTGACCTTAACTGCCCCTACACCGTTTTTTCGTTGAAGTGCCACCGTATGAGACCATTTCACTCTAAAATGGCAACTTCATGAGTATCAAACTCTGCACCCGGATAGAGAACTATGCTTGTGTATGAAATCTTAACAGCTCTCCTGGTGAATCTTTGATAAAACCTTGTTATTGCTTGATAAAACTCACTCCACAGTACTCAGTCTCTCTATAGATTCAGTCTTTTCATGCAGCACGTATAAATTATGCAAAATAGTTTCAACATGCCCACCTACCAAAACCACAACACAAAACAAATCAAAGTTTGCAATTGAGTGATAGACGGGTAGCAATCCTACAAGGTCACATACTGTAGATCCTTAACCAATCTTGACTATCAAAATAAAAGATTTTAGCTGAGCACATCCTTTCAAAGCAACCCTGTCTCCTGCAAAGTTCCCATACAACTAAACTGCATTCTTAATTAAGTTTCGAGGGAAACATATTTTCTCCCGGATTAAGGTTGCAGTTTTAAACTGTTTTAGACATGTGGTTAACATTTAAATAAAACAAAAAATATTAATCAGAGGATTTTACAAATACAAGTTTGCAAACCTCAGATGAAGCTTATTATTTCAAAATACAGTTTCAAAGAGGATGTTATACGTATGTGAATTGTTTCAGTGCATGATGAACTTTACCACTGTGCATTGTCAGCCATTCACCATTGTCAGGTGAAAGAATAAACTACTGTAACAGTACTTTACTGGATATACAGTAGTCAATATAATTGATAATTTCAGATGGATGCTGGATGATGTTTTTTTGCAAGGAAACTGCTGCAAGGAAATTGGTATTGGCATTTCCAGTACTGATGAAACCTGTTCATGAAGGTCAATGAAAAAAATGTGTCTACATTGTGTTTACATAAACTAAAGAAAAACATGTTTACATTTCCTGCAGTCAATTCATGGAGCGGAAATAAGTACAACAATGTAAAGGAACAGGCAATTTTACAAGATTGGTGTAAAAGATTATACAGTATGTGTTCATAATATTTTGTGTATGTTTCTGTGGTTATGTGTTTATTTGTGTGTCTGTATGTATATATCTAGAAAGAATAAACAATGTTAAATGAACTAGAGCTGGGACCCTTTACAGGGGAAACATTTTCCAAGGACCCCCTCTAAATCGTAACACAGATTAAGCATAATGCTTACCACCATTTGTATTCTTAGATGTCATTGGAACTATGTGTTTTCTAAAACTTTTCAACCTAAATACTTCAGACCTGTTTCATAGTGATAAACAGAAACACATTTCAATTTGAAACATGTTAAGATGAGATGAGATAATCCATTGTTAGTCCCACAACGGGGAAATTTGCCATGTTATTGAATGTTAAGTAAGGGATAATGTACAGCTAACGGGTCATTGTTGTGAAATAAACCCCAACAGGGTGATGCGGCACCCCAACGCGGAGCAGAGGGGTCTTACATCGCCCTGATGGGGTTTATTTCACAACAATGACCCGTTAGCTGTGCATTATCCTGCTTATTACACGACTACTTGCTTAAGAAATCAATAATTTGACACAAAAACAGTCCGCCAGGGTCCAACATCAGAACTGCGCCCATAGCAACAGTCTGCTACAAAGAAATAACAGACCCTAGAATGCCGTGATTGATCAATCAGAATCAAGTACTCAAAAAAGCCGTGCAATAACACCACTTACTGTATATACCTTTAAACAGAGGGTGATTTTATTCTAAGTCCATTTGGACTCAACTTGACAGCATCTATAGCCTTCATTTCAAGTTATTGATCTCACATTGATCTGTTAGAAAATGACTGGCATAGTCCTAAATCCAGATCTTTAAACTCACCAGGCTAAAGCTGACTTTCAACATGTTTGTTTTATTGGCGCAAATGGTCCCTATATGTAGATTTGCACTTGTTAATGAGTGTTGTTGAGAGCACAGTTTTATTATTTATAGGTAATTATGTCGTGGATCCCCTGACAGAGTGCCACGGACCCCTGGGGGTCCCCAAACCCCACTTTGAGAATCACTGAACTAGAGCACTGGGGAGAGAGAGAGAGAGAGAGAAAGAGAGAGAGAGCTACAACGTGTTTTAATAAGCCTATAGTCAATATGGGCTGGAAGCGTGGACATTGTTAACACGAGCCATTAGTGTCACCACAGTCAGACATAAATAGTTTAAAGAATGCACAGGGGCACCTTTTTCCCATTTAGCACAGAAAGCATTGACCAACATGGTGAAGAAGCTCAGCGTGTGTGAGAATGTATCCCAATTACGCTGTACTCCCACGGCGGCAATGTTCTTTCATTGTTCCCACGTAGGAAAATGGTCTTTTGTCACTGGAATCACCAGTGGTTTGAATATTTTCCAGGATAGTACAGAGAGGTTGAAAAAAAAATCTATTATGTGATACGCAAATATACTGTACACACCGCCTCAATGTCAGAACTCACACAGTGTGTGACACAGGAAGTGCTGTTAATTAAAGACCTGCAGCCAGACACAGTCTTTACTCATGGGAGTGTTAAAGGACAATATTAATGGATCTTTCTTTCCCCCTAAAGGGAACGCGGCCTTGACCTTTTGCGAAGTACCGGTTCTGGTGTATAAGAAGACACGAGTGTGACAATAAAGCAGAACGTGATGGTTTTGAAGGAATTATTTCCTGGTGGAGACTTGCCTTACTTCCCGTGAGTGTCACTTGACTGACACTAAGTATAATTGAACATTATCACAAAGTACAGTGACATAAAAAAGATAACGTTCTGTCTGTCCAGTACTCACATTATCACGTGGCCTTGAGTTTTTCTGTGGTCAAAAGAGAGGCTGAAAATGAATAAATTCATGTGGCTTTTTTTATTAGAAAAACCCAATTCATATCCACATCTTAGGCATTTGGCAGACGTGCCAAAACCAATGTAATAGAATAAGCGAGTCATACATTTGCGATCCCCCTCAAAAACACCCTTTTATCTTTCTCTGTCCCAGTTCTCTGCATAGAGTGTCTTGTGATGATGATTGAGTGTTAAATAAAGTAGATAAAGGCTTTAGAGTTTGTTCTGAGGGGGGAGAAAAGTTCAAAGGGACAGAGAAGAAAGTAACGTGACAGGGAAGACAAGGGGATCTGAGAGACCTGAAAGGAAAGTCCAAAACGAGAAAGACTCTTCGATGAAATAAGAAAATGCGAGGGGGCAGCAGTCGCTGCGTGTGGTGCAGTGCAATCCTCTTCGGTTAGGAGTGTGCAAGCGGATGGGTTGGCGGGGCGGGAGAGACACCCAATAGGGAGTGACACACATCACCCAACACCACTCTCTTCAGCAGAGATGTCTCAATCCTATTCTCCAAAACGTACTTTTCTGCTATCACCTATACAAAAAAGTCCCTTTTCCCAACTCTGAACTTTAAATACCACCCCTCCTTGCATAGTCAAACTATGAAACCTCTTCACATAGACACACTATGAAACCTCTTCACATAGACACACTATGAAACCTCTTCACATAGACACACTATGAAACCTCTTCACATAGACACACTATGAAACCTCCTCACATAGACAAACTATGAAACTAAGTTCAAACAAGCCAAAGTTTGGATTGCTAGATGCATGGACGACTGCATTGGCAAAGTGCCCATGGCAAAGGGGCCCTTGTCTTTTAAAGCCCTGACACACCAAGCCGACGTTTTTGCGGCGTGCCCCTCACTGTCGGGTCTAGTCTGCCTGTGTCTGAGTTCTTTTGGCCGATTCAGCATGATGAATCGGCGGCGGAGAAATCACTCTGATTGGCGGTTCAGCTTAAACGAATCGGTGCACGAGAAGAGAAACGGACGTGCGGAAAGCAAGCCAATGAGTAAAGACAAGAGGAAAAACACAGAAGGCTCTTCTCATTTTTCATCTTCATCTCATCTGATCATTCCAATACACGGATATTTTCACAATGGCATGGCCATCTGAAATGAAGCGGTGAGTGGGAGTGGTGTGAAAATGGTCGGCAGACGGCGCTTTATTTCATGTACGTAACATAACAACGGCCCTCGGTCTTCCGGTTTCCCTTTTTGAATAACAAATACAGACTACCACCGCCTGCTGGTGTGGAGAGTTATTTCCTCTCACGCAGGCGCAGAACGTACGTGGTATTTGGCGGTCGGTTGTAGTCTTTGCAGTGTGTTGGAGTGCAACTTTTTGGCCAAGACAAAAGCGACGTAACTTGTGGCCTAGTTCTTTGATGTCGGGTTGGTGTGTCTGGGCCTTAAAGGTGCTAAATGCAAGATTGGGAGCATTTCTATTGCTTCTGCATGGCTCTCAACATGGAGACGTCTGAGCCAGCGGCTCATAGCTAATGGCGCTCACTCGGAAACTCTGATTACAACACACACTGAGGGAGAGCGACTTCATTCTCTGCTCAGGTAGACATTACTCCTCTATATCTTTACATAGGAAATAATTGTTTGCTGCTATATTAATGCTCTGGATATTGTATAGAGCACCTTTAAACCTGCATTAATTGATATTTTTGGCTGCTTGAAGGCAGTGCAAAAAGCTGTAAACACAACATGGACATATAATCACCTTACAAAGTTGGTAAATGTGTAAAAGGAAAACACTTAAAATGCTTGTGTTAACCACGATTTCAACATGAAAAATCACCCTCCTAGTGGGTCAGCAGAGCATAAACTTTAAGAAAAGGAAGCTGGAGATGAGAAGAGTTGGAGTAGGACTGATGACTTACAGAAGGCCAGAGGAAGCCTGTGGTTTAGGTAGAGCATATTTCATTGCTGATATGATAAATGTACATGATGTACATGGTATCATCAGAGCAAAATGGATCGAATGTGGTTATCTTTAACCAAAAAAAATCAACATAATTGCAACAAAAGCTAATACATTGTATGTGTAGGTTACTTGGCCTTGTGCTATCATGCACTCAGGTCCTGTTCTCTGGAAGAGTGTGAGTGTAAGAGCCCTTGGTGAATCTGTGCCCATGGTCATGATAATCTGCCCAAGATTGTTGGAGAGCATGGTGAGAGAAGGTGGAGCTTGTTTGAAGGCAAATATATTGAAGTTGGCAACTGACCCATATAGAAAGAAAAAAGTCAGCAGTAATACACTGTCTAATGATCCTCCACCTACTAATAAGAAATGCCAGATGGAACAGCAGCGCTTCATTAATGTTACCTCAGCGAGCAAATAGACGGTACTAACAACTACAAAGGGCTTTCCAGGGACACACAGCTTGCTCCAGTTGTGCTACACAAGTGAACATTTGATGCCCCAAAACAGTTTATGTTCTGGATAGGGACTGTCTAAGTTAACGCAATAATAACACGCTGACGCAAATTTGTTTTAACGCCACTGATTTCTTTAACGCAACTTACGATTTTTAGGTTGTAGCGGGCTCAGTTTGAAAGCTAGAGTGAAGGAGGCTAAATAACGCTCCAAACTTGTGCAAAATGTTGGCGAGGAAAAACTGTCATGGCCATTTTCAAAGGGGTCCCTTGACCTCCGACCTCAAGATATGTGAATGAAAATGGGTTCTATGGGTACCCACGAGTCTCCCCTTTACAGACCTGCCCACTTTATGATAATCACATGCAGTTTGGGGCAAGTCGTAGTCAAGTCAGCACACTGACAGCTGTTGTTTCCTGTTTGGCTGCAGTTTACTATGTTATGATTTGAGCATATTTTTGATGCTAAATGCAGTACCTGTGAGGGTTTCTGGACAATATTTGTCATTGTTTTGTGTTGTTAATTGATTTCCATTAATACATATAGACATACATTTGCTTAAAGCAAACATATTTGTCCACTCCCATGTTTATAAGAGTATTAAATACTTGACAAGCCTCCCTTTAAGGTACATTTTGAACACATAAAACATTTGCAATTAATCGTGATTCAATATTTTAATCGATTGACAGCCCTAGCTCTGGAGCATATTGTGTTGGCCTTCCTACTGCACAAACATGAGGTTGCACTTTAGCTTTGACCACAGGATTAAGAAATCCACTAAAATTTTAAGTAATAGTAAATGAATAGTAAAGTGTCTCTGAATGTTATGAGTTTGGAGAATTATGAGTGCTCCTTCTTAGTGCTCCTTTAACCTAGATCTTTTTTTTCTTCAGTCATATGAAAATATCAGAAACAGACAAAGTGATTCATACCATCAGGTGAAAGAGAGATTATGCTAAAATTAGCTTATCTATCTGTATAGTTGGGAGACTCTGAATTGGGGGAAAGGCAGGGAGGCACCTAAAACAGGTCGCTA
Organism: Sebastes fasciatus; assembly: GCF_043250625.1. Classification (NCBI taxonomy): domain Eukaryota; kingdom Metazoa; phylum Chordata; class Actinopteri; order Perciformes; family Sebastidae; genus Sebastes; species Sebastes fasciatus. The sequence goes on from NC_133810.1 coordinate 11,055,474, forward strand.
GTCCATCTTCCTGCCTCCTGCCAAATGCATTCTGGGAAAGGCTTCAGGCCATGTGGCCATGAAAAGGATTAAGTTGGTGTGAGGAAAAAAAAAAAGAATGAATTAAAGGAATAAAATGATATTGAGATATTGAAAGGATGGATTTCAAGCACCATAAGACATCGCATCCTCCACAGGCATTGAGTAGAGAGACGACTACATCAGTGGTGAGCACACACACACACACACACACACACACACACACACACAGAAACACACACTCATTCAGACATGCATGGGCATGGCGCACGCACGTGACAGTACAATTCTATCATACATTTCGTGGTCTCTCACACACAAACACTGAATCGCACGCACACACTGCTACACACAGACGCATCATATCTCTGGTGTTCACCTTGACTTAGCAGAGGGCTGCCTTCATAAATCCCTCCTTATCTCGGGTCTCAAATGCACCCAGATGTATGACCGCGGGATCTGACTGAAATATGTAACACTATCAGCAGCGGTGATGGGCACACCCGTCCTCACACACACACACACACACATACACAAATATGCAGACAGAGGGCAGTGTTAGAAGAGACAGACCGACGTGTTAGTGCACAGAATAAATTGTTGAGGTTAACATCTCCACGGTCTCCATGTGCTGGTTTGATTGTCTTAATAGAGCCATTGTCAGTGTTGGGAAAGTTACTTTACTTTTGCCACTCTACACAGCTCCGTCAAAGTGAGCATTTAAACAACTCCAAATTCTCTACAGCAACACATCTTCTGCAGTTAACACGTGTAGAAACAGAAAACAAGACGTGTATTATATAACCTATGTTTTGTAAGCATTCCCTCATCATCACCAGCTACCTTAATGTTATCCCCAGTTGGTTAACTTCACTCCAGAAGTCCTGACCTCACAGTGAAGCTGCAGGGTTCACACGCCCTCCATCTCTGAAGAAGGAGATTCCTGATTGTAGGCTTATCAGTGGGTAACCTTGGCAAGCCAGCTAAGAGCACACGACCTATACTGTAAGGGAAATAACTTTAAGGTTACTGGGAGTCACATTTATACTCTTTCGGTAGAGACAAGCTGTCTCCCCCCCACCCCGAGCCCCTGCACCAAGCCAACATGTACCAAACCAAATCAGTCTCTCCACTAAACAGAGAGATCAAACTGATATCAACAATCAACCATCCATCAAACTGCATAAGACGGTAAACTAACAACCATGCAAAATGTCTAAGTAAAGGTGCACTACTGTGATTAGTGACTGTCATAAAATTGTGAAATGCGAAGGATTTGATTTAAATACACCGTTCAAATATTCCATTTCACTGTGACTTGAAGTAATCTACAGCACTGGTTCCCAACCTGGGGGTCCCGATCCCAACTAGGGGTCTCCAAAACTTTAAGGGGGGGTCGTGAGGACTTCTTTTAAGGGGTGTAATTCTCATCCTGCATTAGAAAAGTACACAATTAAAACAAGCAAAGACCTAATAGAACAATGGCCAAGCTTCAGGGAGAAGAAAGAACTGAATTTATAAAAAAAAAGAAGCCTATTAAGTGTGTATAATTGTTAAAAAATTAAATAAATACATAATACAGACAGAGAATTGTATTAAAAGTTGCTAAAAAAATAACATTAATCTCTGATGCAATATCCAAGGAAATAATCTGCTAAAAATTCATCCACATTGCTCGTTTTATACAAACTTCCTACAGTTATTGTGTTCACTATTTGGGTTAATTGTACAATTTATCAGTTGTTCTGTGCGGTTATTGTTATGCATCAAATATAATATGAAATATGTTACTTATTCAGGGGTCGTCAGTTTATGTAATGATAGAAAAGGGGTCCCCTAAGGAAAAAGGTTGTGAACCACTGATCTACAGTAGCTATTGCTTTGGTAAGCCTTATCTGTATCTACTATGAATTACATAAATACATTTTGGGTTAAACAATGTTTTTAACACTCACAGATTTCATAATTGTAAGTGAAATGTACAGGTACCCTATAAATCTGCTGGATTGTACTGTATCTTTACTGTCCCTTGTGATTTATGTGATATTCTGTTCATGTGTGTATCAATATCTGTTTTCTTAGAACATAGTGTTTTCATTATCATTCAAAATTGCACATATGCTGCATATCAGTTGAAGGGTGTGAGGGATAACTCAGAAGTGCCACAACTCTTCCTGAGTCATATCTTAGCATATCCCATGTTCCTGCATACATTAGTATACAGACAACCCGTCAGACAATCAAAACAGACAGTTACACTGGCATCTCCCTTTAACGTCCTTCTCCCTTCAGGCCTGTATAACTATCTACACAGAAAGGAGGAGATGGAATGAAGAGACAGGTGCGTGAGTGGAAATTGGTGAAGACACCCGGGAACCCAAACACGTCAGCGCTCGGAGTGCTAACTGGCTGATTGCTGGTGCAGATCCTGCGGAGTATCTTAAAAAAACAGGAGCCATCGTCTGGGGAAAAGAGGAAGAGAAGAAGACTGTAAAGAAGGAGAGTGGTTGGAAGAGAGTCAGGGAAACCGGAGACTTTGAGAGAGGCAAGAGTCAGCTTTTTAATGGAAAAGACAGTGCAGGACTTTAAATTGAGAGAAAAGTTCCAAGAGAAGGGAGAGAGGGTATTGGAGTTGGGAAAAGGTGAGAGTTGGATGCGCACGGAGGGCACGCAAGGTGAGCCATTTCAGAGCAGCAAAGCGCTGAGGGATGAGAGGAGAAAGAACACGGGTAGAACACCGAGGTTGGAGCCCTGGCATCCAGAGGGACAACCCACCTGCAGAGCAAAGCCACTGGGCATTAACACTGCCCCTTCCATGATTAATAGAGCTGTCATTTATGACAAATGCAGCACTGTGTACGTGACCTACTTCAAGATAATAGAAATGCAACATCCCCCCCACCCCCTTCCCTCTTTCTCCCTATGTAAAAGGAGGACCAACTATACCTTCTACAACTGCTCCATCTCCTGCTTTCTAGCTGCTGGAGTTCTGCCAACGTCCTGCCTTTATCTGGGGCTATAAAGATCCTTTGTGCTGACAACGGGCCTGCCTCTTTCCTGTGACTGCAGAGGGACTGTCCAGGGTAGGACATTATTGCGTATTTGTGACAATGAGGTCCTTAAAGTGCATTCAAGACAGTGGGACAAACAGGACAGATGTTCTGTGCCAGAGTCAAGAAGCACCTTGTCCGATACCTGACGGGTCACAAAGAGTTCATTGACCTACTACTAATAATAATACAGGTACGTGTAAAAATATATCTTAAGTGCAGTGCATCTGCAAAATTTGAATCTGTTACCTGCTACCGTCTTGTGAAAATAAAGGCCTTCGTACATTCTACCATTGAAAAGCTGAGCTTCTTCCTCTCTGTGCAATGAGTTTTTTATCTGCTGGAATACTACTTGTGATTTGATTAACCACATATTATTTTAGGACAATTCAACAGGTGAGTATAATACAAAAATAATACAGATTCTGACGCAGAGATCCTCTTCAAAACAGAGCGTCAACTTCAGGTAGCAGTTGCCCACTTTGCTTGGTTAGCGATCCAGCTTTGCATTCTAACTAGGGATGGGTAACGAAACTCGGTACTAAATGAGCACAATTTTTTTCTATAGTATCGATAAGCTCCAACGTTAACGATTCTGCAATCGGTAGAGAAATTAAGAAAATTAATTTCCTATTTATTTAGGCTACATAAAAGTTGTCTTGATCTCGCAAACTCTGTTTCTAATTTGTAATAACATTAAAACCTTTGTCAGTGATGCACTTTCCAGTCCAGAGGAGAGATCTTTCTCTCTCAGCCTGTCACAGACACACAGACACACAGCCAGACACACAGAAACTGGAGACCCTGCTCTTAGAGACAATGGCGGAGAGAACAAAACGGTTCAAAGTGTGGTTATACTTCAGTTGAGTCGATGCAGACAATGCTCGCTGCCAAAAGTGCAACAAGTCTTTTGATTGTTTGGGTGGAAACACAAGCAATCTGTCAAAACATCTAGTGAAAGTGCATCAGATAGAGGAGGAGAAATTCACCGTTTTCATCAGACTAGCTCGTAGTTCATCCCTCTGGTTTATAGTTCCAGTATATATATATTTATATATACACTGTAGGTGGATGTATATAGTATGTGTGTGTGTAGAGCGTTTTTTCTTCTCTTATAAAACGACAAAAAGAACCGTTAAGAGTACCGTTTAAGTACCGGATCAATAAGCAATATCGGTAAGAGTACGGTGGCCATCCCGAATTCTAACGGTTGTAAAATGGTATCATGTGCCAACAAGCCACAAAAGAGGTGGTCTGAACCGACAGAAAGGCATGAATGTAATCCAATGAAAACATAGAGAGTGTGTCCCTATAGTACCTTGTATCCCTTGCATTTGCCTACTTGAATCTGCCTATGCCAGCAGCTGGCTCTGAGCCTATAAGGGCCGCATTGATTTAAAGATAACTGCGGGTAACGGGTCAGATAGATTAACTGGCAAAACTGGAGCCGTGTAGGATTGTGTCCTGTGCCATGAGCCGAAGGTGAGCTTCTCAGAGGAAGCAGCTTTTTGTTTTTCATGAGTCATAAATAGGGCCTGTTACTTTTAGGTTTTGTCCCAGGTGGTGAAGCTATATGCCGCAGTTCTGCATCTATGTCTAGTTTTGATACCTCTCCGGCTCTGTTGTGTCCTTCTGAGCTCAGAATCCCTCAGGGTCCGTCAGCCTGAAAGGAACAAAATCTTCTCAGCACACAAACACACACATTATCAGAAGTAAGAAACTGCTGGTACACTATGTAGTTCAAGTAATCCATAAAATCTGGACAGCACAAGTGCACATTGTTAGATAGAAATCATTATTTGCATTTCTTTATTTTCCCTCTTCATGAACACCTCATACGTATTCCTAGAAACAGCAGAGAAATGATGGAAGAGGTGAAAAGGAGAGCACAGTTAAGTTGTTGTAACGGGCCATTTAGTCGACACAGTCTCTCCGGGGAGTTGCTACATCAAAGGTTAGATACATGCAAATTGTCCTCTCACCTGGGATTGCTCACTACAGCAGAAAGAACTTTACGAGGCCTTTTATCCTGTGACCTCACCATTTAGAGACGGAAGATGGAAATTATTTGACCGTGAAATCCTTGTCACCACATAAAAAAGGGGTCGAATATGGAGCCGTGCACTAAAGACGCATAGTGAGTGCAATTCTCTATTGAGAAATAATTTAGTGTGATGTTGTCAAATACATAGTACACAAGAAAATGGTTGAGTGCTTCGTTGTGTTATACTGTGTCCCTGCTGTGCAATGCAATTGCTGATCACAGCATAATTCATTACTATGAGCGTAACCTGAGTTTGTGACCCCAAATGTCTCTCCACAGAAAAAAAAATATGACAATGTGAATCACAAATTGTTATGCAACTCAGAGGTGGACTCTCTCTACGGGTGTGTCAGCCCGTTCTCATTCCGAGGGCGTGAAATACCGACGCTTTGTCACGTTGCGGCGTTCAATACCGCAGCACAAGGTACCCTCTAATACCAGTAGGAGATGCACCGGGCCTTCCATTAATTACAATGTAAACCCATCCGCTGCAACAGTAAACGCAGTAAACAATCAGCTGTTCATTTGTGTCCCGTGTTCACAACGTTAAGTCACATTTTCACAGCACAAAAGTAGTAGTTTTAAGCCCAACCATGTTGGTTTTTCGTAAACCTAAGTGGTTTTGTTGCCTAAACCTAAGCAAGAGTTTTTGTTTAATTCACAACATTAAGCACGTGTTTACTGCGACCGAAAAGTGATGCAGAGGGGTTTCACAAAGCGTCAGTAAGTGACGAGTTGGGATGAGAATGTGTTGGGTGTGTTTAGATTGGAAGTGAAACACATTGTAGAGGTGGCATGACTTCGCACACAATCATGTAATGACAAGTAGACTACTACGGTTTAGAAGGGCGATTGTAGGTTAAAAAAAATATGTACAAAGCTGGGGGACAGGGGGATAATATCCTGAGGAAAAACTGTCTTTCTTTATGTATCTTTTAGGACCGTTGCCTCCTACCCATAAAAACACTACGGAGCAAAGAACTTCAGACGGTGACTACCGTTACCACGATTTGCACTCAAGTTTTTTCCCCCATAAATTTACGACTTTATAATCTCGGAGATTTGAGAGTTGTTTTTTCTCGTAAATTTTGCCACTTTTATCTCATAGAATATCCACATTTTTCTCGTAAATTTCAGACTTAATAATATTGCAAATTATTGAGTTTTTTCCTCATAAATTTTGTCACTTTAATATCAGAGAATATACGTGTTTTTCTCGTAAATTTATGATTTTATAATCTAGGAAATTTGGGAGTTTTTTTCTCGTAAATTTACGACTTTAATCTGGCAAATACTGAGTTTTTTTCTCAGAATATAAATCCGTCCCCCGGTTCCATAATAATATTTTTTTCACCTACAATTGCCCTAATTTGCTGTCGTAAGACACTGTGGGCAAGGACCCATAAGTAAAAAATGTCCCAACTTGAGTGACAAATGTGCTCTTATCATGTACTGTTGTGAGGATCTGGAAGACAATAACACAACTGGAGGCAAATATTTGATTAGATTTTGTTTCAGTGAACGCACATACATTAATAAGTGTTTTAAACGGCTAGAACACAAAACACCGCAACGCTAATAAATATCAGGTCGGGTCATCAGACTTCCTGTGATCCTTGTTGAACTCATTACTGTTGAGACAAGATGGACTTGGCGTTGGATCAGACCAGACGAAAGAAATTAAAGCTACATGCATGAGTCGCTCGCAGAGATTAGAGGAGGGTTCCATTAAGATCTGACTCTGCTGTTCACCAGGCGTCCAATTAAGAAGGATAAAGAAGAAAAACTGAAGTTAGATTACCCCATTTGACGACGGCCTCACTAACAGCTGAGATATCAAGGTGAGTCCAGTTGATTCCTTCCTTTGGATGTGGCCTGGGCAAGACAGGAAGGGTATTCCAAAGGTCATGCTTTGAAACATTTATTTGACGTGCTACAACACATATTTTTTTAAAAGATTATATACCTGAGAGTGTGGGTTTTCAGAGAAAACGGCTGCTTGGTTGGATGATTGTCACATGTATCCAGGAAAAGTCAGCTGAGCTCTCTCACTCTTTTCCACCCTGCTCAACCAAGTGAGTGAATATGCCACAGATGCTCACCAGATCAAAACAAGCCTGAGTGAGTGTCCCACGAATGTTTTGAATGGTGCCAGCTGTCAGTCAGCGATCTACCTTCAACATATCTTCTAATTTTGCCCCATGCCCTGTTTGTATCTGTGTGTTGCTGTTTGCACACACCCTAACACATACATACCCCCGTCTTCTTGCATTGCATCACGTGTGGATGTCTGCAGATACAAATGTGCATCCTTGTCTTATGTGTGTACGTCCCTCCGTGTGACTCCTGTGATCCTTGAGGTGTTTGTGAGCTCTTCTGGAGGAGTGTGTGCAGCAGCAGCGGAGAGGAGAGTGACAGCTCATGTCACCAGTTTCACCAGACAGTGAGGCAAAAAACAAAAAAACAAGGAGACAAGGAGGCTCCCCTTGGCTTGCTCACTGGAGGCTGCCTGGAGCATGACAAGTCCATTCACACGTCCTAGAAGGAAAAAAAAAAAGAAAAAGAGAAAAGGGTACTTATAAAATACACACACAAAGGGATACACTGGTAGGAGAGCAGGTGTAGAGACACACAAAGGCACATGCCAAAGTTGGGCCTTTCACCTTTTTTTGTATTAAATACTTGACAAATCTCCCTTTAAGGTACATTTTGAACAGATTAAAAACTGTGCGATTATTTTGCCGATAAAAGTATGGCTTTTCCTGAAAACAATTGCTATGATTGTGAATTAATCATTTTAAAAATGTTGGTGGGTCCAAAATTAATGTTTTGTTTATCTCTGTGGAAGATATCTAACGTTCGGTTCCCACTTCTAACAAGGTTTGTGAGGCAATAGTATAACAACGTTGGTATCACTTGGTATCTCTTGGTTGTCAGCGATCAAGTTGCCAGTTAGTGTGGAAAAAAACTGGCTGAGATTGATGGTAAGTGCCTGGCAACCACTTGTTGTGAAGTAAATGCAATGGAACGGGGAGGGAGAATTCGACATTTAGTGGCTGGATGTTATCAATATTATTAATAGCACATTTAATGTTCTTAAAAGATCTGAGGCAAAGATCAAGCAGTAAAGAAAATATATAACTTTACTGCCAAAAAGCAATTTCCCTCCTTAAAAAAATTTATCTTTAAGAAGAGTATTGACTTTGAAAGATTTTTCCATTTTTACGAGGACACCTCTTCCTCTATGTGTAGAAATACCAACGACAACCGAATGATACAAACACACATGCACGCTCACACTCAGGTAACAGAATTATTATCACAAATAGGCTTACTGTATATATTTCAATCCAAGGGCGGTCACAGACTGTAAATGGGTTACATTCACACATAAGCACACAATTTGTGCACATATTGATCGATTTGACAGTGGACACTGGGGACATGTCATCATGGCTGTAAAATTGAAATGACTTTCATCACTCGCTGAGGACGCAGAGCAAAGGGATTTGGCTCCCTTACTCTTAGTTTACACAGTTCTTTAGTCAAGCTCACCTTTATCTCAAAATACTTTTCTCCTGATGTCAATTACTTTCCTTTTATCTCTGCTGTTAAGACATTTGATTATATTTTTTTGCATTAACTGCTACACAAAGGTTAAACAATGCAAGCCAGGATAAAACAGAAATGAAGCCGACACAAAGCAACCATATCAACCACATAACAAAACAGAAGTGTCAGTCAGTGTCTAAGAAAACAGATTAAGTGAATTAACACGCTGCCAAACAAATACAGAAAATAAACAAACAAAACGTTCGCATTTAGCTCTCCTGTCGGATTATTGCGCAATAGCCATACATAGCCCATGTGGTCTACCCCTACAGTAGTGACTTGCAAAATTATCTTTTAAATTGACAAACATCATATGTGTGATTCATGGCGCAATTCAAACGGGATCAAAAAAAATATTTGTCCCTCACCGTTGACTACCGTACATATTTGTTCGGAAATAAAGTCCCATGGGGGACACCAGAATGGAAGGTACGCCTCTCTACTGCTAATTTGTTACTGCAAAATACAGCAAGTTACTGTAAATAATATACAGTATAACTCTTGCGCTATACCCATAATGCTGTGCAAATTGCAGTAACTAACTGTAAAGATGTGTTGTGGGTAGGTTTATTTGGCAATCTTTGGTATCTAACTGTACAATTACATCAAAGGCGAACAGTGTAATGCTCAGTCATGTGACTTTACTCCCTTTAGTTTTTCTCTTTTATGTCTTTTCTGCTAACAACACCTCATTTCTGTTCTCAACTTCTTTCTCGCTCTCTTTTCCTCTTTACCCTATAATCCCTCATTTACAAATCTGTTCCCATTTAATCTTATGTGTGCTGTAGTCCTGTATTTATCATCCATGTCACTAGACGTTTGACCTTTTCATGAGTGATGTTTGCATTAATTTGTGACTGAGAAGAGAATGTAAACAAACACCTGTATAGAGATACAGTTTAATATAATAAATGGCAGTGTGGTGCATTAGGCAAAAAAGAAAGAGTGTAATGCTCATAAATTATTAATGATCTAACAGTAAAACTATGTGTCAATGTGCTTCGCCACATTTACAGCTGTGTGCAAAGAGCACTCTGTGCTCCCGTGGGTCGACGTCAGTGGAGAGGCGTCCCAGATGTTGCTTTTTCACACATGTCTTTCTGGTTGTGCTCTGAATTTGGAGTAACAGGAATAAGAAGAATTTGTTGTGCAGCGGCCTTTTTAATTCAATTGTAATCTATTGAACATTCTCTGTGGATTGTTCTATCTTTTACTTCTTTATTAGATTTTTCCTCGTGTGCTGTGTGGGACTTGGAATCAAGGTGGTGAGGTGGAAACTGAGACCAAATTTGTGATAAACCACAGTTATTCTTTAAAATCCTCTCAGACCCGCCTGTCCAGCGGAAGAAAGCGAGTTAGTGTCACGTTTTGTGTCGCCGAGACGTGAATATTACACGCCTGCATGAAGGTGCAGTGTTTTGTAGTGACGGTTGTCATGTGACGGTTGTCACGTGTTGTGTAGTCATAGAAGTGTAACTTCAGAGCTAGTTACGTTGTATATAAATTGAGAAAGACCGCCTATAGCGGGCGGGCGTGGAGGAGGAGGAGGGGTCCAACAAACATGGGACTTTCAAGCGGAAGACCCATGTTAGAGACCGGTGCTTTGTTTTGTAAGTTACGCTAGTGACGTTTGTCACATGTTTTGTAGTGATGGTTGTCATGTGACGTTTGTCACATATTTTCTGTAATGACGTTACAGTACATGCTACTAGACACTAGGCACTCAGCACCTGATTGGACGAACGCTTTCCCTCGTGGGCTGCTGCTCCCAGCGTTGAAACCGGAACCAACATTGCGGCTCGTTTGGAAACTTTCTTATCTTATATTATGAAAATAGTTCACCGAAATGTGGTTCTGAAAACATTTGAGGTGAGAAAATAAGCCACGCAGTTGCTGAATCTGTCTTTATTTCAGATCAACAACATTTAGTTTTAAAGTTTCTAGGGAGTGTCCAGAGGCGACGAGTTGTGCCGGACACCCCTGATTTGCATAAAATAGCCTAGACCTCAAGACCTCAAATCGCGCTGCCACGCTACCAGAATGCATTGCACGGCTGCTTACTAGACAATGAATGGGAAGCGTGGAATGGACGGATTCTGTGTACATGTAACATTTTGTTGTTTCCGTATGTGTTTTTCTTAGTTTACGTACTAATTTGAAGCCCAACCATGGTGTTTTCCCTTAACCTATCTAAACGGGTTTGTTGTCTGAAACTAGGTGAGTGACTTTGTCGCCCCCTGCTGGTACAGCACGTTAATACAGGCGTGTAATATTCACGTCTCTGCGAGGCAAAACGGGACACTGTCACATCACACAGCATAAACCTCAGTTTAGCCCGTAATCTCAGTCAAAAGCACAGTACATTGTCACATTCCTAGTCTTAAGGGTGCATGCGTGTTTGTGTATTATTGTCACACCTCTCCAGTGAGAGGCTGAAAGCTTTAACCAGCAAAGTAAGATTGATAACCATGATGAGAGTCCAATACCTCACCAATTTCCTCAAATTAAACCGCAATCAAACACAAAGATCATAAACTTCTTCTCCCCAAGTGAAAGAAAAATCTCTCTTTGCCAAACTCTTCTTTGTGCTTCGACGTGTATTGCTATTGTGACAAACAGCATTGTGATGCTCAACATTTTTTTCCCCTTAACGTTTGTTTTTAACAGACAGAGAACTGAGAACTCGCACACAAACTCCATCTCTGTCTCTCTGTATCTGTTGTCTCACCATCCTTTACCCTGGCACCTCTCCAACTCCTTCATTCTCATATCACGGGGGAACATTGTCCGGAGCAGACAGGAGAGGCTGTCATGATGCATCTTGAGAGACAGATTGCGACGAGCACTGCTTCTGACATGTTAAGTGGGTTTAACAAAGACCCGGGGAGAGCCTCTTCAGCTATTGTAACTGACTAGCATTGAGACCAAGAAATGTGACAGTGTTGTTTGTGTGTGCGCTGTGGGGGAAGGTCGAGAGCAGCTAACTATACAACATACAGTACAATGTGGGTTTGTTTGCACATAAATGGGTAGATGAAGTGAATATGATTCGACAGCAAACGTACAGAGTAAACTCAAGTTATAAATGTGAGATTGTGTGACGGAGGAAATATATCGCTGAAACCAAATGTTGACAGACTGTGGTCTTAGATGTTCTGAAGTCGACTGCTCAGCATGACAATGAGAATCTAAAAGGGCACAGCTGTGTGATGCTGCATAAAAGGGCCGAAAGTGATAGGCAGTCTTTACTGCTTTGTTGCTATGGATACGATTGGTGTAAAATCTCAAAAAGCAAGCAGTCATCAAATGTGCACCATAACCACATTGATATTCATTATACATTTAATACACATTTTATCGAGTTTATGGCAGAAATTAGCATGTATTCATCTAAGTCTTCCATTAACAAAATTAAGTTTATTCAAGTGGGCTATTAGTATACTTCTTTTAAACTTAAAATAAGAGAGTATACTTTCAGTTTACCTTTTATGTACTTAACAGAAATATACTTAACAAAATTATACTTAAGTATACTTGGCTTCTACTGTCAAGTATACAGAAAAGTCTAAGTTGGCTTATACTGACAAGTACACAGAAAGGTCTAAGTATAGTTGGCCTATGGTTACTTTTTGATAAAGTAGCCTATTGGAGCGTGTGAGACTTTGTAAACGTATGTTTTGATACTAATTTACTTTAAATCTTCAAGTATTTTCTATGTTTTTGCGTTCTTCGTTCACCACTCATCACAAAATATCAAATCAAATAGCGAAAGTCTCTTTATGTAATGCATAAATCATCGGCTAAGTATTATAAGTTGAAGAAAACTTACAAGTATACTTGCAGTCAAAACTATTAAAATAGTAGTTTACTTAGAGTATACTTTATGTACTTTCATAAACTAAAAAGTGGGCTGCGAGTATATAACTAGTAAACTAACAGCATACCTATAAGTTAAATTGTAGTATAGTTCACTTCATAATACTGTATAGTTACAAAATACAACTTGGATGTAGTTGTGTGCTGAAAGTTTACTATTCTTACAATTAAAGTACACTTAAAAGTATACTTTTATAAACAAAAAAGTGGGCCAATTTAGTCCCAAGAAGTATTGAAGTAGTACACTTAAAATATACCAGTTAACTGATATTAGTATACTTACTACATAAAGAAATATACCTGAACTCTACTTAATTTTACTTCATAAAATAAACTTGAAGTATCTACTTTTTTGTAAGGGCAACTAAGTACTTATACAATTAATTAAATTATTTCCAAGTCTGCAGGTAGTGGAAGGAAAGTCTTCATGACACACATCCACATCCGCTTTTATTCTGGTCCATCAGATGTTTAAAAGAATTAAAGCAAAATAAAACCCTGATTTGGAAACACTCATTCACCACACAGCCAGATAAACACTTAAATGCACCACGGTGGCCCATTCCAACTCATTTACCCATTACTTAACAACCGCAAAGTACCGTTCAATAAATGCTACAGTGATTACCATTATACTGTGTCTGTGTGAGAAGGACATGGACCAAAAAAAGAAAATTACAAAAACAGTTTGAGGATTTGGCTAGCTTTTATTCATGAATTCTATTCAGCGGAATGGAAAACTGATTTGCTTCGAGGTAACAGAGTTCCACCTGCTTTGTCGGCAAAGTGTTTGTCTGAAAGCTCTGTGGAGATGAAGTGGAAACACGACGCTCTGAGCAACGTGACATTCAACTGTCCTGCCTTGAAAAACAAGTTATGCCAAAATTTAATTCACAGGTTCTATCCTCTCATGTGACCCCCAAAGTTAAGCAATAGTTTGAGAGCATCCTCTGGAAGATTAAATTGCAAAAGCTGTAAACACAACATTGACATAATATCACTTTATAGAGTTTATTTAGCAATCGTGTTAGCGTAGAGGTATCTATTTACACATCTAGCAGACATGGAGCAATAATAGCATTCACTGGGAGTTGTGTTTCTGGCCACCTGGCAAACGTAAGTCCAATATTCACTCTCCTTTTAGCTCGGTTTTGGTCTCCACCAACTCCTGAGGGAAATATTTCGCTTTTTAGCTGTTTAATGCTCCACCATGTTCTTCAGCTAGTCTGTACCATTGTTTGTCAGTTGGCTGATGCTGGGCAGGTTATGTGCAGTGGGCTTATCAGAGCTTTTTTTTTGTGGAAAAAAAGGTTAATGAGAGCATTAAGAGGGGAACAAAACCAACACAGTGAATGGAAACACACAAACACGCTCTGTAGAGATTTGCAGAGTCAAATAATAATTCTATGTGGGTTTATAACTATGAGCAATTTCATTCATATTACACAGTCATTTGATCCATTGTTAATTAGGGCTGTCAATTGATTGAAATAGTTAATCGCTATTATTCACAAATGAATTGTAAATTTTTTATCTGTTCAAAATGTACCTTAAAGGGAGATTTATCAAGTATGTAATACTCTTATATACATGGGAGTGGGCAAATATGCTTGCTTTATGCAAATGTATGTATATATTTATTATTGGAAATCCCCAAACTGCATGTGATTATCATAAAGTGGGCATGTCTGTAAAGGGGAGACTCGTGGGTACCCATAGAACCCATTTTCAGGTCAAGGGACCCCTTTGAAAATGGCCATGCCATTTTTTCCACGCCAACATTTTGAGTAAATGTGTAGCGTTATTTAGCCGCCTGCCCTACAAGGTAGTATGACAGTATAGCTAGTAGGTTGGCACCAATGGATTCCTTAGGTTTTTCTAGTTTCATTTGATACCAGTATCTAGCTTTAAAACTGAGCCCACTACAACCTAAAAATTGCAAGTCGCATTAATGTGTTAAAGAAATTAGTGGCGTTAAAACAAATTTGTGTTAATGCGCTATTATCGCGTAAACCTTGACATCCCTAAATATCTAAAATATTTACCTAACCTGACTTAGGTTTTCAGGTTATAAAAAGCTGATATCCGAATTGGAAAAAACATCCTCATCACCTTCTGCTGCTTCTCCTACAACACTATACAGTACTACTGTAACTGTAGGAAGACGTCAAAGTGAGACAAATTTAGTCACCTTAACCATTAACCATGTATTTTTCTCTCTCTTCGAGAATTTAAGAATGGCTGTTTTCATCAGCCATTTCAGAGACCATTAACTTTTAAGACAGTTACTGTTCCACCTGTGCACAGCGCCCCGGGCACCTGAGGAAGTAATGCAATTAGGCAGAAAAAGAGAGAAAGGCGTTATCATATGGCTCCATCAAATAAATCGACACCACCTCGATTACTCGTATCTTTTTAGTTTGTGTTAAAGCACCCATGCACAAAGACGTATCACCGAGAGACGGTTTTACAAGGAGTAAAAGCTTTCTTTAAGCAGCAACAGAGAATGTTGTACCATCTGCACAGACAGATTTTTGAGCTTACTGTATGTGTCAGAATGGATGCTATCATGTTTTACTAAAAATATGCCATGTGTGACCTTTGTGCATGGTTTTGTGAGCTTTTCATTTTGTTGTGTTCCAATGCAAGATCATTTTGTTAGCTACGTCTGTAAAATTCAGAGACATCAGATGACATCTGACAATGCTCACGCAATGCTCTGTGTAAAAATGTTGATTCATATCGCCTCAGAGGCAATTTGCCTTCAGCGTCCTTCAAGTCCAGCGCCACATCAAAGATTAACTGCATATCAAAATCCCTCTACATAATACATTCTGCTTGCTTTGCCTTAAGTTAGACCTGACATTGGGCCTCTAACAGCCCATGGTCACAAGCCTCCCCAGTAATCAGTTAACAAAAGAGCTGAAATGGAGGATCAATGTGAGTTAGCGTTATCTCCCTTACTGCCTGCGGCATGTTACACAAGGAGAAAATGTCAGCGAGGTAAACTGATTCACATTCAGTGTTAAATCACTGGAGACTCAGTACATGTAGTTCTGAGAAGGATTCAGTGCTGGTGCTGTGAAGGTTCAACCGGTCACAGTCGTGAGTAAAGACAAAAGTTGGCCCAGAGAGGAGAATCTGTATGGAGTCAACATCAATAGGTACTGTGCTATAATTCAGTTTTTGAAATGCTCAAAGTAGTATTCAAAGTTTTGCCTGGAACACACTGCCGAGCTTGAGCTGTCAGCTGGTATATATGACCACCACCAAACATCCCAGTTGTATACTGCATGAATGGGTTGGCCTGCATCAAAAATGCATTGTATGTACTTGATTTCTACTCTTAAGTAAGTACTTCAGCCCAGTCACACAGCAGTTTGTGCAATAGTCCCGAAATTGAATGCATTGCTTCATGTACATAGGCACAAATTTCCCATTTTTTTGTGATGGTCAGCACTAAATCAATTCCTATGTAATCAAAGTAATTGTGAATCGGGAAGTATAAAGAGCGGCAAATGCTGCATAGGGAGGAAGTCGGAGTGGATGGGTGGGTCAAAAAACAATAACGTACATAAGTTACGCCACTTCCGGAGTTATTTTAAGCCAGACCTCGATCTTTACCTAAACTCAACTAAGCAATTTTGTTGCCTAATCCTAACCAAGCCGATCTATTCGTAAACCACTAAGTAATTTTATTTTGAAAAAATTGGAGCTTAAATTGACACGTGTACAAAAAATATGTTGTTGAAAGTCGTGCTTAGTGGCACGAAAAAAAAGGGAAATTCGTGTCTATGTACTCGAATCAAATAGAGTAAATTTCATGACTATTTCATAAACTGCTGTGAAACTGTGTTGGGTGTTTGATTGTGTTATCAGTGTCCGGCTAAGCAAGGTAGCTCAGATGTCCCTCTCCCCAGGCACATCCTCCAGCTCTTCCATGGTTGTTGGATACCTACACTGCACCCTGGACGCACTTGCATCTTGAATGAATAATTCAGGATGCATGACTGCAGATCTGTATGGTGAATAACAACACACACTGGGGTATTTTGCTGCATGGGTGTATAGCAGTTGGCAGGTATATGTCCAAGTCTGAGGCTACATTACAAAACATAATATTGTTTAAGCTGCTCTAATCAATATTTTCTGCAGACAGACAAAGCAGCTGAAGAGCCAGATATTTTTTCTCAGGAACCGGTGGAGACCAAAGCCCATCCTCAGTAAAGCAACCATTACAAATCTATGACTGGTCTCAGTGCTAGGTGAATTATATTGCATGAGATGATGACAAAAATAGATACCACACAATGACTACAATCTATATACATCTTCCATACAACAGTAACTTCTTCTCTGTTGCTCAGGTTTCTCCTGGTAAGAACAGAGCGTCTGTTCCTTAATGACTTCCCACCTGCTTGACTAATTACCTGCCCACTACAAATCAACTAAGCATGCATGGAAGACAGAGAGGGTGAGAGGGATGCTTCTATGAAATGTCACACAAATGCCTACAATTACACCAACATTAGTCAACAGGATTTCTTTCTTGAATGTGTTTGTAAGTGTGTGCACATCTACAGAACTCTGTTAAAGGTGCTAAATACAAGAGGCGTACAAGGCGTTATCAGCTGTAACCGCCGCATAAGAGCCGTGCCGACCCGATATCACACCAAAGCGCGTAATAGATCCACCTGTCCACCAGAGGACAGCGTGTCACTGTAAAGTTTTGCCTTGCTGAGACTTGAATACATGCCTGTATTAATGTGCAGTAACAGAAGGGGGCAACAAAACTAATCACTTAGATTCAGGGAAGAAAACCACTCAGTTAGGTTAAGGGAAAATGTCATGGTTGGGCTTAAAATAGGTAGGCCACTTTTTTTTTGGTAGGCCAAAACATGTGACAAACGTCATTAACGTAACTTATAAAACAAAACACCGGTCTCGAACACCGACCTCCCAGTTGAAAGTAATGTGTTTGTTGTACCCATCCACCTCCCCACCCACCATGAGTGGTCTTTCGCACTTATTACTACGTCACTAGCTCTGGGTGTAGTACGGAGTCCGTCACACGTCGTGAGACTGGGCTGGCAGTGCAGAGCGGCAGCCATGAGCTAGCCTGTGGGGAACGCTCACATGCGTGCTCACAAGTACGCGTGGCTGGCCCGGCTATGTCAACAAAGCACGGAGAAACTCAGATTACAACACACACAGAGGGAAAGCGACTTCATTCTCTGCTCAGGTAGACATTACTCTATATCTGTACATAGATATATACTATATTTAAATAGTTGTTTGCTGCTTTATTAATGCTCTGGAGATTGTGTAGAGCACCTTTAAGTGATGTTAAATTATGGGGGATTTAAGAGAAAAATCCTATTCACAGCATGGCAGCTGCTTGCTAAAACAGAGCAGCCATGATATTGATCATTTGAATAGATCGCCTGAAGCACAGAGTGGTGGGTGTTTCTGTGGCTTAGTGGACCTATGTGATTGAAGCCAGCATTGAGAGACCATATAGGGAACATATTCAATCGAACAGTGTATTGTAGAAGGTGAAGGGTTCTGTAGATGAATCCGTAAAAGCAAATCCTGGATGTTCTGCTTGCAATATTCACAGCCATGCATAGATACACACATAAGTGTCACATTCAAAAGACAAACACTCGCATGTTGAGCAGTTATCTTTGTTCTTTGAAATAAATAAATACATTTCTATTGTACTCCATAGTGCACACAGGATAATCCTATAACACAGACTTGCATTTCTACAAGGGGAAATATTGAAGCAAAGCTTTAAAAAGTTTAATAACTTTTTCCTTCTTTCAGATCCACTTCTAACAGAACTTTGGAGGGGTGAACGCCTTCTATTCTTGAGCGATTTTGACATTTTAAGCACCCCTCAGACATCAAAAACCTAAAGCGACGAGAAGAGCAGCTTGCAAATTCGATTCACCTCAAGTCACCACTTGAAAACAGTTGCACTGACACTTGAAAATGGCAATTTGTTTATGGCTGATGCATATGGGCTTGTGTGTGTGCCTGTGTGTATATGTAAGTGTATTTGCCAACACGTCCTCATACCTGAACACAACAGAATAGGTTGTTTGCCAATGACTCCTAAAACAACAAATGTGACCGTTGGGGAATACCAGCGACAGGCACACGATGTGAAACGGTCGCAGTTTTAAACACGTGGTTGAAGTTGTGGATTAAAGCTGAAACAAAACTACTTGTTTAGGTTTAGAAAAAGATCATGGTTTGGGTTAAAATAAGTATTTTTGTTACTTAAGGTAGGTTACATGACGTACGTACGTTGCCAGCTAATAATAAACTTAAATATGGGTCGTAATAAGCTGCTTGCACAGATGACCTATAGGGTACGGCCATTTTTTTCAGGGAGGACGGTTTGGTATTTGCTCTATTTGTTTGTGTGCACTTCTGTGTGTGTCTGTGTGTGTGTGTGCAAGGCTACATATAACTTTTGCTACGTTTATGCCTAGCGTCCACACTACTTTGTGTTTTCAATCTCCTAAAACGGAACCGTTTGAATACGCTGCTAACCCCGTTTTAGTTTTAAAACTCCGGGGTTGCGTTTTAGTCTGGACGAACAGAAGCGGAGAACTTTGAAAACTGTCTGTATTGTATGTCATTTACAGTAAATATCACATAAAACGTGTGTTTTCAGATAACAAGTATCAGCCATCTTTTAAGTGGTTACATCTCCAGTCTGATCTCGAGTGCACAGCTGATAGATACATGGTTTGTTCACATGACGTGACAGAAAGTGCATATTTAACAGATTCAGTGTGGACAGAGAGCGTCCGATGTTATCATAAGTAAATAAAAAGACCACAAATCTACCTTCTTATCTTGCTGATTTCTTATTCTGGCAATAAGAAGACACAGCATGGTCGATAAAATGAAATTATGAAATTATAGATGATTAGTTCTTTGTTATTATAAAAAATATTGGCTACGGCCAATAGGGGGTTCAGTGAACCCCCTGAACCAACGCAAACTGCATGTTGCCGCCACTGCTCTCAACCACATTTCATCTGCAAATCCAAATAAATTGTATTGTGTTATCAGGATTATTATCCTTTAGAAAGTCACTTGGACTTTCCTCTTGGCTCATTAAACTTCTGCTGCTTTTTAAGGGTTAAAGAGGAGGAACGGGGCTGATGTGATTGTAGCTCACCCCAACTGTCTTGTTGAAGCACATTTAAAAATGTAGTTTTCAAAAAAATAAAAATACACACGCACAATATTGTGGTTAATTTGCATTTGATGCATCTAAATGGTAAATGTGCCGTGCATAAGAATTTATTTGTATGCTGCTAGTGCTGCACTTGTTGGCGGCACTAATATAAAATGTTAATCTAGAGCCCTGCAAACATACACAAAGACGTTCAGGAAATGAGAATTGATCATCATTTTGTACAGAATGAAAAACTAATTTCTGCTGGAAGCCTTGTGGCTGTCTTCCATAATTCCTTGTCTGAGTACATGATGTGCAAAGCAAAAGACAACACAAGGACACGTAATTATGTAAAGATAAAAACCTGAATGCCGTGTGATGAGTGTAACCTGTGTCATGGTGTACTTAAAAATGTAAAATCAGGAGAGAAGGTGCCTTCACACACCCAGAATAAGTTCACACACAACATGCATATAACAACATTTATAACTTGCCTATAACTAACCTGTAACTCCTTCAACCGTGTGACCCATTTCTCTGTCGTACCTTAAAAGCAGTTTTCTAGGAATTAAGCCATATGAGGATAGATTGGGCAGCCTGTCAAAACGCTGTTCGGGTTTGACAGGTGGATATACGTAGGCTGGGTTACAGAGCTGAGACGCAGCAGATGGTGAGACATCCATATGGGAACTCAAAGATACTGAGACTGTCAAAATGAAAGCCAAGGAATCTGTGGAGATATAAAAGAGCACTTTGTAAATTAATCCTCAAGGAACTCTCAAAATAAGTTACATGTTTTTAAAATACCAGGACCTTAAATGGGAACTACGCCCATTTTCAAAATGCATACATACACACACATTATTCCTATGGTCTAAGATAGATCATAAGTTTGAGAACCCCTGTTCTAGATGACACAGAGCACCCTGGGGAAAGTTCTGAGTATATGGGAACATTTTCTGTTTCAGAACTGAGAGCACTACAATAGAATAAAGCTCATTTGGGTATAAAAAAGAAAACATTTTGTTGGTCCACAAAATCAGTCTCGTATTCATTGTCTATCATGCAGCAGCTCAAGACTTTATACCCTATGACATCACAAGTTTGAGACTTACTTCTCTGGTTTTTAGCTTTGAGAGAGAGGAGCTCGTGTTCACAGATACTGATTGAACTTCCCAAGGCCATGGAAATAACAGTCTTAATGCCATTGCACAAATACTAATTAAAATCTGTTGGTTGCTCTTGAAGAACAATAGTACACAAAGTCACACTTGGGTCCACAAACAAGAGCAAAGCTGTCATTCACTTTATGACAACTGACCTGTTCATGCTTCAGTACAGAAACCATCGCCATAGACAATATGGCTGGATTTTAAACAAGCACCATGCTATTAGAAAGTCTGTAAGGAGTTCTTATTTGTTGGAGATTGCAATTAAGGGAATCGTGTTAGCAACAAAGGTTGGTTGCTATAGTTATATCTGTCTCTGGCTCGGGTAATGCTTCCCCCATAGGCAAAGCCTGTGATGTGAGAATAAGGGATCGATCCGTTACCAACCGTCTCCTTTCGAACACTGATTAAGTCGGGTTGTTATGCGTCTCCTCCACTTGTAAGACAAATAAATTATAGTTGATTCGAATCAGACAAGTTTGATTGAACAAAGGCCAGAACCCATGGAGAGTGTGGGCAGGCGATCGATCCCCAGCAGTGCCAACATGCTAATGCGAAAGGTGATTAAGGCCGACAGACTAACAGGACTGCTGACCTTAAAACCGAGGATGTGTCCTTCGGCCCAGAGTCAAGCCACATCTGCTGCCTGCAGAGCCAGAAACTGGGACAAAGGTGTTTAATACATTAGTCCTTTTCTCAAATGCAGTTTTGAAGATTATCAAGGCTTTTCACCTAGCACGTTCTCATCCCAACTACTGACGCTTTGTCAGAACCCTGTACATCCCTCTTTTTAGTCGCAGTAAGCACTAGATTTAGGCAACAAAACCACTACAGTTAGGTTTAGGAAAAAACAACATGGTTGGACTTAAAACTACTACATTTGTACAATGAAATTGACAGTGAATGTTGTGAACAGGGGACACGAACAAACAGCTCATTGTAACGTGATGCACGGGACACAAACTGCGGTCTCCTGGATGAAAGCCCTGTGTTTGTTGGACCCATCCACCTCCCCTCCCGGCCGCCCTGTGTGTGTCTTTTTGCTCTTAAAGCTTCTTCACCACACTCCCGGCGCACTTTCGACGACGGCCGTGACAAAGCGACGGTATTTGACGCCTTGGGAATGAGAACCGGATGGGTCACATTAACCTCTGAACCTGTACTATAGCTCAACAAACATCAAGAAACTAGCACAACATATACTGCAGAATAGGATCAAACTAATATTGAAAAAAAGGTAAAGAACATTATATTATAGCCATAAATGCTTTTTAAAGTGTACGTAATATGTAAATCCTCACATCTAACAAATAGTTTCATGAAAAGAAAGGCTAAATAATTCCACAGAAGTAAATAGTGCATTTGTTGGAGACTACCTTCGCTGGCTAATTAATACATTTAGTGCTCTAGAGGGTATTCACAACAGCAGGACGGTGTATGTGGGATTGACTCATATTAAACTACGGCGCCCATTTTTCATGGTAATGAAATAACATGTCACCTTGCGTAACAATGTGGCTCATTAATGTGCCTCTAATAGTTTTTGGACAACATTGGAGCTCTACGGCACAGAAGACTAAACTATATCAGGCTTACAGAGACATCACTTGTTAATATTGAAGTCATTGTTGGTTTTGGTCTTTTCATGGGATGACTTAGACATAAATACAGTATATAGAATATAATATAGCCAACCTTATCTTTTAAAGCAACACAAATATTGTTAAATATTAGGGGTGGAAATCACCAGAGGGCCCCATGATACAATATTATCACGATACTTAAGTCACGATACGATTTTGCTGGGATTTCAAACATTTTGTGATATGTTGAGTATTGCGATTTATTACCTTTTTTTGAAGTGCAAATTATGCAGTTTGTATCTTGAACAGAATGTCGATAAGCATACAATGAATGGATGACAGCACCTGACAATATAAAAGCGGCAAAAAAAAATGCCATCCTACATGGGTCCCTGACAGCTTCACGGGTCCTGGGGTGCCACACCGGTTGCACCGTCGATATGTACGCCACTAGACTTCTTTGACATGACGTCAACACTGTAACCTCTTCACTTTTTGAATGTTTTAAACAAAAATTCTGGCCACATCTTACACATTGCACCTTTAACACAACACATGTGGAGTACAGATGGGAAATGCAAGCCCCCTTCATTTATCGTGTTGAGAAAAGCCACTGAGGAGGGGAAATAGATTGATTTGGTCCACACATCATTAAGCCTTCTCCCACATAACCTTCACCCCTGGGCTGCCTTTGATGAAGAACAATGCAGAAGAGAGAAATGTGTCTTGTGTTTGTCAGTGGCAGGTCTCTTAACATGCAGACCTGTCAGCAGATGGCCTTCTTATCATTTAATAGGAAAGGTTGAACCGTTTGATTACTCCCACTCCTCATTTACCCTGGATCCATACAACCGAACAAAGTGAAAATCTAGGTTATTGAAAACATGGGTAGGAATAACACATGCACACGGTCATAGCTCAGTGAAGCATCAGACATACACCACAAAGCTAATCATCTTCAGATGTGATTTAGCCGTGCATTGAGTCTTAAATATTTATGTGTCTGTGAGCAAAAGACTTCATGTTACATCACTTCACTTTACTTTATTGTTCCTTCAAAGGAAACTTGGCTTGCAGCAGCCACTATAAATAAAAGAGACAGAGGTAGTACATAAATGCAATTAATGTAATGTACCAAAAACCTAAGCCAGCGAATAAAAACACAAACAAGCCATAGACCTAGAGGCAGGACACCACTGGGCAAGAAATGGTGCAAGTTTAAAGAATGGCCAACTTAAAAATGGATTTCTTAACCTAATAAAGACAGAAAATACATAATGGGATGGAGACAAAATCTAATCTGAGTAAGAGATTACTATTTGCATTTAAAGTGAAACTTTAAGGTGAGCCAAAAAACTTTTTCTTTGCTTCCACATGAGATAATCTTGTTAATTTACAATCTTCACCATGTGATTCATTGCAAAATGAGAAAGTTCTGTTAACATGTGTCCTTTCATTGAGGAAACATTCACAACTTACACAAGGCATGAGTTGACTAAATGTCCAACTGGATGGATGGATTCTAAAGGCTTTGGTGATCCTCTGACTTTACCTCTAACGACACCAACAGGTTCACTTATTGTCAGAAATATCTCAACATCTCCAACATGGATTGGTACAACATTTTGTAGAGACATTCATGGTTCTCAGATGATGAACCCTAATGACTTTGGTTATCCCCTGCCTTTTCCTCTAATGCCACCATTCAGGCTGGTCTCATACACTGTTCGTAGCTATAGCTACGAACAGTAATGCACTGTAATTTGTGTATATCCCACAAAATCAATTCATGTGTAATTAACATGATCGTGAACCAGGAAATATAAAGAGCGGGGTGGATGGGTGGGTCTAAAAACACCAGACTTTCGCCCAGGTGACCGGTGTTCGTGTCCCGTGTGAAACCAGACATAAATGTTGATGCATTTGTCATGTAATTTATGTACTTAAGTAACACCGCTTCCGGAGTTTAAAGCCATAACACAACCTTTTCCTAAACCTAACTGAGTAGTTTTGTTGCCTAATCCTAACCAAGTCAATATTTTCCTGAACAAACTAAGTAATTTTATTGCCTAAACCAAAAAAGTTTCCTGTGAAGATGGAAGTTTATTTTTTCATGTAACGAGCAGATAGTGATGCGCTATAATGGACATTTGTAGGAAAACGCATGAAAAAGGAGGAATAACTTTTTCGTAAAATATAATACGAACCGTTGCATGACAATATGTTGCACCATTAGGTTCACATTCATGGTTTTCAGGTCATCCTGGCTGCCATAATGTTTTCAAACTGATGATCTTTTTTCTGCACTAATATCTCCCCATGCTGGGCTCTGCGTTGTTTTCTTTGCTGCGATCAGTATGAAGCGAAAAGTAATAATGCAAACAACAATCATGTATGCAGAATGTCAATGAACTGTGTCGGCACTTCCTTTTCTCTGCTGATTTGTTGCTCTAGGCCAAAACACTGACACTGGGTTTGCTAAAGCTCCTACAGGTTGCATAATTGGAGAGTTGAGTAAACAAGTGATGCAAAATGTGGAAAAATTCTCATCTCGTGTTTTCTTCTCTGCATCCTTAATACCTTACCTAGACTTGGACAGAATACCAATGTTTAACACACAGTGATGAAAGAGCTTCGGTGAAAGTAAGCATTTCCAGTCACAATCAATTACCCGATAACAAAACTGCTGGATGTTAGGACTCAAAAATCAATCTGCCGATGAGTTAGTGTAACGTGCAGTAATTGAGAAGCAGCATCCCAGCAAATGGCATCACAGTATACTATATGGTACGATCTGAATCAGCGCTCTAGTTAACACAGCTTTGATTGAAGTTGGTCTTGAGAGGATAGACTGTCTGCGCAAGAACTCTTCCTTTGACATGGAAATGCACAAAACTTTTACCTTGGAGATTTGAACTGCATCTGCCTCTCAGAAGATCCTGAGAGAGAGAGGCCTTTTGATTAAGGGGGGGTGGGGGGGGGAGGCTTCAAGTAGCATCAGTGGAACTGGATGAGGAGACACGGAGAAACAATAAAGCAAATCAAAGCCTTGAACAAAATTCGGATTGTTTGTTTTCTTCATCCAATGATAATGCATGCTGACGGTAAACACTAGGGGGTTGATGGGTGTTTTGGAAATGTGCATTGCAAGTTTGCAAGGGTTTGATTACTTTTTGGATTCATGTTGGATACACGGCTGTGACACAATACGAGAGAGGTGGATGTCAAGTGGAGAGAATTTCAAGTGGTTCTCATAGGGCTGTCAAAGTTGACGTGATAATAACGCGTTAAGGAAATTTATAAAATAACCAGTAGTAAAATATGGGAAATAACATGTATGTGCCTGTCTATATCAATATGAGTTCACTTACATCCCACACAACCAATCATAATACGACCATAATACGGCAAATGCACTGTTCAGGATAGTAGCACTTAAATAAGGATTGTTGTGTGAAATAAACCTTAACTCTGTGTATTTCTGTTTCCCTACTCATTGTGCTAAAGTTTCACCTCTTCAAATCCAATTGCTGTTTCTAAAACAGTGACCACAGTTAACTTTTGAGTCGTCATTTATAACAAGATCACTGCAAAGCCTCCGGGTTTAACCTAAACAGAGGCCCCTTCAGTGCCAGTGGTATTTATTGAAAGGAATATGAAACATTTTTACTCCAGGTTTTATATTTCTTCTGGTTGTGCAGTTTTATTTAATTTTTTTTTGTCATTGTGGAAGTTTTCAATGATAACACACACACACAACTCATGTATCTCAGCAGTCAGTATTAATGCAGTTATATGCTGGCAGGACTGGGAATTCTGGGTTTTATGCCTGCCAGTTTTACAGCTGTTTGAGGCTTTTGACGTCAACTGCAGGACCTCAATAGGCACTCCAGACTTCACAGGTACACGCCTGTTGAGCATGTGAGTCTGCAAGTGCGAAAAAGTCCAGACATGTTGTGATCGATCAAATAAAGAGAACCAACGGAGTCTTCTTCTCCGTCGAAACATTGGCCTCTACGTTTATGTGCTCTCTCAGCCACGAGCGTACAACTGCTTTTACTGATGTGCAATAAAACTGTCAGGATGGATTGTTCATCGACGCCACAAGGAGAGTTAAATTTGATTGTCTTCCTCTAAACATCTGTTCTGTGAGATTAAACCGGCACCCTCGTGCACTGACGTAAGGAGAAAGAGTGACATATCTAGTCAGGAGAAGAGCATTAGCATGCTTGTGGTTGCTACGGATCCCAGCGTTCTCAGACACTTATGAATTGCCTGATGTCCCAGTCTCTAGTCCCGTCCCTGCCAGAGGGCTGGTTTCTCACAGGCTTAGCCTCCCCGCACGAACCATACCACTATTTTGCTTTGAATTCCTTTGTCAAACTTTAATTTGTATGGAAATAGACATTTTGCGTCTCTAGTTAAAGTCTATCTTTTGCAGAAAAGTTTGGAAATGCAGAGAAATAAACAATTTCAAAAAGAAAGTGGCCGTGAAAAGACTGTGTGGGCCTTTGAGCAAAATTGGTGGTAACTGAATATGAACAGGGGTGATGTGTGGAGAGATCATGGATTTTTTCTTTTTCTGGAGGGCCGTGTAAGCTTTAATGTGTGCCAAGGACATCACCTGCAAATGCAAATTCAGTGCCTCTTCTTAATCTCCAATGCCCTCCTCTCCAGATCCACTTTAATAGGAATTTGGTGGAGAGGACCTAACTCACAACTCTGTCTCTGAGCATTGGAATAAGCTAAGCCCCTGTGAATGGGCCTTGATATGACTTTGTATTCAAAAGATATTGAAAGTCTCTCACTTTCTCATTACCACACACACACACACATGGTCACACACACACACACACACACACACTTCTGAGGATATCAACCGAGATCACCTTGACATAGTTTTACTCCTCAGAGGAAATTCAGAGGGCCGCCGATAAACTACTTAAATGTACAAAAGAGAGGACTGCACATGTTTTTAAATGTGAAACTTAACCGGAAATCATTTAAGTCCACTTGGCAAAAAGTATCAGCGAGTGTACTGCTCACTCCAGATAACAGAATGATGTATTCATTATATCAGCATTGCCCTTGGGGTAAGATAATATAGAAATAGAAGTGAATGCCTTGCTTTTCTGGCTTATCCCGCTGTGAGCTGTGAGCTTTGGAGACCCAAAATACTGGAGGGATATAGGAGAGAGCACACACACACACACTCAGGCATGCAAATTCACATGTGCCTACATCAACAAATACACACACTCAACATCTCCCGGGCTTGGCATGAGAATAAGCATTCTTGCTTTTTTTTTTTGTTTATCTCTGGAGCACTTTCCTTCTTTGGGGAGCGCTACCTCTCGGTCTCACGTTGAGCAGCTGAGCCAGATGACTGGTGTCTGAGCGCTGAGCCAGAACAATGATATGACACGAGGAGCTACCTTGTCACCTGAAACGGGGACACACAGAGAGACAGCTGCCACCAGACACTGGAGCCAGTGTACCAGCGGCCTGCTGAGACAAGGGGCAATGGGCCTCCTAGACACGCACATGGGCATATGACTTCCAATATGCTCACAAAGGGGCACACACTACAGCATGCTAAGACATGTCTAATCATGTATGTCAAACAGATACAAACAGACAAGCACAATGTGAAAGGGAAGGAGGCATTACTAAGAGGATACAGTGTGAGCAGCACGACTGAACAAATTAAAGAAAGTTGTGGGATTAAAGCATTGAAGCAACCACAGCAAGAGAAGAAAAACAAATGGTCTAATTGAACAGTTGTACAGGATGCTGTTCACGCACTCTTTGTATGAGACCGGGCTCCCATTGATGTCCAGTGACAATGATGAAAAGAAGTCTGCTCTGTGCTAACTCAGTGTAGCCACATCTCCACACCAACAGAAAGCAGGCCAGGGTGTTTCAGAATACCACAGACACAAAACAGACAATGAAAAAAAGCTGCATTCAAGCTGAAAGCTATCAATTAAAAGGCAATTAGTTTTGAGCTCAGAGGGAATACAAAGTTGCTCAGGTTCCTCCTTTTCATCAAAATCTTGGGATGGCTTATTAGCATCAAACAATTCATTCAAATAAAGTTGATTCGAAAGTGCACGACGAGTAAAAAAGCTAGGCGAGACAAATAATGAACAGAGCTGACAGAGAGCGAGCAACAGCAGACATAATTTAATAAAGGTCAGCAAGTCACAGAGTAAGAAGCCGGGAACATTTCTTTACATGCATTTTCATGTGAATTAATTTGAATCTTTTCGGCGTCCAGCTTGAAGGACAAAAGTTTTCCACTACTCTCCCCATGTATTCTCATTAGCAGTTGGAACAAGGGGGAGTTGGAAAAACCACTCTTCGTTAGGATGAAAAAGAACACATTTAAATCAAGATGACATTTTTCAGAACACGGTCCAGCTCCAGTTTGTGCAAAGTATAGCCTATAGAGAACACGTCCTTTCAAATTAGGTCCCTGCTGCAGGAGCAAAAAACCTGAGGAGAACTCATCGGTGCATGTACAGCATATTGCCTGAAATGGAATTGACAGATTGACTTCTACCGCCATGTACACTTTATCAGCATGAGGCCAATGATTAGAAAGCTCGTCCCGCTGGATCAATATGCTCAGGCTCCATATAATTAGCTTGGCCCTTACCTTTTTCATTCAGGGAGGCCTCTACAGCAGTAATTAAGGCCGTTGATGGCATGCTTTAAAACCGTCGAAATGGACGTTGGCTTATAAAGTCATACTCTCTGCTAAACATCATATTAAAACCTAGAATCATGCTGAGGTGGGCAGATGAACAAGTTGGAATACGCTGATGATGTTGACCTTTGTAGCGTGACCTGTCACGGATGAACCCGCAGATATAATTGGCCCTGCATTGCCACAGTCGATGGGAGGCGACCCGCTGTGGAGGATGCATGTTATAAATAAAATATTGCCATTAAAGGCTTGTTACGCGAACCCAGATTATTCTTAGTATACAAGATAACTGTGTGATCATTAATTCTTCCATTCCATTCAAACTCTTACCGGCAATGTTTTCATTTGGCTGAAAAAAAAGTGTCCAATTTAATATTATTATGTCAAGCAAAGTCAATTTATGCTATGGTAATGGCTTGGCCCCTTGCTACTTGCCCATTCCTCATGAAAGTGGAGGCTGGCCACAGGCCACCGCTAAGCTTGTAGCTCATTTTCACAGTCTAAGCCAGGGGGGAAATAATGTGCCAACCAATAAAGACTCTACGTGCCGCAGCTGAATCAATAAAAGTGGACAAATGGCTGCATTTGGATATGCATTACTCTGTGACAGTGAGACCTCAATCAAGTTTTACAAATGGACTGATGGATTTGCAGACATATGCTACTGGATTTCCTGATATAACCGTTTTCAAGGGTCTTTGCTAATATGTCAGATTTGCATCGCAGATTTCACTTCTTTATGGTGAAAGTTTAATATAGAGGCTGAGTCACTGCACTGTTCCATTACACATCCCATTGCTTGTCAGTTTTTTTATTGAGCACAAGTAGGACTGTGGGCGTGAAAGGCTGTCATTAGAAGTTGGAAGAGTTTACAGCAACTTTGAGTGGGAGATGATACATACTTTTACACCCAGTACGGTACATTATGAGTTTAATAGAAGTTTTAAACATTTCATCCCAGTTTTAATAAGATTTTTCAGGCCTCTACTTTTTAGAACAAACTTCTCCTGGGTTCTACAGTATTTGTCAGACCCATGTACAGAATAGTAATGTGGTGACATAAATATTATGCAAAGACAAAGAAATAGGCTGGCATACTGATCATGTTCTTTGTCGCTTGAAAAAAGTATCCATCAACATCCAGCTGTACTTATAATAATTAAAACAAAGGTATGATTGCATAGTGGTTTTTTTTTGCTAACAAACTGGAACTGGCCTGACAGTACTTATGTGCTGAAATAAAAGTTAGACTCGAACAGATTCCAATATTTTCTCTGTCCTGAAAGTAACTCATTTTATCTTCCACTATTTGGTCAGTATCCTTGACCTTAAACATTGAAGCAATTACTGGCTCTTCATGGAAGATGATCTTTGCTTCTTTGCCCAGCAACTTTTAATCAAAAGAGAAACAACACAGCTCCGTTTCCTTTTCGGTTTCCTGTTACAACTTTCTCTCGGAGTTTAGTTCCCGTTCATCAATCATTAATACTCAACACACTGTAGAGCAGCTACGGGATTTCCAACACTTTCCCATCCAAACTCGTCACATATAGCGCTGCTTTGTCCCGCCCCTTGGTGTCACGAAAAAGAAATACATGGTTGGGCTTAAAACTACGTTTGTAAAGTGATTGATTGGTTTAGTCTTTTTGTCTGCATTAGTCTCCCTTAGTTTTATCATGACTCTTTATTAGTTTGTCAGGTTTGAGTGATTGATCTTATTGTTCTTGCACAACACATACAGATGCTATCTACTGCCTGTGGTGCTACATTTTATTTTGAACATGACCCACATTGAGGGAGGTTTGGCGTACATGTCCCCCCCGACTTCAAAGCATCATCCCCAGATGGACAAACTCTTTCATTTCTTCCTTGACTGAGGCCTCACCGGACAGCTAGAGAAGGTGAAACAGGGACCAGCCACAATGCCAAAAAGCTTGGCTTGTTATCAGCAGAAAGGAGTAGCTCTACTCAGAGCATTTCAAGGTTCAGAAGTGATTCTGGGATGGATGGATTTTAGGCCGATTTCAAATATTTTATCTACTTAAGGTGCATTACTCAGTGTGATGCTTCATTTGAAGAATTTTGTTCGAGATGTGATATTTGAGGAGGTGACATCTCTCAGTTCTTGCCTGCTATTCCAGCTCCTTTCCTGAGTGGCAGCTCGCTCCAGTTATATTATGAGTCTCAGTTGTCATGTCTGTGTAATGGCAGGGGGTGTGCCTCTAAAGCATAAAGAGGGAAAAGCCTGAGTGAATTAAAGTCTGAGTGCTACAGTGTGTTAGTTACACACTGTAGCACTAGTTCAGGTGCAGCCTTTTCCACTATAGTTGCAGAAAGCTTTGAGGCTAATGAACAGTAAACTTTGGTAAAAGTTGCAATACCACACTATAAAAATACACCTCTAAAAGTCCTTTTTTATTTATTATACAATTTATTTAAAAAAAACGTGGTCAGGAACATAAAAGATTTCATTGATAAAATTTGAAAAGCATATGGTCATCAACTTTTTTTAATCAGATAATTAGCCAATGTACTGTTGGGTATAGTTCAGTCTAATTTTTTTTTCCCAATATTTTAGAAGTTGATCAGATGTTTTGTGTCTACAGAAAGCACGATATTTCCCTCTGAAATGTAGTTCAGTAGCATAAAACCGAAATTCCCTGGCAAAGACCACACTATCAACAAGATGCGTTTGACGATTTATTACAGAAAAGCATGCTTGATATGTAAGGATTGTAGTGCTTGTAGCTCGTCCGCTATGCTGAAAGCGTTGTGGGGAAACTTCGACCGGGAAATCGGCCATAGCACCTGGGTACGAGTACCTCAACTACAAGTAAGTACTATACGTAAGTACTTGAGGAAACAGGTCAACAGAGTGTGTGACTTTGCAGCCCGGCTTCACCAAATGGTGCATGAATGGCATGACAATTTGTCATGTTTTTTTGTCAAAGTCATTTGACATGCGATAACAACGCCGTTCTTGCTTTTGGCGTGCCATTTGTACGCCATGCAGTTTGTACTGACTGCAATGTAAACTCATCCGTGTTAATATGCTATGCTCAGAGCTCGCAAGTTAGTAAGTTTACTTGATCATGCCCAAACTTACATGGGATAAAATGAATAAAACATAAACAGACCAGTGTGCCCAAGAAAATACTTTTCAAATATATGTCTGTTTGCGGTTATTGACATTTAAAGCCTGAGGAAATTATGGAAATGAATGTACATCCACAGGGTAGTTGGTGTTGGAGGTTGACAGCTTCTGAATATCTTAACGGATGTAAAACATGTTCTGCTGAAGTTAAATATCAATATCTTGCTGTCCATTTTAGCATATCCTCAAGAAAATTGGATCACACTGTGCATCCACTGCGTATATTCAGAATACTTTGAATGAGATAAAAAAATGTATTTTCTTGCACATTGACAAAGTACATTATCCACAGTGAAGGAAATTGAATTTATAACCAAGTCAATTTAAACAGCTCTGAGAGAAAATATCCACTTCATGGGAAAATAAATGTATT
Organism: Sebastes fasciatus; assembly: GCF_043250625.1. NCBI lineage: Eukaryota > Metazoa > Chordata > Actinopteri > Perciformes > Sebastidae > Sebastes > Sebastes fasciatus. The sequence goes on from NC_133810.1 coordinate 11,088,266, forward strand.
AAATATTAAAACCATTAAAACTGCTTCTGCAAAATTACTGTATCACACTCAAAATATTCCAGAAAATGAGCTGGCTGCCTTGTTACATGGTGTGACTTTGCGTCCCTCTCAATGGGGCTTTATTGGCATGAAAGTTTCAAGAAAATGTTGCTAAAGCGTCAAAATACAATTACCTCTCTCTCTCTCTCTCTCTCTCTCTCTCTCTCAATGCATGGATGAGCAGATGAATAAACTCCATGCCTAATTTACAGATGATTTCTCCCATTAATCTGCAGTCCGCAGATGTTAATTTATTTTACTCGTCTAACCTCCTGTTGTCGCAGCTGTTGGAGGTTGGGAAGGGGAACTTTGTGTGCGTGTAACTGGGAGTGTGTTCGTGTGTGTATATACAGTACATAGAGTCTATGTGAGCATATGGAGGTGTTCGCTTGTGCACATGTGTATCACTGTGTGCTTGTGTGTATGTAAGTGCATGTTTGTGTGTGTGGATACTGTGCCAACGTAGTGATGTGTTGTTAGGGCAAAGGAACAGGTGGAGCACGAAGTGAGACATGCACAGCAAGCGAAGCCAGTTACATCTCTTTGAACTGCAGCCACTACCGGACGTGACCAGAATTAATTTCTGCCAAATTCTACACACACAGAGACTGTGGGCTCCTCTCATTTCTTGATTTTGTGCATCCACGTCTCCTCTATCAAATCGGCTTGTGACCCGGAAATCAATCTCAGCGCTCCAAAAACCCAGAGTCCTAAAACCCAGAAATTAGTCCTAAAACCCAGGAATCAATGCAGAAAATGAGGAAGGGTGCCCACCGGGATTTTCCTTTTTTTTTTTTTTTAGATGGCGACCAGCGCCCCCCAGAAGGTGGCGCCCTAGGCGACCGCCTATATGGCCTATGCCTTAAGCCAGCCCTGCATGTTGAACTTCACTGTTCTTCAGTCACATCAAAGTAATTTCTTTAATTTTAGTCAGTGGAAAAAATATCTTACATACACACAAATACATGAGTATTTGTCTATTTATTGTCGGAAAGTGGACACATGCACAGATTGACTGAAGAATGCTCCAGATGGAGAAAGCAGTACATTTGTTTCTGTGTGTGTTTGCATACAGTATGCTGTGTACTTTCTTTTAATGAATACATATGATTAGACTGAGAGAGAAAAACAAACTGTGATGATCTCATTCAGTTTCATTTTTAGATTCTCTGATCACTCTCTTGATAGTACTGAAATGCAAACCTCATTTGGAGAAGAACTTCAGAGAATTAAATTTTTCATTCATTTATGTATATCGAGTAATGTTGTTAAAGTAATATTGAGCTTTTATGTCTTGGTGGCAAAGGACGTGATACGTTTTGGGGCAACAACAGTAATTAGATAGGAACAAAAGCTTAAAACAGGCTGTTCTCAAACACCATTCATAGATATACCTACGAAAAGTAATGCACTGTAATTCCTTTATATCCTACAAAATCAGTGTGTATGTATTCCAACGAGGAAGTATAAAGAGCGGTAAATGCTGCGTAGAGAGGAGTTCGGGGTCGGTCAAAAAACACCCCACTTTCGCCCAGGAGACCGATGTTTGTCCCGCGTGAAACCAGAAGTTAATGTTGATTTATTTTTCACATAACTTCCGTACTTAAGTTGCGTCACTTCCGTAGTTATTTTAACCCAAACCACAATCTTTTCCTAAACGTAACTAAATTGTTTTTGTTAACGTAACTTCCATACTTAAGTTACGCCACTTCTGGTGTTGCATAACCACACCTAGTGTGGCGTAACTTAACTGCGATCTTTCCTAAACATAACCAAGTAGTTTTCTTGCCTAAATTCAACAAAGTCGTTTCCTGTGAAGACGGAACTTTGTTTTGAAAAGACTGAAGTGGTGGACATTCGTAGGAAAACACACATACAAACCCCTTGTATGAGAATACATTGCTTAAAAACACGGTATGAAGATGCTGTTTTTATGCCGGGTGACTGTATACATTAAGTTCAAATCACCTAAAGTAAAAACTGCTCAACACTGTGGTTAAGCCAAATTCAAAAGGGCATTAGGGCACTTCTTAGTCTTTCAAAAGAAACTGCTGCACTTCCTGTATTACAGTCTAAACAACATAAAACTCACCCATGTGCTCTCATTGATCCTTCCCTAAGCCTTCCCACCCTCTAAACTGAAAGGTTAAGAGCCAATCATATTGATAACACATTGGCTCTATTGATCCTGCTCAAGAGTTAATTGTGTATTACTCATTCAAGTTTACACTAATTAACGGAATTAGAAGCATTCGACGATTTAGCAATGGCAGAGACATTATTATAGACTCACTAATTGCCTCTGGTGAATCCTCCTCATTACCTCCACAAAACAGCCGCAGAAAGTCTGGCAAGGTGCGAGCGAGATCGGTTGAGAGAAGGGCACTGACGGGTCAAGTCTCTTTTTATCATCACAATCAACACTGGCTGTTTGTAATCAAACGGCACAGCGTGGGCTCAGCCAAGGTATGTCAGGACATCGTCTAAATGTGCACTAATTAGAAAACAATGACTGACACGAGGAGAACAGCTTGAGGCTTCATCTCACAGCATGCCCTGATTTTATGGATAGCTGTGCTACTTTTACCTTAGATTCTTCTCTGGATATACGATACTTACTGCAGCACGTTTCCACGGCTGTATTGACCCATTCCTCTTATACATGCTGTGTAAATATTCAAATTAGCATGATTGGAGCTTGCAGATTCCCTGCAGAGTTTGGGTACCATCAACATCATTATGCATCCATGCAATAAAATTACATCAAAAACACATCTAGTATGTTTATGCTATTTTTACCAGATGCTCCATACCAGTGGTTCCCAACATTTTTATGTAAGGGACTCCTTTACAAATTTTATGAATATCTAATAATATATTATATTATTATCAAAGCTTTAAAAATAACAATTTAATTTAGTTTTCTTCACAGAAATCTATGAAATACTGAGATATAGGCTAATTGTATATTCAAAACAAGGCCTTGCAATCCCCCTGAGGCTTTGGCAACCCCTAGTAGGGGACTGGAAACACCCAGGTTGGGAACCACTTATCTATACCATATAAATCTCTGTATGAAATGTAAACACTTTCTTTTTCCCGTTGTTGATGGAAAAATCCTATTTTTAGTACTCGACTGACTCACGGAGTTACACAATACAGTCCATTTAAGTCAAGTGCAGTATGACTCATGTGTGAGACTGACTTCAAAGCCAGTAGAGGAATTTTATTCAGGCTTGGTAAATAATTGAAGGAATAATGTGGCAAAAGTTGAAAATAGCACAGGTAGTAAATGTTATTTCTTTAGCTCGAAAAGCGGAATGACTTGACCTGAAAAGAACACAGATGCTTATGCTGCTGTCACACGGTGCCTCATACAGTTTCGTCTCCGTCATACGCTGTTTCACACCAACTGCAAAACCTGCTGCGGGGCTGACGCCTGAGGCAAATAAACGAAAACATGACAGAAACTGCGTGAGCCAAAACTGCTCAAAAACAAGCACAGTTTCCATGCTATCACAGGCCTCAGTAATGTTGTGTCTGTGGGTGGGTGTTACCTGGCAGCGAGCAGGATGGCATCAGTGGCTAGTGTATCATCTGAGCCCAGAGGAGCCAAGGAGGCCATATGCACAGACTGAGGGGGCCGAGCCACGGAGCCCTGGTCCTGTGGTCAACTGCTAGGGCCAAACTGACACACCATATGGAGATGAATAATGTGTTTTTTTAAAGAAACTGGACTCCTCTGGCATGATTCAGTGGCATGTTAACAAGAATTTAAAACTGGACTCTGTATTATGTCGCAGGACTGTAATCTCACTTCTTCAGGAGGTAACACTGATGCTATAGAGAGGTTGAAAGTCATGGCACGAACCAAAAAATCCCACTGAGCTGAAACAATTATGTAATATTTACATTTTAATTATCTCTTACACGAGAGCTAGAGAGAGAAGTTCAAACCCTGGATCCTTTCTCCGCACAGCTGGCCACCATGACGTGAAGTGGGTGTGAATTTTGGATTGTCTGTTTCGGCAAACTGGTCTATGGGAAGGCGTATAAATGGCACGACGTTACAAGGACATTCCGCGTGTCTTAACAACGCATTTTAGGCATTTCACTTGTCAAAACTAGATAGTGTCTAGACGGGAACCAGCAAACTGGGGAAACTCTTGCGAGATTGTTAAGGTTAGGCATTGACCTTGAATAGTTGAGGTTAGGGTTAGGTTTTTGCAGATCTCAGAACAGATTTCGCAATTTGCGGGTTCCCTTCTAGACACGACCACAAAACTACGGTAATGTCCGCAGTTAGGTTTAGGCAACAAAACCACTCCTCCCACCCACCATAAGCGGTCTATCTCACTTTTTATTCTGTCACTAGCTCTGAATGTAGTATATTTACGCGGATGCATCTACATTGCAGTCTACAGACTAAATTACGTACAAATGATACGCCTAACGCAAGAACGGCGTTCTTATTACATGTTGAATGCCTTGCACATTATCGTGTCATCCTTTTCATGCGAACGGGCTGGTTTCCGAAAGTTACAGAAATGGTCAGACACAGTCACCCATAAGCCGATGTCAGAAAGGTGTGTGTGTGTGTGTGGCGGGTAAGGGTAGATATCCGACAAGCACTGCTGATACAACTTAATTCTGAAATTAGCAAGAACCTTCCTTGAATAAATCTTCTTCAGGACACCATCAAGGTCATCTGGTTTTACAAAACTCAAATTGTCTCACTCTCACACCAAGAGTTTCGGGTATATCCAGTAAAGGCTGCATTTTAAAATTTGGCAGCACTGAAGTAGTGGATTTTATCAAGCCAGCCGTCTCTGCAAAGAAATATGTCAATAATTACATATGCATACACTGTGACATTTATTAATGCGACAGACCCACGCAGTGCAAGATCTGGCACAGGCTGAGGTAGCTCAGTGTTAAGCTCTGACATCTTAAAATGTAGAAAAGGATTGCATAATCAGTTAATCAAATATGCAAAACCAAATAGCAAACATGGACGTAATTGAAAAGACTGTCAAAGATCTGTTAAATCTTTTTTTCAAATTCAACTTAAAATGCGACTGAAAATTGACTTGACATTTTGGGCAAAGGAAAATGTTCCCTTGTCCAGCAGACAAATTCACTGGGAAAAAAGGCAAGTGTTACTGTTGACCTCTGCACTGTGTCCTGTTTCATAACTGCCCATTTATCAAAAGGAAAAAAACAGCGCAAGAAAAAAAAAGGCAGATTTTATTGTCATTCTGTGCAACAAAGCACAGCAATAATCTTTGCAGGCCAGTTGAACTGGTGCTAGAATACTGCATGATAATAAGTGGCCCATTAGGAGCATTGGCGAGAGGTACCACACTGTGCCGCTGTGATAGACTGAATAATCAAGACGCCCGCTCTGGCAGTAATGGAAGCTTTGCTGCGCTGGGAAAATAGTCCATTCTGAATTAGATGCTCATCTGTGAGTGCAAGTGTGTGTGTGGTTGAATAGACAGCATTGCCATCCCCAGATTGGGCCACCATATGGACCTCATACCTTTAGTAAATCTCAGATTTCTGGTAATTTCTATGTTTTAATGACTTGTATTACATGTTTGACTTGTACAAACTGTACAGAGCGTGAACTCCAAGACTGTGAAATACGTTTTAGTGGCTTTGTTTTTAGAAATGTGTAATTCATGAGAAATGTTCAACATGTCTTTCTACAGTAGGTGTTAAACGTAAGCCCCGGACACACCAACCCGACATCAGAGAACTAGCGGCAATGAAGGCCGTCTGTTGCGTCGGCTCACGACGCCTTTGTTTTGGTCGATAAGTTGCACTCGAACACACTGCAAAGACTACAGCCGACGGCCAGTTAGCACGTACGTTCTGCAGCTGCGTGATGTGAAATACCTCTCCACACCAGCAGGTCATGGTTGTCTATATTCGTCATTCTAAAAAGGAAACCGGAAGACCGAGGACGGCGGATATACAAGCCGTTGTTATGATATGTAAATGAAGCAAAGCGCCGTTTTCCGACCATTTTCACACCACTCTCACTCACCACTTAGCTTCATTCCAGATGGCCATGTCGTTGTGAAAATATCCGTGTATTGAAATGATCAGATGAGATGAAGATGAAAAATGAGAGGGCCTTCTGTGTTTGTCCCCTTGACTTTACTCGTTGGCTTGCTCTCCTCACTTCCGTTTCTCTTCTTGGGCACTGATTCGTTTAAGCTGAGCAGACAATCAGATTGATTTCTCTCATAGACGGGCGCCGCCGCCGCCGCCGCCGCCGATTCAATATGCTGAAACCACGAGCAGACTAGAGCCGACGGTGCGGGACATACCGAAACAGAAACCTCTTCTCATTTTTCATTTTCATCTCATCTGATCGTTCCAATACACGGATATTTTCACAACGAAAATATACGTACGACAATGCCCGTCTCGGAGGTGTTTCGGACGATTGAGCATTTTGAATGGGCGACGTCGCCCGTCGGTGACAGAAATCACTCTGATTGGCTTCAGTTTTACCACATATTGGCCACCGGCTGCAGGAGGCAATCTGTTGGAACAAATCAATCCGGTTGTTTAAGAGAGAAAGATGTACTAGACGCCTGAGAAAACCCTGACAAAATTTGCAACCCTTACAATGACAGAAACAATGTAATTGAATGTGTTGACCGTCATAAAAAGGGCCTTGTCAGAGCTCAGAATAAATAGAAACACGAGTCGAAATACTTCAGTCTCTGCCAGCAGGAAAAAAAAGTCAGGATTAACATTTTAAGCAAGGGATTTCAAAAGGCGAGTGTCAAATGTCACAGCATTTAAATAAAATTTAATTGGAGTGCCAGTGAGATGGAGAGGATTAAAGCCATTATTCATGAAAGTGCAAATACAAGCGTTGGCGCCAGCGCGTATTTCTTTGTATTGTGGGAGCGTATTTATCTGGGAAAATAAACCAACCATAGCTGCCATTTCCGGGCGATTGAAAGAATCCTATTTCAAACTCGCAGCCTGTCAGTATTCTGCCTTTGGCTCGGCAGTATCTCATTATCGCACATTTTCTGAAAAGAATTTTCTGCAGACATGGATCATTTAATATGGAGGTGTGGCTATACAAGATGCAGCTCACCCTGGCCTGGGCTCCCTGGAAAGGTGAGAACACAAGGGGAGAGTGGTTTCCCAGAAAATCAATAAAGTCATATAATTGTATTGGCATTTATGTAAGAACTCAAAGCTCTAATAGCCACAATTCTGTAGTTGTATAGCCACTATGAGTCAAAGAACAGCGTGTTGAAGCAGTTTAATGTGAATTGCTGACAGTGTCTTACTTCACATTACTTTCTTTGCCAGCTACAGCTCAGGCTTCAGGAGATGTAATGACAATAATATGGTTCCCATCACAGTCTCCTACGCTGGTTTCATTTTGACCCACTCAGAGTGTTATTTTGCAGTGCATAAACAACTCTGGCATTCATAAATAATACCTCCCCCTGAGTAAAGGAGACAGGCAGACATGAGGCTGGCTGGCAGATGTCGACATTTTCAGCTGGCACCCTGCGAGTGTAGATGTCCCAGCTCTTTGCTGCAGCCATTTGTTTGTCAGTCTACGTGCACAGGTCGTAAAAGGTAAAAGGCAAAGAATTCCTCCTGCTTTATATCATAGCTGTTTTCGTCTTGAATATTTTCTTCCTCTAGTTTTTCAGTTCATATATCTCAACACCTTGGTTCGTTTTGTGTTCATGTGTTGCAAATTTACAACACAATAACATTTAAACCTGCAGTGGGCAGAATGTTTTTGGCATAATTGGGCAAAAGTTCCATGATAACCTTACAGCATATTGTAATTAAAGTGTTCTGAGAGACTTCTGCACCTCCTCATGGCTCTGTTTTCAGGCTTTTAAAAATCTAGGCAACTAGGCAGCGCTGATCAAATATGAATCAATATTTCGTTACTGTAATGTCTATTTCTCTCCTGAAATGTTTTCAGAAACCTCTTTTAGTGTGCTTTTAAGCTGTAAAATGAGATAGTTTGCTCCGGCTGGTGGGTGGTGCTTTGACATTTCCTCAACTGATCTCAACATGGCTGCCGGGTCACAAACTTTCTCTTTTTACAGCTAAACAGATGACATAAGGAGCACCGGAGAACACCGGACGACACAGAGGCATATGAGTTTTTTCAGATTACCTGTCAGGATATAGTGACCGTTTTATAAAAATAACTTTTTTTAATCATATTTGCTTCAATTCTACCCACTGCTGCTTTAAAGAAAAATTGCAATGAGTCAAGTGTGCAGCTCTTCTCTATTCTTCTCTATTCTCTCCTGATCATTGCTCACCACTATAACAGCTCCTTGTCAGAGTCAATCAACGACAAACATCCCAAAAACGCTGCATTGTTCATCTCAGTGGAGGAAAGGTAAACGCCATCATTGGTCATAAACGAGACGAGTAGTCACAGGGACAAGGAGATTTGCGGAAATTACTTTTCTAACGCTTCTCTCGCCCATTACTAGCTGCGTGTCATTGTCAGATCCCCACGTCTCGGTCTTCGCACGGCTCCTTTCACTTTTATATTACGTAGCTCAGCAAGGCTCTTTCATCCATATGCATGTCTTGTTCAAGGTAATAAGGTATGACACTCCTGAGTCTCCTGTGCTTCGGCGTGCATGCCCAGCAGTTATATGTGTGAAAATTAAAATCAATTAAAATTTGTAACGGTTGAGGTAGTCAAGGTTTGTAATCTTTATTGAATAGTGCACTGAGCTTCTCAAAGTGGAGTGGGCCGAGGGAAAAAATGCAATTAATTTGGGGCAGTCCATATTGCACTGCTGTTTGAAGTGACAAATTACAATACAAAGTGAGAGTGCACAACTATTTTGACGATCATTTAATCTTCATATCAGCTTCTGAAATGTGGGAGTTAGCTGTTTTTCTGAGCTGTAAATTGAATACCGAGCCAGAGATGATTACACTACAGAAAGTCAGGGGAATCTGGCCCTACTGCGATGGTTGCATTCCATCTGTACTTGCTAGAGTTTAAAGGTCAAATTCCATCATGTTGTACTCATGGTGTGACCTGCTCTTGCTCATACTTGCCAGAAATGGCTGCCTAGTGAGAGACACATCCTGCACTCGTCAAGAAAGGTCATGTAGAGGTCTGCATCAGAGATGTGAAAGGTCAGCGTGACTTATCCCTGAGATTAAAGTGACCTATCTCCACCCCAGGAGAGAGTGATTAAGACCAGGCCACAGACAGCCGCAAGGCGCCGGGTGCTAGAAAGTGATGGACAATGTGTGTATGTGTGCGTGCTCATGCATGCCACCGCTGACACCTTGATGATGGCCACTGAAGTGTGAATTAGCACCACCTAAATGAGGGCATGGCACGCTTTTCCGCTTTGAATCCAGTGGCAGGGTCAATCTCATCTACAGCTCCAATAAAGCAGAAAGGAAAAAATAAAGAACTTGTGTGGCCTTTAGTCTAAAATTTGTCTATTTGTTTGGTAGTGTGAAGTTAACAAATACGAACCGAGGAGGGAAATACAGTATATTCTGTGCTGTTGCATTGTATGAAACTAACATTGAGAAAAGCAGTCTGTCAGCCTTTACCGGAATCCAGTCCATCCATGGCGGCGTCCTGCTGCCACACTAGTTAATCGATCGCGGATGGCGCCGTTCCCTCAAACGGATAAAAAAATAATAATGGGTCGCCAGATATACTTGGACGGCTATTAATATACCTGGATGGCACCAAGTAAAGTCTATGTGTGGTAAACACTTATCAGACTGACATTGGTAACAAGTACCAACTAACTACGTAACGTTAGTTAGCCAACCTTAACCAGTTTTTCCAAACAATTTGTCGATTTTTTAGAATATTAATATTGGTATTTTCATGTTTCCTTAACTACCTGACAGACAGATGACTCCTTCAACACACTGTATTCAAAGAATGATGGATTTACACACGACCGTTTAGTATTGACAGTATGAGAATGGAGTTAAACTTAAATGAAGAAAGAAATTAAAGGAAAACAATCAGTAACATAAGCCTCATTAATATCCATCATGCCTATTATATGCCTCATAAAGCCTATCTGATATGTCTGGCTACCAATATACTGTAGCTAGCTGAAAGACAGGACGGGTTATATGGTGAACAATGAATAGTGCATAACACATAAAAAAATGGCCTAACCTAGCCATCATCACAAAATATAAACATTGACACAAAATTTGGGCATCCATTAAAATCTGTACTTACAGACAATGCTTCTAAAAGTGATTCCCAAAGAAGATGGATGTAGATGCTTTGACCAAACAGTTCCACAATATGCTTTCTACCCAGGAGTGCAAGGAAAACAAAGATGTCCACCTACAGGGTTCAAAGGACAAGCAATAAAGCCTGTATTAAAAGGAATCAGCACCCCCTAATGGTGGCAAAAAACAATAGAAAGTTTATTTTTTTCAGGCCAGAACAAAGGACAAAATGTGCAAACACAGACACTCCCTCAAAGGGGCAGTTCGGTAGTTAACATGTATTTCTTGAATGATTTTGTTAAAACTTTCATGAGCTTTCCAATTAAAATAACGGTATTATTGTAGTATTAATTATTACGCCATATCACTAGCCAAGGGATATACGTCCACGGGTAACTCTCATTAAAGTCGAACAACTCTCAACTTCAACTCAAGATAAAGTCTTGGCTCATTTCTCTTTACAAAAATGAAATTGAAATCTGAATATCTAGATTACACAATAGTACGGCACACTGACTCAGAATAGCTTGAGATGCATCCTGCCATGATCAATTCATCAAATTAAGAGCCATTGATAAGTGTGTCAGACATTTTCTCCTACTGCCGTTACCATAATTACCATTTGTTTTATTATCGACAATCTGTCACAAGCTCCATCACCATCATTTTCTATGTAAAAAAGGAATATTTCATCGACACACCCACTGCACTTGTGCTGTGTACAAATCCTGCCTTAGCAACATATTAGAATCAGACTAGGCACAGGAAGTGCATTATTATTATACTGTAAAATGTGATTTGTTTTTGTTCTGGTGCTCTGCACAGAGCTGACACCCGTCCGCCTGCTCGCTCTCATCCCCGGCTCTGAAACTCTGTACGCCGCCTGGTAAATGCGTCAGTGTGAGCAGCACAGAGGTCCGCGTGCGCACCACCGGTATAGCCTCATATTTTGTTGTTAATAAAATGTACCCGAATTCACGAATATGTAGGATATTACTGACATTCATGTAATATTACCTCGCAGCATCTGCTGTATTAGCCATTTGTTTACTATGTTTATTTGCATATAGAGCGGGGAAGTGAGATCGGATCACAAGTGGTCACTCGATACGCATGTGGAGACGCATTCAGGCCAGGTGCGAACAGACACTTAGAGCTGTCCACTTGTTATGGGATCACCCAAGATGCATGTTAATGCCAGGTCTGAACAGGACCATAGAGGCAGTCAACCATTCATGCTCACATTCACACCTACGAGCAATTTAGAGTAAACAAATAACCTAACCTGCCAATTGTATTCATATCCATTCTAATTCCATGGCAGACATCGCTGGCCCTCATCCTAAAGTGGGCCATTTGAGGTTTCTCATCTACAGTCGTGTGACCATGTGCTCACATCCAAAGCGGTTCGACTCTGCATGTGATCAAATCAAAATGTCACTTTCAGGGCCGTCAGGAGGTCCGCTTTGATTCGCTCTGTCAGTTTGTGGATGCTTGCCAGCCACTTTTTCTGAGCCTCCGTCGGCTTGACGGCTGGACACTGAGATGTTGTTTTGCATTTAGAACACGCTCGCATCGTGTTTGTGCCACAGACGTTTCCATTACCTGACAGGAGACCCAGAGAGCTCGGCTATGATCCCCATGGCAACGTGACACACAGACAGATTAGACCAGATAGGATGATGATGTGAGATAATGTGACATGGAATACTCTTCTTCCTTTGTAATATCTCTGTTTTCCTCAGAAAAGTCTTTCCCCAAATGTCAGTTTTGCCCAAAGATTATGGTTCCACCATCTTAATTAAACACTACTGTAATTTTAATTGAGCTAGTTCAATTCTGCAATGCTGAAATCATGCAATTCACTTGCCATCGGGCATATTTGCCTTTACATGAATGATATGTATTACACAGCTGTCCTCCTCCGTCTTTGTAGTGTAAATATTATTGTAATTACTTCAACTGCAGGGTGTCCAGGGTGTGTAAAACATATTCGATACAGATATGCAGCGTTCTGATTGAAGTTTATTGCTTCAAGTAAGCCCATGATGAAAGCATATAAAGAAAAAGTTTAAAAGCCAGGTACTTAAGTCGGCAATT